>NC_138026.1:110165650-110648267 GCF_964106645.2 Podarcis pityusensis | reverse complement strand
ACAAATCCTGTCTTAAGGGCACATTTAAGATATGAATAGGGTGTGAGCCTGTGACCTGGCCCAGGAACTAAGTATTTATCATTACAAAAGACTAGCCAGGCTCCCCAGGAAACCCAATACCTGCCAGACAGGAGATAAACAACGACAGGAGAAAAAACAACATTCAAATTTCTGTTTAGACCGCCTTTCCTGTGATGTAGGTGTGATGTATCTGAGGGGTGGTCTTAGGTTACACCCCTTATGTGATGTATGTATGATGTTTCTGGGGGTGGTCTTGATCTACAGGGTGGCAATTTCAAAAGTCTTTATAAGGCCTTGTGCACCATTGTTCTGGGTTCCTCCTCCTCTCCTGTGGGTGAGGGGAGCACCCTGTTGCAACAGATCAATAAAGATCAAGCTTACTAGCTGCTTTGCTTCTCAGTATTCTCTGGTTGCCCTCTGTTATCTTCTCCTACCAGTAGGGAACCTATGTAAGGACTCTATATGGGCTCTTGGGTACCCCATAAGGGAAAAGGGCAATTTTTGTTTACAACAGTTGAGCCTCAGTTGCTTCCCCCTCATCCAGTCCATTACAGGCCCTGAATCAGGACGTCCACAGCCTCGCCTGCATCTGATGAAAGAGACAGACCGAGCTGTGTGCCACCTGCATACTGATAACACCTGTGCAAAGATATTCATAAACGTATCTTCTTCTGCTTGACCAGTTTTTCACAGCTGCAACGGCTTTAACCTTAACGATATGTCCTTTTTGGCCTCTGCCTTGTGGTCTGTAAAAGGCACTGCAATCGCAAAAGCGAGCAAGGCAGTCAGCCCCACCTTGTTTTAGCATCATCTAATGGAGAGTGAATTCTATATTCTATCAAGCAAGCTATTGTGGGAAGCTATTGGGGCTATGCATGCACTAGGTGGAGCTCTCTGGCTGCCTTTTTGAACAGCAGCAAAATGGCCATTAAAGAACCTGATTACTTGATTCAGCCAAAGATAAGCAATGAAGACTGGGATGGGACACCGTGACTCCAAGTTACTCAATGAAGCATTGAGGGAAAGCAGGATCATTCCCATTCACATGCATTCTGATATCAGTGTGCCTGTTGGCCGTGTCCGGACAGCTCAGTTGGTTGGAGCGTGGTGCTGATAATAATAATAATAATAATAATAATAATAATAATAATAATAATATTTTTATTTATATCCCGCCCTCCCCAGCCGAAGCTGGGCTCAGAGCGGCTAACAACAGTAAAATACTACAACATTATAAAATCAGTTCATTATAAAATCAGTTCAAATCAAATTAGTGGCAACCATTGGGCTAGAGTTCTGTGAGGATTGCCAAAGGAGGGGGTCAGACTGTGCCTTGGCCAAAGATCTGGTGGAACCGTGTTTATGGAAGACAATCTTACTTGGCTATGAGTGATCACCGAAGAAGAAGAGGAAGAAGAAGGCTTCCAGATGGTCTTTTTAGTGAGCATTCATCCTGCTTTGTCTGCACAAAGTTTTTTTTTGGAAAATATTGAGCATTTCCTTCTGATTTGCTAGTGGGGAGGTTGCATAACATTGCATCTAGCAATTGCTAGCCCACATTTTCAAGGCTATTTTCCCATTGGTTTCCTTACCACAACGAGGTTTTTTGTTTTGGAAGCTTGTTGGGTGCACAAGGACACCAAATGCACGTTAACTGCACAACCTGAATTTGCTGGTATGTGATCGAATCGCACCCACAGAACAACAACGGTCTGGGAGCAACCCAAGTGTATTTTGAAAATTGAGTGGCATGTAAGTTTTATTTTATTTTTAAAAATCATTTTTATTGATTTTCCAATAAAAACAGCCAATCATCATATCCGCATCATAATCCAATCCAATTAAAAACAATAAACTAAAATAAAAAAGCGACCAAATTGTAGTCCAAATTAATTTTTCTGGGCTCCCCATACTCTGGACCTCTGAAGCATATCTCCAAATGTAAGTTTTAAAAATGAAATGTGCCAACTCCCTGGAAAAAGCTCTGTGCGATGTGTTTTTGGACTGAGAGGTGGAAGAACAAGCAGGGTTGGTAATGCTGTTGTCTTTTGACATTAGATAAGCGCTCCCCATAGATCTTCCCTGAAGCACCTGTTGGAGGGTGTTTTGTGACTGTATGTGTAGAAAATATTCTCCACAACCCTTAGATATAGCTGTGAATTTCCAGTCTTCTGGGGGAAGGGCCTCTCTCTCTGGATTTAAAAAAAGAATCGCTTTAGCTTTCCTGACCAACAGGTGAATAATTATTTGCCGTGTAGGTCAGCCTGGCATAGTTCACAATGTTACGATACCCTGCTCTGGGAAATAAAGGGTTGCGTAGTCACTGCTAAACTGTCCGTGGTGACTGTGGAAGGAACCAGCTGTGCTTAAATATACTCCTGGAAGAAAAGAATGCATCAGTTCCCCACTGGCCTATAGACTTAAGGAGCGATTGCAAAAGGCAGAAATGCCGGTTAAATTCATCCACCTGGTGCTGGCTTGCAGCGGCATGCGGTGAATTCTTTTGTAGAGGAACAGTTAGGGCCAGAGGCGCCAGCTTGCGAGGGCAACGGGGGCAATGTCGTCGCGCCTATGACGTCTTGATGTCCTGATGTTGTCCGCATGCGCCTCTGGCCTCCCTCCCTCAGCTGGGCAGGAACTTCCTGGATTTTGTGAAGGAGGCATAGGGGTACATTTAGAGGACTAGCCTAGTCCCCCATGTCCACTGTCCACACGCCCCTGCTGGCTTGCTGGCTTGCAGTCTTCGCATCTGGAAAAGCTGGTTCTGCAGTTCTGTCTCTTGGTGTAGTGGTTAAGAGCGGTGGACTCGTAATCTGGTGAACTGGGTTCGATTCCCCGCTCCTCCCATGCAGCTGCTGGGTGACCTTGGGCTAGTCACACTTCTCTGAAGTCTCTCAGCCCCACTCACCTCACAGAGTGTTTGTTGTGGGGGAGGAAGGGAAAGGAGAATGTTAGCTGCTTTGAGACTCCTTAGGGTAGTGATAAAGCGGGATATCAAATCCAAAACTCTTCTTCTTCTCTTCTTGTCACACTCTAATGCAGCCTACATCTATATTGGTATTAGATTTGAAATTGTGTGTGTGTGTGTGTGTGTGTGATACCTCCCCCCCCCACACTTCCTCCCAGTTCGCATACTGTTTCAGAAAGGGTGACTTAGGTATGTTCAGACTTTAGTGAGAACCAAGCCAATTTCCTCTTCCGTGCTTGTACAATCTGATCCAATCCAACTACCATTCGCATCAGCAAGTGCAACTAACTGTCAGGTATGATTGGAATCGTATCCTTAGCATCTGGGGGGGGGGGGAACCACACGCTATAAATAAGTCAGGGAAAAAATGCTATGTAAAATCGCAAAGAAAAGTTTTCTGCTCTACAGCACCACCTGGTGTTGCATGTTTATAATGCATTCAAGATGCACTGTGTGTGTGTGTGTGTGTGTGTGTGTGTGTGTGTGTGTGTGTGTGAAAACCCGGATGTATGGCAGCCCTGCAGAAGGGCCCAGAGAAGTCTCTTCCACTCCAGCCCTTTTAGCCGAGAATTTTTGGATGTACAGTGGTACCTCGGGTTACATACGCTTCAGGTTACATACGCTTCAGGTTACAGACTCCGCTAACCCAGCAATAGTACCTTGGGTTAAGAACTTTGCTTCAGGATGAGAACAGAAATCGTGCTCTGGTGGTGCGGCGGCAGCAGCAGGAGGCCCCATTAGCTAAAGTGGTGCTTCAGGTTAAGAACAGTTTCAGGTTAAGAACGGACCTCCGGAACGAATTAAGTACTTAACCTGAGGTAGCACTGTAACTGTAACCTGAGACACTGCATGACAAGCACATACCCTTGCATTCAGCAGAGGCCCCTCCTCTTTAGTGAATCCTTCGTTCACCAGGATGCCCATACCTTCCAACATTTGGGGGTGGGGGGAGATCCAAATCGGGACGCTCATTCTTTTGGTCAGCTACTCTGGTGTGAGGCAGCTGACTCTCACCCGAGCATTGGACTGAAAGGTGGGACATAATGGGATCCAATCAGAAGCTGGGATGGCTTCTGTAATTCCAGAATGTCCCGCTTGAATAGGGTCGGTATACATGCCTCTCCCCTTACTAGCTGTTGCTGGGCTCCTGTAGGTGTGCGTTGCTAAACTAGACCTGAATGCAACACTGCTCTCTCCATCTGCAATTCCTAGCAACTCCGACAGTGGAGGCAGAAGAAAAAGCCGCTCTTGATGGCTCCCTAGGTTTCAGGAACTGATCTCGAGAGAGAGAGCAAACATTCATGCCGGTGTCCCTGAAACAATGGCACCAACTATCATGCCCCTGACAGCTCTCTTCGTCTCGAGAAAACAAAAGCAGTTGCTTAGGCTTGTAGCTGTCAAGCACTGCACTAAAATAACGAAAATAATTCTGTAATATTCTGCACCTCAACGGAGTAGGGTGGCATGTCATGGCAGATTGCAGAAGCAATTAGGAAACACTGAACCATGAAGGGGTGGACGGTGTCTTCTCCTTTTTCTTTAATCTGTTCTGCCATCCAGGCAAGTCAGAGATAAAGCAAATGGCGAAGGTGTAGCTATTAATGGATATGTTCCCCTGCTTTGTTTGCCAGACGCGGTGTGTTTATTTTGCTCCAGGTGCGCTTGTAGCGCAGTGGTGTTCTCAGCAAGAGGGGACATTGGTGTGAAAATTAAGTGTGAAAGACAGGTAGCTCGGGGAGAATGTCATGGCGCCTTTGCAGATGGGGCTGCTGTCGAGGCCCGTGCGGCCTACAAATAATTAGGAGTAGAAAGGTGTGTGTGTGTATGTGAGACAGAAAGGAAACCCCACAGGTTTCAAACTGATCTGGAACAAAATAGCCATGAAATCTAGGACAATAACAATAATAAAAATAATTTACCATTCATACCCCACACATCTGGCTGGGCCTCTCCAGCCACTCTGGGCGGCTCCCAACAGAATATTAAAAACACGATAAAACATCAAACATTAAAAACTTCCCTAAACAGGGCTGCCTTCAGATGTCTTTTAAAAGTCAGATACAGTCATACCTCGGGTTACAGATGCTTCAGGTTGCACGTCTTTGGGTTGCGCACCGCGCCAAACCTGGAAGGACCGGAATGGGGTACTTCCAGGTTTTGGTGCTCGCATATGTGCAGAAGGACTAAATCGCGCTTTGTGCATGCGCAGAAGTGCCGAATCGTGACCCATGCATGTGCAGACGCAATGCTGTGGGATATGTGCAGAATATGTGCAGAAGTACTAAATCGCGCTTTGTGCATGCGCAGAAGTGCCGAATCGTGACCCGTGCATGTGCAGACGCAATGCTGTGGGTTCGCAACCAGAGTGTCCACTGTAGTTGCTTCTTTCCTTGACATCTAATGAGAGGGCGTTCCACAGGGTGGGTGCCACTGCCAAGAATGCCCTTTGCCTGGTTCTCTGTAACCTCACTTCTTGCAGTGCGGGAACTGCCAGAAGGCAGTTCGAGCTGGACCTCAGGCTGAACGATGGGGGTGGAGATGCTCCTTCAGGTATACTGGGCTGAGGCCGTTTAGGACTTTAACGGTCAGCATCAACACTTTGAATTGTGCTCAGAAATGTACTGGGACAAATGTTCCAATAGCTCTGGGAACCAATCTGTTGGGTGCTCAAGCCCCAGGGAAAGCAAGGATCTTGGGCAGGAAGTGGGCAAGCTGAAGGCCAGGAACTTGGTGGTGCCGTTGCTTCAGTGATGAATTTATTTCTCACTTCTTACAAAATGCTTGACGTGACATAAGAAGAGCCCTGGGGGATCAGGCAAGTGGTCCATCTCGTTCAGTGTCCTGGTGGCCAACCAGGGGAGAGGCGAGCAGAGGGGCTTGCACGCATGTCATTTGCTTCAAAATTGAAATGTGCAGAGGTTGGCAGCCCTTGCTTTAGATTGGAATCTACTTTATATTTGGAAAGCTTGCTCACCAGCAGATTCCGCCTAGGAAACTTGACATTCATCACCATTATTCCCTGATTGTCAACTGTCAAGACTTTTGGAAATGGGCCCTGTTCAAATCCAGGGAAGACATAAACCACTCTGATGTTCTGAAGAGCGGACTTGAGACACGCTTCAGGCCTGACCCATGTGGAACCTCTAGGAAGGCAAACAACCTTAGTCCTGAACTAACCAAAGCCTCCTTGCCCCAGACGCCGAGACACACCATTACTCATGAGCAGGGCTGTCTTCAGTGCCTGCAAAACATCAGAGGCCGGGAAGAGTTTAGTGAATGTTTTATTGCCCGAGACGCTGAAAATTGAGACCATAAGTTATCCACTTTGACCAAGGCAGTGAAAAGCGCAAAGCTGGTGCATTGTGTCTATAAGACAGTGCAGCCATTTATCATGGCTGGTGATGGGTCAGCCTTGAAAGGTCGGGGGATTCTCTTCTGTTTGGATAAGTGCCTGAAATTGTAGCTGCTTCTCTGGGTGACTAGCGTGAACTGCTTTTCTGGATGTGTTGGCGTGAATAAGGTCTCCGGATTTGTACAATTTGGCTGCGATGTTAATGGAACACTGTTGTAATGTACTCCCAGCAATCCAACCACATCCGGCTTCTGCCTCCTTTGGCTTATCTCCAGCAGAGGCTGGTCCATCAGGATGAATGGGGCACTGGCCCACCAAGCTCATCCTACCTTCAACGAGCCCCACACCTGCCTGCCTTTTTTCATACACCCAATCCCAGGGGGTTGCATTGATACACATTAGGGGGCACATGAAATTCAGTTGTGGGGAAGGGCCATAGTTCAGTGGCAGAGGATTTCTTTTGCATGCAGAATGTCCCAGGTTTAAGCTCTGACATCTCTAGGCTTGAATGACTCTCCACCTGAATCCCTGGATAGCAGCTGCTTGTCAATGTAGATGCTCCTGAGCCAGGTGGACCAAGAGATTGACGCAACGTAAGACAGATTTCTGTATTCCTAGAGGAGCTTCTGAGGAACCATCTTGCCCTGAGGCTGAGGGCCACTCTGTCCAGCCCTCTGGGATTCTCCCCAAACTAAGCACCTCACCAGCTGTGCTGTTACCTCTCCTTGAGTGATTTTGCCTGATTTGTGATAATCCTCCTTGCTTAAATGGATGGAGAGATGGCGTGGGGTGTAGATATTAGATATTAATATTTTACAGCATGAAGCGACTGGATGCAAAAAAAAACAAAAAACTGGCTCCTTTTGCAATGAAACATTGTCCACACCCATTAGCTATTATTCAAAACTTTACTTGAAGAGCTTTCTCCAAAACAGAACAAAAACGTCAAAGATACATCCAGATAATTCCCTAAAACACATGCTTATCCAAGCATAGGCTCGGCTTCTTTTTAGAAATAACTTTAAACAGGATTGAGATCAAAACTCTGTCTCTCCCATATTCCAGCCCCCATTACAGTCTGAGGCCGGGTGCTCCTGAAGAGCTTAATTACATCCTTAATCCCACAGAGTCCAGGGGAAAAGAGACTCCAGCTACCACCCTTCCATGATGGCAGGTTTGCAATTCAGTAGCCTCCCATGTGATTTATAGTTAAACACCTTGTCAGAGCTACCAGAGAACAACAGTTAATCATCAACCCAAGAAGAAGCTCAGAGATTTCTTTTTGCTTTTCTTTAGCTTCAGTGAAAAATGTCCCCATCCCCGGGTTCACGGTGTGCCCTTCCCTGGTTGTCAGTATAGAGAAGAGGTGGGCTGCAGACAGGCAAATGAACAAAGCCCTGCTGAGCTGCGCCCACCATTGTGAGGTCTGAGGTTTTAATGATGCCTCCCCAGCTGTTGCCATTGGCTGTGAACACTTGTGATGTCACAAAAGCACATGCCAGCTGAGTGGGTATGAAGGAGTAAATGTCAATATATGGAAACATCACCGCTGCAGACAGCCAGACTGTTGACATCACATGATGTGCCTATCTGTGGGAAAGAAGAATTTCCCAGGATGTTCACAGGCTGGATAAGTCTTTGTGAAGAGTGTAACTTGAAACCTTCTGTGTGCGCATGTTCAGGAAGTTTGTCCGACGTGCTAGAAGAACTGAACTGAAAGGACGTGTTTTTCTCTAGTGCTGTAATGTCAGAAATAAACATCATGTAAATAGATTTCTGACTTATTTTCTTTCCCCTGCGGAAGCAGGAGGGAGGGGTTGTGCATTTTACCCACGCTTGGGAAAATGTCGCCTATTAAAATCTCCCTGGTCTGTCTGGATATCAGCCAGAGGAGCTTACTGGTAAGCAAGCTCCAAGGACAGTGAGAGGGGCCAGCCTCTATGGAGGGGGCTTGCAAACCAACAGTAAAGCCAAGAGCAAAGCATTTTCCTTCCCTATCAGAACACAAGGACATTCAGCGCTGGGTGTTTTCCTGCCACAGGTAGGTGGACTGGCAGATGGAAGGAGGTGATCATTTAGTAGCAGGATGCTGTGGAGACATGAGAAGGCAAGTTCTCTAGTTGAGTGGGGTTGCAGCTTGAAGGCAACCAATATCCATGGTCAGAAGCTGGAGCAAGTTGGCAGGAGCTGGTGGGTAAAAGGCGATGGAGTTAGCATTTGGAAACATAGCTGCTGCAAGCACGGGACGCGGGTGGCGCTGTGGGTTAAACCTCAGCGCCTAGGACTTGCCGATCGCATGGTTGGCGGTTCGAATCCCCGTGGCGGGGTGCGCTCCCGTCGTTCGGTCCCAGCGCCTGCCAACCTAGCAGTTCGAAAGCACCCCCGGGTGCAAGTAGATAAATAGGGACCGCTTACCAGCGGGAAGGTAAACGGCGTTCCGTGTGCTGCGCTGGCTCACCAGATGCAGCTTGTCACACTGGCCACGTGACCTGGAAGTGTCTGCGGACAGCGCTGGCTCCCGGCCTATAGAGTGAGATGAGCGCACAACCCTAGAGTCTGACAAGACTGGCCCGTATGGGCAGGGGTACCTTTACCTTTACCTAGCTGCTGCAAGGCTGAAACAGGCTGATGTTTGTGAAGGTAAGCTTGTTGAACTTCACCTTTGGAAGCTGTGTGGATATTTGTGGATTGAAGCTGGGGATGTATGCTTTAAGGAGAGGGCTGAGGACCAAGTTTAAGTGATCTGGTAGACTAACTGATTTAAATGGAGGGACTATATCCATGCCTTTATAGGGCTTCGTATGTGACCCATAACTTCCTTGGCCAGAAACTCTACTTTGCTCAAAGCTCCAGATCGCAGGACAACAGTCTGTAAAGTTTGTGAAAGAACTTAGATCAACTGATGTTTTCTCAAAACGCTCTCTCTTTCGCTAAAGCATCCCCCCCTCCAAAAAGCCCTCCATATATATTACAAACATTTCTGCCTCTCCAATCAGCTAGTTATTCAGAGGTTCCTCATTTCGCTCCATGAAACAGATTGTTCCTCTCTGAAGATTGCTGAAAAATGGTGGGTGATTATGGGCGGCTGGCTTGAATTAAAACACATTTTCATTTCAGTAATACGATAGCAAGTGAAAGTCAGCTGGATATAAAAATATATGTTTCTACTTAAGGGTGAGTGTTTCTTGGCGCCATTGATCATTTTGTACTCTTGCGAACTTTCATCCAGAGTCTCTCAGATTTACATTTTCTCTTAGGCATCAGTGAGTTCGATTTTTTTTAAAAAAGTTACCAGTGCTGTTATTGGTCAGGAAGAGATTGATGTTTGTGGGCATACAAACGAGAAGGAAATCTCTTGTCATTGCTGGCTCTCATCAGGAACTCATTGGTTGATCAAGGAATGCTTGAAAATGGTCCAGTGCCTTTGATCAAATTAAAGATAGATTGGATGGATGATTATAATATTACCAGATTAATGAATTGTATAAGCTTGATAAGAAAATTCATTTTGCGATAGAAAAATCCAAATTGGAAACGGAATTGTTAGACGCCAATGTTAAAAATCTCTCTAAAATGTACAATTTATTGTTGGAACGGCATACAAAGGATGAACAAGTTAAATCAGTGATGATTGATTGGGCAAGAGATGTTGGACACAATATAATGTTGGAAGATTGGGAAAGGTTGTGGAAGAAAGAGGTTGAGTTCACTGCATGCACTGTATTAAAAGAAAATATTATGAAAATGATGCATAGATGGTACTTAACCCCGGTGAAATTAGCAAAGATCTATCATACAGATGCTAATCTATGTTGGAAATGTAAAGAAAAAGAAGGTACTTTTTATCATATGTGGTGGACGTGCCCTAAGGTGAAAGACTTCTGGGAAAAGATTTATAATGAGTTGAAAAAAATGTTGAAAAATACATTTATTAAGAAACCAGAAGCCTTTCTACTTGGAATAATAGGACTGGAATTGCTCCAAAAAGATGTTAGATTGTTTTTGTACAGCAGCAAGACTTTTATTAGCCAAAAACTGGAAATCGCAAGAAATACCAACAATAGAAGGTTGGCAGATGAAGATGTTGGATTTTTTGGAGCTGGCTGACCTGACTGGAAGAATCTGCAACCAGAAAGAAGAGGAGACACAAGAGGATTGGAAGAAATTTAAAGAATATTTAGCTAAATATTGTAATATAAGATAAATATAAAATTCTTGGAAGTAACAAACAGGGTTAGGAGTAGAATAAGAATATTGTGGTAGTAAATATTAATGATTAGAATAATAATAAAGGAGAAGAGGTTAGTTAATGAAAGGAGTTAATATTATTAGAAATATGAAATTGGAGAACTGTTATACAGGTGATATAATGAAATTCAGATAGAGGGGATTCTAGGAAGTCAGTTACCAATGTTAACAGATTTAGGTATTTGAAGTAATAATTTTCTTATGTGTTTAGCTTATTGTCTTTGTTGTGTGTTTTGTCATGTTTTTTCTTTTTTCTGTGTGAAAAATGCCTTCTCGGTAGTGGCACCCGCCCTGTGGAACGCCCTCCCACCAGATGTCAAAGAGAACAACTTTTAGAAGGCACCTGAAGGCAGCCCTGTTTAGGGAAGCTTTTAATGTTTGATGGATTATTGTACTTTGATATTTTGTTGGAAGCCACCCAGAGTGGCTGGGGAAGCCCAGCCAGATGGGTGAGATATAAATAATAAATTATTATTATTATTATATATTATTATTTATATATTATATAAAATATACAGCCTGGGACTTAAAGCAGCCGTAATTAGCATTCACCAGGTTACAAGGCTTGCAGATAGCTTCCTGAAGCCTGGAGAGCGAGAGGGGTCAGTGCGCACCGACGCCTCTCGCTCTCCAGGCTTCAGCAAAAGCCTGCATTCGCCCCATAGGACGCACACACATTTCCCCTTCATTTTTGGAGTGGAAAAAGTGCATCCTATAGCAGTGTTTTTCAACCTTTTTTGGGCAAAGGCACACTTGTTTCATGAAAAAAATCACGAGGCACACCACCATTAGAAAATGTTAAAAAATTTAACTCTGTGCCTATATTGACTATATATAAAGTAATTCTCTTGAATCGGAATCAAATAAACACAAAGAAAGTATTTTATAATTACTTTATTATGAAATAGTAGGTAAACAGAAATATGAAAAATTATAAAATACTTTATTCAGTGCGCAACCTGGAATAGGCATGGCACAAGTGATGGAATAGGCATGGTACAGATGGTATAGGCATGGCACAGATGGTATAGGCATGGCACAGATGGTATAGGCATGAGGAGGAGGAGGACTGACAGGAGGACTGCTCAGAGAAAGCTGCTGCTGCACAGGGCTGGACTCACTCGTCTCTCTTCCGAGACCCGACCGTGACCGACTGGTTCCAGATAACCTCCACACCTCATGCTGCACCTGCGGCCTGGTCAGGATCCGGATGCAGTGTCTCTGCAGTGCCGACTCCCGCCGAGTCCTGGTCTCCGTCCATCTCCTCCTGCTCCGGTCCTCCTGCTGACTCGAGTCGCGACGTCGTCTTCTCTCCGCTGCTGCGCACACTGTGCTCGGGCGGGAAGGAAGTCGGAAGATGATGTCCTACTGTGATAGGTCCAGGCTGAAGTCTGGACCAATCACAGCCCGGACATCAGAAAAGTGGAGGGTGTCCCCCTGAGGAGCGCCAATCGGCGCCCCTGCTGGCCGAGGGTGTAGTGAACCCCCCCATACCCAGGACACAGTCCGGCGCCCGCCTAGTGGGCGAAAATTTGAATATTTTTTTTTAATCTTTCGAATTTTTCAATTTTTCCCACGGCACACCAGGCAACATCTCGCGGCACACTAGTGTGCCGCGGAACAGTGGTTGAAAAACACTGTCCTATAGGGCGAAAAATACGGTATGTAAATCTTGTCACGTTGTAAGCCTGAAGGAGCGTCTCCACCCCCATCGTTCTGCCCGGACACTGAGGTCCAGCGCAGAGGGCCTTCTGGCGGTTCCCTCGCTGCAAGAAGCCAAGTTACAGGGAACCAGGCAGAGGGCCTTTTCGGTAGTGGCACCCGCCCTGTGGAATGCCCTTCCACCAGATGTCAAAGAGAAGAACATCTACCAGACTTTTAGAAGACATCTGAAGGCAGCCCTGTTTAGGGAAGCTTTTAATGTTTAACCGACTATTGTATTTTAATATTCTCTTGAAAGCCGCCCAGAGTGGCTGGGGAAACCCAGCCAGATAAGTGGGGTATAAGTAATAAATTATTATTATTATTATTATTATTATTATTAGCCGCCTTGAGCTTTGTTTTAACTCTGGAAAGGTGGCATACAAGTAAAATGATGAATGAATGATGAATGAATAGCATCCTTAGCTGAATCAAATTCCTCTCCCATTCCTAACCTAATGGCAACATTACTGCTGATCAGAAATGGCCTGTTTTGAAACAAATAGGTTTTGGGCATGTGGCAAGAAAGGCAAGCACTGTTTGTTCATGCCTAATCTGCAAGGTGGGAGAAGGCTGTTGCAAGGATTCCAAAAGTAAGTGCCATTAATGTAAAAGAGCTCTTCTGGGTGGATACAAGATGGAGCAACGTCTTCAGTGTTCATCAGCAGCTGATTGCCCGAGGCAGAAAATGCTCTCTCTTTGGAACATTTCCCGAGAAGCAGCCAGAGAGATGCTGCAGAAGTTTCTTTGCCCTCCTCTCCTGCTTATGTGCAAAGGACTCTGAAGTTGTTTTGCTCCATTTGAACTTGGCATAAGGGTTTTCGGCGGGGTGGGGGAGAGAATGAACTCATCCACACACGTTAAGAGTCACGGCAGACTGATAATCCTCCTTTCCCAAGGCACAGTGATGAGATTAATCAAACAGCATAAGCCACCACACACACACACACACACACACACACACACACACACACACACACCTTTTCTCATGCAATCCATGCTTTTAATTTCCCCAGTGTTCAGTAGCACACTGGCATTTTGGAGAGATAAGCTTACCTGGTTTTGCAAGGATATAATGCTGGGGAAAGGAGATCACACGATTATCAAGGAATCCTCAATATTGCCCAAGTGTTGCCTTTTCTTCTTCTGTTTCTAATCAGGGCTGTTGCGTACCGCCAGGCCCCATGGGTCTCAAACCTGGAGCACTCCAGGTCGCAAGAATGCAAGAAGGACCCTGCTGGTTCAGGTTAGAGGTCTGTCCTGGACAGCATCCTGTTTCTAGTAGTGACCAAAGAGATAGGGAAGTTGCAGGCACATATGAAGAAGCTACATATGAGTCAGACTCTTAGCTGAGTGCTGTTAAGTATAATTGTTTCATTCACACTGTAATGCCTGCATGTATGTTGTTAAAGGTTTAACATAGGAAAATTCCATTGGAGTATACTAAGGTAGAAGCAGCTTTCTCTGAGCTCTAGCTGAGTTGATAATTAATTGTTGTTATTGTTTGCTTCTAGCTCTGATGTGAGTGTTTAACCTTAGATCAGGTGATTAAGGTATTGAATTGCACATCACCATTTTGAAAGGGTCCTTGTTCCTAGGCTCTGTGAGAGTGAGGAGGTAAATGAAGGCTTTGGAGGCTGTAAAGAGAGAGATACCTTTGCTTATAGGTCTATTTCGAGTATTTCATATTTTCTAAGATGCTGTGCCTGTTCTGGACAGCACAAGATGACTTATGGAATTATTTGGACGCATCTTTGATGTTTTTGTTCTGTTCTTGAAGAAAGTTCTGCAAGTAGAGTTTTGAGCCATCTAATGGGTCTGGACAATGCTGCATTCCAAAAGGGGCCAGTTTTTATGCATCCAGTCGCTTCAGACTGCACAATACTAATAATATCTGCAAAAAGCGCTGTCCACGCAGGCAGAGGCTCTCCAAGGTTTCAGATTTGCATCTTGCCCTGTTCTTCCTGCAGGTGCTGGGAATTGAACTTGGCACCTTCTGTATGCAAAGGCTGGGCTCTACAAGGCCCCTTCCTAAAAATGCTTGGGATATCTACAAGAGTATATTATTAATTATTACATTTATATATCACCTTCACTCCATCCCCACCCCCCAGAGCTTAAGGCAGGGCACATGATTCCCTTCCCCATTTTATGCTCATACCCACCCTGTGAAGTCTGGTTGGGACAAGAGATACCGACTGGCCCCAGGTCACACAGTGAGCTTCATAGATGAGTGGGGATTTGAAAGCCGGTCTCCCATGTCCTATTCCAACATTCACTATCATTATAGGCTTCACTGATTCTAAAGGTTGGGGAAGCGATACTTCCTTTTGCAAAAGCCATGCTGATTTGTCATGAGCAAGGCTTCTTCTATGCAGTGGGGAACTCTAGCAATCCCCCCGAGGGCAGGAATTAGGCTGACAGTTTGCAGTGCATCAACTCTCCATTTTAAATCTTTTTTGAAAACTGGTGTTTGCATTACCAGCTCTTTCCCAGCCCTCTGGTATGTAAGCTGATTTTAATGAGAAGTTGCATATTTTGTCAAAAAGATCAGCGATTTCACATTTAAGCTCTTTAAGGACTCTCGGGCGAATGCCATCTGGTCCTGTTGACTTGTTAATTTGTAAGTTGTCAATTAGCTCTAAAACATCATCCAGTGTCACCTCTGTTTGACATAGCTCCTCTGACGCCCTCCCTGAAAACAACCCTTCTGGTGTGGAAAGTGTCCTATCTTCCATGCTAGAGGCTGATGTACAGGCCACCCAAGATTGAATCAGCATCTTTCTGCCTGCCAAGCATGTGCTCTGTCACTGAGCTATATCCTCTTTCCTTGATTGTCTTCTGTTGCAGCTGGGGGTATATACTCCTGTCAGGATCAGAGGGGGCTTGGGTATCTCCTGGCATTTGCTCTGGTGTCCCTTATCATGGTGGGCCGATTGAATTGAGAAAGGACAGGTGGTATTGCCCAGTACTGATGCCGCCACACCTTTGGGAGCTCATTGGTTCATCCTTGCTCAGTCAGCCTTCCTATGAATCTGCCCCAAGGTGCCATCTAACTCTGGCCACGGTCCTGCTAGGGCTCCAGCTGACCACCCCTTCAGCAGCCTCCTGCTGCCACAGCGCCGCCAGAGCACAATTTCTGTTCTTATCCTAAAGCAAAGTTCTTAACCTGAAGCACTATTTCTGGGTTAGCGGAGTGTGTAACCTGAAGTGTATGTAACCCGAGGTACCACTGTAGTTCTCCTTGTGTTCTTATGCACATTGCTCCCAGAGAGCTCCTGAATGGGAGAACTGGTTCTGTCCGTAGTCCCTTTATTAGTTTCTGACATTCACTAACTCTAGCAGTTATGGGTGCCCTTGCACCCCCAAACTCTGTTACCCCAGGTCTGCAACAATACCTTTGTACAGTGAGCTAGATTTTACATGCACAGTGATACCTTGGTTTAAGAACTTAATTCGTTCTGGAGGTCTGTTCTTAACCTAAATCTGTTCTTAACCTGAGGTACCACTTTAGCTAATGGGGCCTCCCACTGCCACCGTGCGATTTCTGTGCTTATCCTGAAGCAAAGTTCTTAACCCGAGGTACTATTTCTGGGTTAGCGGAGTCTGTAACCTGAAGCGTCTTTAACCCGAGGTACCACTGCATTCCTCTTTCTTCTAACCAGGCAAGCAAGAGCCATGATCCGAGTTCCAGGACCCATTCCAGAAAGTCAAAAGGGAGGTTGTAAAGAGGAATGTAGACTGGGGAGCTTTCTGAGGGCCAGATGGATAACTGTGGAGGGCCATGTTCAGTCCCTGGACCTGAGGTCCCCCACTCCTCCTAGCCTATCTATAACAAGCTGGAAGCCAAGCAAAGGCATGGCACACAAAAGCCAATTTACCACATGAAAGCCAATTTACCACACAGCTAATGGCGTTAATGGCACCACAGTAACCCGACTGCAGCGTTCAGTTCAAAGCCAGAGATCTCGAAAAGGGAGGAAGAGCTAAGCAACTGGATTCCTCTGCGTGATGACAGCCCACAGGCAACTCTCTTTCATGGAAGGTCAGCTCAAAACACGACACCTGGAAACATTTTTTTCTGCTTCGCTTAATCTCCAGCGGAGGGAAGAAGAAAAACAGCCTTTTGTTTTTAATTCCAACAGCAGCCCCTTGTTGCTCTGAACATGCGCTCCTGAATCTCCCAAGTCTAGCCGGCCTGCACCTTTGTTGTGAGGCAACGTGGTCCATTTATGCAATTTCTCTTCAGTTTTCAAATAGCCCTTTATGCCGGAGCTACACTGTTTTCCTTTTGGATATAAAGCCATGCAATTAAGGGGCGACAGCTAAATGGACCCTCAACTGTTGTGCTGAGAGGCTGTTTGCTGTTGCTGGGGGATGAGGAATGGGGGGGGGGGAGCTGCTGGCTTCAGGCCTTGCTTGAAGGCTTTCTGGAGGCACCTGCACTGGCTGTAGCTGATGGGAATTGTAGTCCATAACACCTGGAGGGCACCAGGTTGGCAATGCCAGGACTTGATGGCCTGCAAGCCTCTTTTTGGTTCAATAATTGCATGCTTACACATCACTTGGGAAGACAGGCGAACTAATGACGGTGTACTGGAAGAAGCAAAGATCACCAGTGTCGAAGCAATGATTCTTCAACATCAACTTCGTTGGACTGCTCACGTTGTGCGGATGCCTGATTATTGTCTTCCAAAGCAATGACTCTATTCCGAAGATAAAAATGGAAAGCGCAATGTTGGTGGTCAGCAAAAGAGGTTTAAAGACTCTCTCAAGGGAAATCTAAAAAAAAAAAGTAGTATAAACACCGACAACTGGGAAACACTGGCCTGCGAGCGCTCCAGTTGGAGAACAACCTTTACGAAAGGTGTCATGGGCTTTGAAGACACTTGAACTCAGGACAAAAGGGAGAAATGTGCTATAAGGAAGGCATGCTTGGTAAACACTCACCATGATCAACTCCCACTTGGAAACCTATGTCCCCACTGTGGAAGGACGTGTGGATCCAGAATTGGCCTCCCCAGTCACTTATGGATTCACTATTAAGACTGTGTTCAAGGAAGACAATCTTACTCGGCTACGAGTGATCGAAGAAGAAGAAGAAGCTTGTCCCATCATCTTCCCTTTTTATGATCTGCATTTTGTAAAAACAGCTTCATTGTAAACGTGGCCTCTTCTTTCCCTGTATCTTTGATGTTATTTGTGAACGCGAATGAAGCATTTTAGACCTCCCTGCACAAAAGTAATTCATTTCATTTGATCTGCCTCACTTCAGTATTTTGCCTCTGATGTGTAAAGGGCAGCACAACTATCGGTTAAAAGCTGGCTTTGTAATCAATGCTACCCAAAAAAGAAAGAAAGAAAGAAAAATAAAATAAAAACTCCACTCGGTAGAAGGTTGCATTATTGTTGCTTCCAACACTTACGCAATAAAGTGCCATATTTTTCGCTCTATAGGACGCACTCGACCATAGGACGCACCTTGTTTTAGAGGGGGAGAACAAGAAAAAAAATTCTCCCCCTCTCTGCTCAGCGCCCCTTCAGCGAAGGAACCCGAAGCCTTCGGAGTGCAGCGCAAGTTCCCACTGCCCTCCAAAGGCTTCAGGCGGCTATCCCTTCTCGCTCTCCAGGCTTCAGCGTCCTATGGAGCGAATGCAGGCTCCTTGGCTTCAGCGATAGCAATGCGAAGCCTCCAAAGTGCAGAGGGAGCGCTCCCTCTGCGCTCCGGAGGCTTCGCGTTGCTATCGCTGAAGCCAAGGAGCCTGCATTCGCTCCATAGGACGCACACACATTTCCTCTTCATTTTTGGAGGTGAAAAAGTGCGTACTATAGAGCGAAAAATACGGTATATTTATTTATTGCAATAATACCCCACCAGTCCTTCAAGGAGATCAAATTGGCATACATGGTTCTCTTCCTCCTCATTAAACCCCCACAACATCCCTGTGAGGTAGATTAGGCTGAGAGAGAAAAACTGGCCCAAGGCAGTTTTTTCACGACTGATAAAACTGACAGACGTTTACAACAAATGGACGTAATATAATTACATATCTGGCTAGGCCTGCCTAAACACAAGTGTTTTCAGCAGCTGTAGAAAACAATAATGAAGGTTCCTGCCTGAAATCAATAGGCAGGGAGTTCCAGGGAATAACTGGTACCACACTAAAGGAACAGTTTATTGCAAGTGTGTAAGGAACATTATGTGTGGCACTTGCAAACGTGGCACTTCTGGAGATATATCTAGGCACATAATGGGCCATTGTTTTAAATGGTTATCTTCACCGAGTTAAGGCACGGGCAGCTGATATGGAACCTTCATTTCACTGCCCCATCTGCAAGTGGCAAAATGGTGGGGGACACTCTGGTCACTTTTTTGGGGACACTCTGGTGACTTTTTTGTTGGGAGGGCGAGTATTCAGGATGACCCCAGCTGAAACTCAATGCTTCCGGATGCCAAACTCCACGACAACCGCTCCCTCCAAACCTGCTTGCTCAAACTGCAACTCTCCACAGTCCTCAACGGTCGGTGCCAGGGTTCCTGGGATTGCTCAGAGCTGCTTTTGCTGCTTTTTCTTGCCCTTTTCAGGCTCTTTTAGGGCCATTTTTTGCTTTTTAAAAAGTCATTTCTGGGTTCTGTGCGGTTGCCTGTAATGCAAGTTGGTCGCTTTCGCTGTGTCCAGTAAAACAAGAAATACAGCCGTTAAAAGTATACACCTCTCCAGGTTTGTTGCTAGGATTATTAGTGTTGAATCTCAAAACACCTTGGGCCAGATTTATCTAAATAGTTCCAATAGTAGGAGCCATCGCAGTGATTTCTGCTGGTGCAATGGGGCTCCTCCCCTCCTATGCACCCAAAGACTTCCCAAATCAACTCTGGAGTTGTGGTGGTGGGAGAACCCCCAGAACAACACATGGGGGAAAGAGGTGGATTATTTCATTTTTCACTGATGGAATGATCGCTTCTGTGCAACATTGAGTTCCACCCCTAAACTCCATGATTCCAGTGCCTGCAAACTATGGTTGCAACCAAAGTATGGAATTTTTTTGGGTGGGGGATACAATTCCCTATCCTTATCCTGGTCACCAAAATGACTGGGACTAGATCAATCTGTTCCTTGTCATCTGCTAAGTATTCTTGGCAGGAGGAGGCATCGTCATATTGTTAATGCAATCTTAAAATAGTCTGGCAGGTATTCTCTTTCTGGCTAGGAGGGATGTCTGTGCATCCTTCCAATTTGTTGCTAATGTAAAATGACTTAAAAAAAGAGTCAATTTCTAATTAAAAGTGGAAAAACAACCAGATCGATAAATGTTCCAATGTATTAGGTTTTGGCCACACTTAGCCTTAGCGACGGCATTGCACGTCGACTCCTAAACGGCTGCCATGCTGGTAAGGACTCGGCAGTTATTAAGCACTAATTCAATCTAATGAGTTGGGTAATTCAGACAAGAGGGAAGTGATCCACCAAACGAACGAGGAAGCATTTTTAAATTGGCATCAGCAGTGTTTACAAGTCTATGGTGCATGCCAAGCTCTGACAGCAATCGTCAGAAGAAATATGGTTGAGAAGATGGCGGCAGGGGGGAAAAAAGGAGTTGTATGAGGAGAGTTTAAAAGCGAAGCAAGCTGCACAGAACATTAAGAGAATATGGGCTACATCTGACTAAGCTGTGCTCAGAGAAGCCTCACTGTGATCGATGGAACATGGCTAATTGAAGTCCATTGATTACAGTGAGCTACTCTGAGTATGACGTGGGCCCTATCTGCACTATGCATTTAAATGAGTATTATACCCCTTTAAACAGTCATGGTTTCCCCCAAGGAATCCTGGGAGCTGTAGTTTGTGGAGGGTGCAGAGAGTTAAAGGGTAAAGGTAAAGGGGACCCCTGACCATTAGGTCCAGTCGGGATGTGGCGCTCATCTCGCTTTATTGGCCAAGGGAGCCGGCTTACAGCTTCCGGGTCATGTGGCCAGCATTACTAAGCCACTTCTGGCGAACCAGAGCAGCGCACGGAAACGCCGTTTACCTTCCCGCCGGAGTGGTACCTATTTATTTACTTGCACTTTGACGTGCTTTCAAACTGCTAGGTTGGCAGGAGCAGGGACCAAGCAACGGGAGCTCACCCCGTCGTGGGGATTCGAACCGCCGACCTTCTGATTGGCAAGTCCTAGGCTCTGTGGTTTAACCCACAGCGCCACCGGCGTCCCTGTTGGAAGAATTAGAAGACGCTTATTCCCCTGGCCAAACTACAGTCCCCAGAGTTCTCTGGTATAACCCACTTTGTTTGAAGGTCATACCAGATTGCCTCTGCTGGTGTACCAGCCTAGCCCTGATCTCCCTGCCATCTCTGCCTCCCAGTAAATGTCAGTAATGCCACTGCTAGGGAGCTAGCATAGCAGGCACATAGAAGATGAGATGATAGATGATAGTTTATGGATGAGAGCTTAGGTAAGGAGGCTGACCCTATAGCCAAGAGATCCATCCACATCTTCATTTAGACACTGCTCAGTAGGTTAAAAGGACACGGGTGGTGCTGTGGGTTAAACCAGAGCCTAGGGCTTAATGTGGCAGTAGATAAATCATGCTTCAGATCTGGATTTTTGGAAGAAGGCCTAGGTTGATTGTATCATGCAACACCATGTTATTATCATTCTTATATGGTAATAGATAAAGGTATTACCATATAGGTAAAGGTAAAGATAAAGGACCCCTGGACAGTTAAGTGCAGTCAAAGGCAACTATGGGGTTGCAGCGCTCATCTTGCTTTAAGGCTGAGGGACAGCTTTCCGGGTCATGTGGCCAGCATGACTAAACCGCTTCTGGCGCAACAGAACAGTGTGACGGAAACCAGAGCGCACAGAAATGCCATTTATCTTCCCACCACAGTGGTACCTATTTATCTACTTACACTGGCGTGCTTTTAAACTGCTAGGTTGGCAGGAGCTGGGACAGAGCAACGGGAGCTCACCCCAACACGGGAATTCGAACCGCAGACCTTCTGATTGGCAAGCCCAAGAGGCCCAGTGGTTGAGACCACAGCGCCACCTGCAGCCTTTGACTGGACTTAACCATACAGGGTTCCTTTACCTTTACCTTTACCTTTACCTATATGGTAATACTGGTTGGATGGCGTCTTGTATGCACCTTCCAGAAACTCCTGCTGTTAAGATGATTCCAAGTGTATTGCTCTGCTTTCCTTTGGACCACATCAGCGAGACTGAGGGGGGGGGTCTTGTGTCTGGCCAGCCCAAGACCTCCACACACACACACTGCCCAGTCTTGTGCCCTGGAGAGCTCTCTTTGCTGCTACTAACGTAGGAAAAACAAACATGGGAGGCAGCAGTTACAAGTTACCTGTCTCTGCAGCCACAGCAGGCGCTGCAATTCTCCAGCGGTTTGACTTCACTCCCGGATCCGCAACCCGTCGTCTCTCGGGACAGACAGATGGCAACTAAATACTGGCCTCTGCCAGGCAACAAAGCCTCAACCCCGTAACAAAATATTCCAAGACATTTCTTTAGTAAGACATTTCAAAACTGCTGGTGTAAGGATAAATGTTGAGACTTGAAGATTCATTTGTCCTGAACATCTTACAGCTCAGATGATTAGACAAAGATGAATTCTAGAGCAAAAGCAGATCTTCAAATGCTCTTTGACATAGTTTTCGAGGAACAAAGAAAGCAAAAGTGAGCAAAGCCCCTTTTAAAATGATGTCTCTGATGTGTGGAGAAAGAGTGTGTCTTGCCAATGATGAACTTCTGAGTCTCTCTTCTGAAACCCCTGTCTTCCCTCCCCAGAGTTATCTCACTCTCTTGCCGGCGGATTATCTCTTTGGGGTGTTTCTCCCCTCATCATGTCTCAACCCAGGAGTAAATCAAAGTAAGGGGAAAGGGGCAGCTACAGCACTGTTAGTTTTGGGATAGATCAGGAAATGAAACCTAGCGGCAAGTTTCTACAATCTCTGTGTTGGAGAGTGGCTACCAACAGTGGTGTAGCAAGGTCAGGTGGTACCCGGTGCAGAAAATTTCTTGTCACCCTCCCATTGATTTATTTATTTTTTTGTCTGCAAAAATGGTTCGACTTTATTTCATATTTTCTTACAAAGGAATGTGGATTCTGGGCCTCTGATAACAAGTATAATAATAGTAAAATACTAATACTAATACTAATAATTTATTTATACCCCGCCCATCTGGCTGAGTTTCCCCAACCACTCTGGGCTGCTCCCAGAGTTAAAAACAATACAGCGTTAAATATTAAAAAACTTCCCTAAACAAGGCTGCCTTCAGATGTCTTTTAAAAATAAGAGACAGTGGTACCTCGGGTTAAGTACTTAATTCGTTCCGGAGGTCTGTACTTAACCTGAAACTGTTCTTAACCTGAGGCACCACTTTAGCTAATGGGGCCTCCTGCTGCTGCCACGCTGCCGGAGCACCATTTCTGTTCTCACCCTGAAGCAAAGTTCTTAACCTGAAGCACTATTTCTGGGTTAGCGGAGTGTGTAACCTGAAGCGTATGTAACCTGAAGCGTATGTAACCCGAGGTACCACTGTAGCTGCTTATTTCCTTGACATCTGATGGGAGGGCATTCCACAGGGCGGGCGCCACTACCGAGAAGGCCCTCTGCCTGGTTCCCTGTAACCTCACTTTTTGCAATGAGGGAACTGCCAGAAGGCCCTCGGAGCTGGACATCAGCGTCCAGTCTGAGCGATGGGAGTGGAGATGCTCCTTCAGGTATACAGGACCGAGGCCATTTAGGGCTTTAAAGGTCAGCACCAACACTTTGAATTGTGCTCGGAAACGTACTGGGAGCCTAGTAGGCGACTGTGGAGAGATACTTAAATCTACAGGATGGGTTGTGTTAATTTATTTATAGCAGGCATGTCCCAAGAGACTGCGATCTACTCCCACTATAAAAAGCTGGGAGTGATCCACCCATTGGATTGGCCAATGTTGTTGAGCTTTTTTGGGGGAGCCAAAGTTGCTGAGCTTTTCTTGTGGAGATTGTGTGCCTTGTGACGAGGAGTCTGCCTGCCGCCCTACGGCTGAGGGGGATGCAGCGGGCAGACTGTTTTGGCAGCGGGAAGCCTGCGTGAGCCAAAGCCGCAGCGTCTCTCATGTACAGTGAGTGCCGCACTCCATTTTGTCACCCCCATCAGAGGTGACACCTGGGGTGAACCGCCCCCCCACCGCAACCAACCTGCTCTGCCCCTGGCTACCAAACATTGCTTAAAATGAAATCCAGGGCAAAATTGGAAGGAACGGTGCCCTCAAATCAAGCACACATTATTTTTGTAAGATCCCCTATGTGTTAATCGAGAAAGTGCCCCAGGTATTTATATGTTTGATGGTTTATTTAAATGCTTCCCATAAACATAGAGCAAGGCAGAATACCAACATGCCAAATTACAGCAACGTTGGAAAGATGAAATTCATATTTCAAAGACCTGCTTCCTGATGAGGCTCTGCATGTGGGGAGTTCCACAGGGCCCACCTTGCCACAACAAACCAGTGGAATAGCATGGGTTGCCAGTGCCTAGGGCAAGGTACACCAGCCATAGCACACGCATAAGAAGCTCCACTGGTCCGGACCAGGTGCCAGCATGCTGCCAGCCAAGTCTTGCGTAGCTGTTTGTTTGTCTGTGCCCGTTCACAAATACAGTGGTACCTCGGGTTAAGAACTTAATTCATTCTGGAGGTCCGTTCTTGACCTGAAACTGTTCTTAACCTGAGGTACCACTTTAACTAATGGGGCCTCCTGCTGCCGCCACGTCGCTGCTACGCCGCCACCGCGCAATTTCTGTTCTCATCCTGAAGCAAAGTTCTTAACCTGAGGTACTATTTCTGGGTTAGCAGAGTCTGTAACCTGAAGCGTCTGTAACCTGAAGTGTCTTTAACCCGAGGTACTGCTGTACATGCATTCATTATCTTCAAAGGTATCTCCATATATATGTACATTCATACATCTTGTTTGGCTGGATAATTGCATAGGAAAATAGGGAGAAGTGCAAATTTCAAATGATATCTGTGTTCCAGTTCCGACATTGGTTTGAGAAGTACAAATCAGGTAAAGGTAAAGGGACCCCTGACCATTAGGTCCAGTCGTGACCAACTCTGGGGTTGCAGTGCTCATCTCGTTTTATTGGCCAAGGGAGCCGGGTCATGTGGCCAGCATGACTAAGCCGCTTCTGGAGAATCAGAGCAGCACACAGAAACGCCGTTTACCTTCCCGCTGGAGCGGTACCTATTTATCTACTTGCATTTTGACATGCTTTCGAACTGCTAGGTTGGCAGGAGCAGGGACCGAGGAATGGGAGCTCACCCCGTCGTGGGGATTTGAACCGCCGACCTTCTGATCAGCAAGTCCTAGGCTCTGTGGTTTAACCCACAGCGCCACCCCCGTCCCTTAATCAGGTAGCTTCTTATTAAAGTTGCAGTTGAAATCAACTTTCTCCTTTATCCCTTGCCCTGCTTTGCCTATGCAACCTTCTGGGGTGCCATACACACTGATGCCAGGGCATACAAATCATAAATAATATTATCAGTTGTGGGATTTAAAGGTGAGACCTTTCTCTCACCTAAAGGCTGCAGCCAGATGGAATGCTTAAGCAAAATGTGGGTTGGGGGCGATGGCGATGGCAAGTCCGCCAGCTACTACTGTTGACTTTAGTGAGTGTTTTGTGAGAGAAGTGGATGCTCAAGGTTAATGGTTCAGCACAGTGCTTTTTTTCTGGGGGGACACAGGGGTACACATACCCCTAAACATTTTGTGACTCTAAGTTTGGCCTCATTGAGGGGCAGTACAGTCATACCTCATGTTACGTTTGCTTCAGGTTGCGCGTTTTCAGGTTGTGTCCCGCGGCGACCCAGACGTACCGGAAAGGGTTACTTCCAGGTTTCGCCGCTCGCGCATGTGCAGATGTGCAAAATGACATAACGCGCATGCGCAGAAGTGGCGAATCACGACCCGCGCATGCGCAGACACGGGTTGCGTTCTTTTCAGGTTGCGAATGGGGCTCCGGAATGGATCCCGTTCACAACCAGAGGTACCACGGTATTTCAATATGAGTATGGAAAATGAGAGTACCCCCTAAACATTTTTTTAGAACAAAAGCACTGGTTCAGCAAGGCAGGCACGGAATCAAGTGGAAGTTTGACTATTGAAAGGGTGACACGTAATGGAGTGTGCGGGCGGAGGGACAGGCAGATAAAGTGAGTGAGTGGCAGCACCCTTGACAAACACTGATGAAAAACTGACGGCTTTTATTCATACAAAGAGACAAATCTTTTTTTAAAGCTAATAAATACATGACAGGGACACTTCTCGTGGCATTGATAAATGGTGACAAGTCCGTCTGGCGACGAGGGAGAGCCGTCCAACATACAGAATTAGAGTTTGGCGCACGTAACGCCGAATGCAGACAGTAAAGGGGGAGGTAGGGTGGAGGGAGAAGGAGGCCTTTGCACGTCATTAAATACAGGTCATGGTACCCCATGGCTTTATTTTCAAAAATGCCAATGATTTGCTTAAGGGGGAAAATATATTTAAGTCCCAACTTACTGAGCTGGAGCATTAAAAAAACAATGTCAACAAGGGGTGGTGGTGGTGGTGGGGAGAAGTTATTTTAAAAACAGCTCTGTGTTCAGAGGGAAGGTTAATGCCATTTTTGAAACATCGAGCCTCTAGGTCCTTGTGATCTCTATTGATGTCTGGTTTGGAAGAATAAGAGGTGCAGAACAAAGGACAGCGCCAGTGTGACAAGGTATAATGAGGCAGAGGGGGGAGAAGAAGAGAAGATAAAACAGCGAGATGGAGATAGAGCGAGAGGCTCAGATCATTTAAAGTATAATAGATGAGAAGGACAGTTTGGTGTGGATAAATGTAAAGCAACGATGACTTTGATGAGCTCCTTTCTCTCTCTCTCTCTCTCTCTCTCTCTCTCTCTCTCTCTCTCATTGCCGCCATATATTGTCGGCAATATCACAGAAAGGGAAGGTTGGGAGGAACGGCTCTGGGCCCTGCTAATGGGAAACAGGGAGAAGGATGAACTTGCCTGGTTTGGGTGATCAGAATGGGAAGGCCTTGCGCAAGTTGTTGGTCTTCTTGGGGTTCCAAAAATATAATTGATTTAGAGTTTATATAGCAGAGTACGCGGGTAGCACGATGGGTTAAACCACAGAGCCTAGGACTTGCCGATCAGAAGGTCAGCGGTTTGAATCGCCACGACGGGGTGAGCTCCCATTGTTCGGTCCCTGTTCCTGCCAACCTGGCAGTTCGAAAGCACGTTAAAGTGCAAGTAGATAAATAGGTACCACTCTGGCGGGAAGGTAAATGGCGCTTCCGTGCGCTGCTCTAGTTCACCAGAAGCGGCTTAGTCATGCTGGCCACATGACCCAGAAGCTGTACGCCAGCTCCCTTGGCCAATAAAGCGCCACAACCCCAGAGTCAGTCATGACAGGACCTAATGGTCAGGGGTCCCTTTACCTTTACCTAACAGCTTAGGAGCTGAAGCTACCCATTCCTATCACCACCTGTTCTATCTCATTTACCCATCACTAGCATTGCTTAAAACAATGAATAAAACACACAGAGGTTCCATTGGTAAAGGGGGAGGGATGTTCCTTACTGATACCAGGAAAGGTCCTAGAATAGATAATTAAATAGCTGGTTTGTGAGCACTTTAAAAAGATGTGATTCCCAAGACTCAGCATGGGTTTCTCAAAAACAAGTCATGCCAGACAAAGCCATTTCTGAGCTTGGGAGGAGAGGGGGTTGCGGGCTACCCCCTCCCACACACGCGGGGGGCTGGCCTTTTGCCCCCGCGAGATCCAGGGAATCCCCGGGCGTGCCTTCGACCTGGCCCGCCAATCGGTGGGCTGGGGAGGCGTGGCCTAGCCTACTTAAGGCAAGGCACGCCCGGGGACTGCCCTCTTTCCCCTTTCCAGCTGAGCGGTTTTCCCATCCCACCCACCCTTAGGCTTAGATAGCTATGACCTTGCTATGGACTCGGTTGGTCGCCGCAAGGGGCCTGGTAGGAATTTTTCCAATTTGGCGCACTCTCAGCCTTTTGGTTTCTTCGCCTACCTCGTAGCAAACATCACAACTTCCGCGGTATTGGCAGTTAGGCATTGGCAGGGGTTAATTGTTATGCAAATGAATGGGGGGGGGGAAGGAAGCGCCATCACCTTCCCCCAAGGAAAAGGGTAGTCCGGTAGAGGACTCTGGGGGGCGTTGCCTTGTCCGAAACCTAGGGAGGTAAGGGCCTCCGGCACGCCCCCGAGCGGTGACACCCGTGGGATCCTAGCTGGCGTACTTCAACAGGACTCCCACGGCTTGTGGATAACCCTTCCCGGTCTCCATGTCGGGTAGTCGATAGGAGCCAATGCCTAAGGCCAATACCTTTCAATTCTGTAATCAATAAAGTTGTGGCCTTTTTTATGCCCATTAACCTTAAATAATGTGTCCAGTGTCTTCATTTCACATGGGGGAGGGGACTTGCCACGCAAATCTCATTTCTTAATTTGATAGCATTACAAGCTTGGTGGATCAGGGGAACACTCTGGACGTGGTGTATCTAGACTTCAGCAAGGCTTTGACCAAGACCCCCATGATATTCTTGTGGAGAGCTGGTAAAATGTGGGCTAGACAAGGGAACTGTTAGGTGGATTTGTAGTTGGTTGACTGACCAAATCCAAAAAGTGTTCACTAATGGTTCCTCTGTTAGGATATAGTTTGTTCCACCTTAAAAGGGAACAGGCTGTTGTGTGTCACTTGCCTGTTTACTTCCAGCACTCGCTGGGAACTTCCATTGTATGTTGCTTTTGTGTTACTGCTGTTTTGCTGGACATGAAGGGATGCAGACATGTTTTCCTTTGTTCCTGAACTATGCTGAATAAATGCTGTAAACATGCTTGCACATTTCTCTGTCCGCCTCATCGGCTGTGTGATGGTTTACACACTCTGCTGACAGAGCCTGCATGGGTCTCTAAACGTATCTGAGGCTCATGTCGCTGTTCCAAGGGAGCCCGGCTGGAGCCAGCTGGGGGCCTGCCTGATGCCTGCCTGATGTCCCCGTCTCCCCAGCAGTATCCCAACATCCTCGTCATCCTGGAAAGAAAATGTGACAGTTGGGGTGCTGCAGTGTTCTATACAGTGGAAGAATGGAAGTGGGAGCTGGACCATAAAGAAGGCTGATCGCCAAAGAATTGATGCTTTTGAATTATGGTGCTGGAGGAGACTCTTGAGAGTCCCATGGACTGCAAGAAGATCAAACCTATCCATTCTGAAGGAAATCAGCCCTGAGTGTTCACTGGAAGGACAGATCCTGAAGCTGAGGCTCCAATACTTTGGCTACCTCATGAGAAGAGAAGACTCCCTGGAAAAGACCCTGATGCTGGGAAAGATGGAGGGCACAAGGAGAAGCGGACGACAGAGGACGAGATGGTTGGACAGTGTTCTTGAAGCTACCAGCATGAGTTTGACCAAACTGCGGGAGGCAGCGGAAGACAGAAGTGCCTGGCGTGCTCTGGTCCATGGGGTCATGAAGAGTTGGACACAACTAAATGACTAAACAACAACAATAGTGTTCTGCCCTGGGCCTGTTGTTGTTCAATGTCTTTAGAAATGACTTGTTTGAAAGAATTGAGTTGATGCTCATCCAATCTGCAGATGACACCAAACTGGTTAATGCTACAGAAAACGGAATCAGGATTCCAGATGACCTTAACAGATTGGAAAACTGGCTCCAAATTAACAGAATGAAAATTCCGTAGGGACAACTGTAAGGTTCTGCACTTAGGCAGGAATAACCAGCTGCACAAATATAAGATGGGGAACAACTGGATCCAGGAGTTTTAATAGATGCCTGTGGGAAGCCCAAAAGCAGGGCTTGAGCGCAATAACAGTGTCTCTCTTGATTCCCACCAACTCGCATTCAGAGACAAACTGCCCCTGACAATGGAATGGCAGAATGGGAAGAAAAATGGAGTGAACAGGAGACATGCATGTTTGAGGTGGGCAGAATTCATGGGACAGGGATATATCAAGCAATGCAGGTGGCAAGATGATTTGTTTATTATTAAATTTGCATAGAAGGCTGATCACCGAAGAATTGATGCTTTTGAATTATGGTGCTGGAGAAGACTCTTGAGAGTCCCATGGACTGCAAGAAGATCAAACCTCTCCATTCTGAAGGAAATCAGCCCTGAGCGCTCACAGGAAGGACAGATCCTGAAGCTGAGGCTCCAATACTTTGGCCACCTCATGAGAAGAGAAGACTCCCTGGAAAAGACCCTGATGTTGGGAAAGATGGAGGGCACAAGGAGAAGGGGACGACAGAGGACGAGATGGTTGGATAGTGTTCTCGAAGCTACAAACATGAGTCTGACCAAACTGTGGGAGGCAGTGGAAGACAGGAGTGCCTGGTGTGCTCTGGTCCATGGGGTCATGAAGAGTCGGACGCGACTAAACGACTAAACAACAACAAATTTGCATCTTTCTAATCGGAGGAGTATTACACGAACGGTACCTGTGTGTCTGCTGGTTTGTGTGCTCACAATAAGGAGAAAAGAAACAACTGAGTCTGTCAGCACACAGATGTCTCTGAAGCCTGCGACAGCATCTTGAGTATTTACAGAAACCATTATCCCATAACCAGAATTTTATGCTTCTGAATGACAGAGCAATAGGAGGTATATTTTGGCTTATGTATTGAGAGACGATCAGCTAAGGGGAAGTTTGCATTTCATTCATGCATAGCTGGAGAGCTTAAATGAATAAATAAAACCAGCAGGAGCAATGGGATACAGCCTTCTCTCCCTCCAACAGGATAGTTACGGAGAACCACATGCCAGTCATACTTCATACTTCTAGCAAATTATACAGATTTATTTTTTCTGTGCGGTGAGTAGGAAGTGCCTCAGATTCTGAAAAATAATTGTTTTTGGTGGGGTTTTGAGTGCTCAAACCAGATTGCCACCCCTTAGCTTCAGACTGGTGAAGCTTTCTAACCTTCCTAGATCAAGAAGAAAAAAGTTGCCCAGTACCTATTGTATTTTGAAATATATGGTTTGTCTAATAGATATGCATACCTGAACTAACTTTTAATTTTAAGGACTCTTCTCTAATGATATCCACTTTTGATTTTTTTTAAAGAAATTGTCATCTGTGAAAGAAAACTTTTTGTTAATTTATATTTCTGTTTACCTGTTTTGTCAGTATTTAACTGAAAACCTCAACTGTCTGTCTGTCTGTCTGTCTGTCTATTGGCTGAGGACCACAATACCTCAAGAACCACCTCTTTCCATATGAACCTACCTGGACCCTGAGATCATCTTCTGAGGCCCTTCTTCATGTGCCTCCTTCACAAGAGGTCTGGAGGGTGGCAACACGAGTGGTTTCCCATCTGTGGAATGCTCTCCCCAGGGAAGTTTGGTTGGCGCCTTCATTATGCATCTTTAGGCAGGAGCTGGGACAGAGCAACGGGAGCTCACTTCCGATCGGCAAGCCCAGGAGGCTCAGTGGTTTAATCCACAGCGCCACCCACATCCCATCCCATAGTCGCAACCCCATAATCGCCTTTGACTGGACTTAACCTTCCAGGGATCCTTTACCTTTACCTTACACCTTTAGGCACCAGGTGGAAACATTCCTCTTCAACCTGGCCTTTGGCTAATTGACATCTAATGTTCTTTTAAAATGTGTTGGGGACTGGGGGATTATTGAGTTGTTCTTGTTTTTATTATGCATTTCATGTTTTTATATTGTGTTTTTATCTTGTGAACCGCCTTGAGACCTGTGGGTATAGGGCAGTATACAAATTTAATAATAATTACAGTGGTACCTCTGGTTACGTACTTAATTTGTTCCGGAGGTCCGTTCTTAACCTGAAACTGTTCTTAACCTGAAGCACCACTTTAGCTAATGGGGCCTCCTGCTGCCGCTGCGCTGCGCAATTTCTGTTCTCATCCTGAAGCAAAGTTCTTTACCCGAGGTACTATTTCTGGGTTAGAGGAGTCTGTAACCTGAAACGTATGTAACCTGAAGCATATGTAACCTGAAGCGTATGTAACCCATGGTACCACTGTACTAATAATCTATCTAATCACACCATAGTTCTTTTGGAGAATGGGGCTGTGTGTGTGTTTGATATTGCTTATCTCTTCGTACCATCCCTTTGTACACTGTCCTCAAAGAACTTAAAAGCCATGAACCATTGACTTCTAAAGTACAGTGAAGTCGCATCATACACGTATCTAACTCTTTTTTTTAACATTACAAAGTTGTTATTGTAATTCACCAGATCTTAACCTATTGCAGTATTTGTAAGAATGGATTCCAAATATTATTGTATTTGTCCATGGCAAGTCTGCATTTATATGCAAGTTGTTCATATTTGCAAGTTTGTCTTCAATCCAGTTGTAGAAGGGAGCCGCATTTTTATTTTTCCAATTCATCAGTATCAGACTTTTTGCCATGGAAAGGGTGCGTGCAGAGTCCACTCATATTGTCCTTTTGTAAGATTCCGTGTGCTGATTATATAATTCAAAAGGATATTTTGCTCTGTAAATGTAAGGTTATTCCGTATGGGTCTGTTGATAGTTCCAGTTATCTTCTGCAAAAAATCTTTCAATATAGGACAGTGTTAGGACACATATCTAACGTATATAAATTAAACTATACATGTTGTTGTTGTTTGGTCATTTATTCCTCTTGCATTTCTCCCTTTACATCCCAAATAACCAAAATCTTACCATTTATTAATTTTTAGGGTTCAGGGGAGTCTCCCACAAATCTATAACAATGTTTTGTTGTTGTTTAGTCATTTAGTCGTGTCCGACTCTTCGTGACCCCATGGACCAGAGCACGCCAGGCACTCCTGTCTTCCACTGCCTCCCGCAGTTTGGTCAGACTCATGTTTGTAGCTTAGAGAACACTGTCCAACCGTCTCTTCCTCTGTCGTCCCCTTCTCCTTGTGCCCTCCATCTTTCCCAACATCAGGGTCTTTTCCAGGGAGTCTTCTCTTCTCATGAGGTGGCCAAAGTATTGGAGCCTCAGCTTCAGGATCTGTCCTTCCTGTGAGCACTCAGGGCTGATTTCCTTAATAGTGGATAAGTTTGATCTTCTTGCAGTCCATGGGACTCTCAAGAGTCTCCTCCAGCACCATAATTCAAAAGCATCAATTCTTCAGTGGTCCAGCTCTCGCTATACATGCTTGGGGGCGGGGGAGGCTCTCTTCTGCAGAATGACTGCCTCTGTAGCTCCTGGAAAAAGCAGTGAGGAACTACAGTATTTTGTTTTCCACGTTCTTCTTTTCCTCTCCTAGAATTCCACCTGCCAGTTTAAGCACCCATTCCAGCCATTTCCCCCTTCCTGCTATTGTCGCTCTCTGCCTTCCTCTCTCATCCTCCTTTTTTTATCCTTGCCCTCCAAGCTTGCACATTCAACAAGTCAGGAGAGGCAGCATGGACTCCCCCACACATTTCCTTCCAGCCAGCTTCTACCATGACCCCACTGTCTGGAGGAGAAAACAGGAAAGCCCCTCTCCTCTCTCAGAGGATTCATCCAGCCCTGATTGCAAACAAGCTTTGCCTCGCAGCAGGGGGCAGAGGAAGGGGGGTACGGTGGGGGCGGTCTGCCTCAGGTGTCACCACTGAGGGGGGTGACAAAATGCCAGGTGGCACTCACCTGGGTGCCTGCAGTGCGCCCGAGCCACACGTCTCTCCTGGGAGTGACGCAGTGGCTTGGGTGCCCACAGGCTCTGCGCTGCCTCAAACGGTCCGCCCACCACCTCCCCCTCAGCTATAGGGCGGCTGAGTGAGAGGAGGCAGACAGACACCTCAGAGGCCCCATGGAGCATCCTGCACTGGCTTTCCACGCCCCACAGGTGGCTGACCCTGGCCTCAGGTGCAGGGCACGCCCGCCGCCACAGGCACCCAATCGGCTTGCTCCGCTGCTGCCTCGCAGCCAGATTGGGGGAGAGGAAGAGTGAGTTGGAAGATTTTGACTGTGCCCTAACTGTATGGAAGTAAGAGCTGGACCATAAAGAAGGCTGATCGCCGAAGAATTGATGCTTTTGAATTATGGTGCTGGAGGAGACTCTGGAGAGTCCCATGGACTGCAAGAAGATCAAATCGATCCATTCTTAAGGAAATCAGCCCTGAGTGCTCACTGGAAGGACAGGTCCTGAAGCTGAGGCTCCAATACTTTGGCCACCTCATGGGAAGAGAAGACTCCCTGGAAAAGACCCTGATGTTGGGAAAGATGGAGGGCACAAGGAGAAGGGGACGACAGAGGACGAGATGGTTGGACAGTGTTCTCGAAGCTACCAGCATGAGTTTGACCAAACTGCGGGAGGCAGTGGAAGACAGAAGTGCCTGGCGTGCTCTGGTCCATGGGGTCACAAAAAGTCGGACCCGACTAATCAACTAACAACAACAACAACTGTATGCAGTTCCACTGTACAGTGGTACCTTGGGTTACATACGCTTCAGCTTACATACGCTTCAGGTTACACACTTGACTAAGCCAGAAATAGTGCTTCAGGTTAAGAACTTTGCTTCAGGATAAGAACAGAAATCGGGATCCGGTGGCGTGGCAGCAGCAGGAGGCCCCATTAGCTAAAGTGGTGCTTCAGGTTAAGAACAGTTTCAGGTTAAGAATGGACCTCCAGAACAAATTAAGTTCTTAACCCGAGGTACCACTGTACTGGCAGTTGGCTTGCTCCAGCTGCATCTCCTGTCCTAGAAAAAGCAAATGATCTGTCTGTGAGCAGGGAACGGAACTTGTAGACTAATTAACAGTCACCAAATAACAGTTGTCAAACTACCTGGAAACACTAGTTAAGGGCTATTAAGTGCTCAATGTAAACTAATTTTAATTAGATGCTCTCAGGTGCGTGTAAGAACACTCTTTTTCTTATATGCTTCCAAAATAATTTATGCATGGAGGCAGTTGGGTATCTCCGATAAGCGCTCTATAAATACTTAAAAGGAACGTAGACTCTCAAGCTGGTTATCTTGTTTCCCCACCTTAATTCTTTTCTCTCTCGCTCCTGGTGAGTAGTTGTCCAGTCGCAAAAGGCAATGCCATCAGAAGACAAGTGCGATCTCTTCCAGTACTTCACAAGGCAATAAAAAATGTATTGTGCCAGGTAACCAGTACACTGTACTCTGACTAAATGCCAGTTTCTGCCTGATTCCACTTACTATCCTGTAGATTCCAACCTGGGACAACTACTGATTTTCCGGAATCTGTGGTGGCTCCTTTCCTAATTTGCCAGAGTCCATTACAGCTCCACTTCTAATTCACCAGTTTCTATTTTGGTTCTACCTTGGAATCCAGCAGTACCTTGGTTCTCAAACACCAAAAACCCAGAAATAGGTGTTCCGGTTTTCAAACATTTTTTGGAAGCCAAACGTCCAATGCGGTTGTCGGCTATTGTTTCCAGGACACCTGCACCAATCAGAAGCTGTGCCTTGGTTTTCGAACATTTTGGAAGTCAAACGGACTTCTGGAACAGATTAAGTTTGGTGCTTTTGTTTTTGCTATTTCTTTGACGTTTTTGTTTCTGAGGCTTTTTCGGTTAATTTGTCTTTGTGACTGTGTGGAACCCAGTTCAGCTACTGATTGATTGCTGTGTGACTGCAGAAATGAATAAAAGCCCCCCATCCAAACAATGACTATCATCAGTGCTTGTAAGAAATAAATTTACCGTATTTTTCGCTCTATAAGACGCACCAGACCACAAGACACACCTAGTTTTTGGAGGAGGAAAACAAGAAAAAAAATATTCTGAATCTCAGAAGCCAGAACAGCAAGAGGGATTGCTGTGCAGTGAAAGCAGCAATCCCTCTTGCTGTTCTGGCTTCTGGGATAGCTGCGCAGCCTGCATTCGCTCCATAACACACACACACATTTCCCCTTACTTTTTAGGAGGGAAAAAGTGAGTCTTATAGAGCAAAAAATACGGTAATTTTAATTTTTATCATCTACAATACTGTCTTATTTATTTTATAGTACAGTACATTGATTATTGCTTTCATTTTATGGATCAATGGTCTCGTTAGATAGTAAAATTTATGTTAAATTGCTGTTTTAGGGGTTGTTTTTAAAAGTCTGGAACGGATTAATCCGTTTTGCATTACTTTCTATGGGAAAGCGAGCCTTGGTTTTGGAATGCTTTGGTTTTGGAACAGACTTCCAGAACAGATTAAGTTTGAGAACCAAGGTACTACTGTAATAGAATGTTGGTGATGGAATTTGTCTAGCGCAACCTCTTTCTCAGTGCAGGATCTGCTGTTCAGTATGCAACTATGACATCCTAGGTAAACTGTGGGATTTCTCGGAAATCAGACAAAATGTGGGGGACCAACAGCTGCAGAATTCCTTAATTCCTGGTTTGGGGTCTAATGGCTTGACTTTACAGCCAATGGCACACTCTTCCATTGCCTCTCAAGACAGCTGGATGACAACACATGCAAGGTGTAAAGTTGTCCACTATGGACAAGTGGGAAGCTGAATATAAAGAATTTAGCATGATCCAGTAGAGTTCTTCTGTTCTTAGCTCACAGCTCATTCTCTTTACCACTACAGTGGTACAGAGTGTATTATGAAATGGCGGTCGCCCTTAGACCAGGCAGTAGGTGCCATTCCAAGTGAGTAAGATGATGACTGACATCACTTGTGGTACCTTTGATGGTTTTGCGGCAAGTTTTTAGGAGGCCCCTATTCCCCTCACAGAGCTATTTCTAGAGTTCCCCATGAAGAGGGATTGCTGGTTCAACTGATTTGGAAATTGTAGCTCTGTGAAGGGAATAGGGGACCTCTTAACAACTCTCAGCACCCTTAACAAACTTCAGCTCCCAGAATTCTTTGGGGGAAGCCATGACTGTTTAGAGTGGTGTCATGGGGCCTCAGGCCCATTAGGAATGGGAGACTCCTCCCATCCCTAAAATATAAAGAAGTCCGAGAAAATTGTCACAGCTCCAATAGACAGGCCATGTATTTTACAACGAATATGTCCCAGCTCCTGCCCACCTAGCAGTTCGAAAGCACTTCTAAGTGCAAGTAGATAAATAGGTACCACTTTATAGCGGGAAGGTAAACGGCGTTTCTGTGTGCTGCGCTGGTGCTGGCTCGCCAGAGCAGCTTTGTCACGCTGGCCACGTGACCCAGAAATGTCTTTGGACAGTGCTGGCCCCCGGCCTCTTAAGTGAGATGGGCGCACAACCCTAGAGTCGGACACGACTGGCCCGTACGGGCAGGGGTACCTTTACCTTTATGTTTCCTTTCAAATAGGAGAGTGAATCTATTTTACATAGAGCTCAACCTCTGACACATAATGAACCCCCGCCCCCCTGCTTGAATCGCAACAAAATGTTAGGAATTCCTTGGCTTGAATTTCATTGGGGTGATGGTAGTGGTGGAGAATGAGGCCTTCATGTCCCTATCCTGGGAAAAATCATGGTGCTTGGTCTACATCCTTCGCGTTTCCCCTGTACAAAGCAGCTGAATATGAGAGCCTGTGCAATATACAGTTTACATTCTTCCAGCTAGCCTGGTCTCCCAGTATCAAATATTCAAAGGCATTTGGATTAAGAACACATTTATTCCCTAACCGGAGAACCCCATGAGGGTGTCTGCGAGGCTGAGCTTCACACAGTCTTCTTATCTTGGAATCTCCAAAGCTGCTTCTGAATGCATCCCACCTTAAGCCCCATAATTCCTCATGAATTTAAAACAGAGTGGTAATTATATTTCTTCTGGAAGAACGGCCCTCTAGCTCTTCGGTGGGGCAATCCATTGGAAAGACAAGCACATTTGCACACAACTGAAGGGAGCCTTCAAATCCTTCCACGGCCGATGACATTTTACAAGCCCAGAGGATAATTTAATATGAGTAGCCATGGTGTTTCTACGGCAGTTGCCACAGGAGAATCATTTTCACAGTAATTTTTAATTTACCGAGCTAATTGTATCTTTAAATCCAGGGTCTGTGTTTTATCTTTTTTTGCTGGTGTTATGCGGGGCTCCAAGGCCTGAACTATATGTGTAAAAGTAAAGGTAAAGGGCCCCCGGACCATTAGGTCCAGTCGTGACCGACTCTCTGGGGTTGCAGCGCTCATCTCGCTTTATTGGCCAAGGGAGCCGGCGTACAGCTTCCGGGTCATGTGGCGGGCATAACTAAGCCGCTTCTGGCGAACCAGAGCAGCGCACGGAAACACCGTTTACCTTCCCGCTGGAGCGGTACCTATTTATCTACTTGCACTTTGATGTGCTTTCAAACTGCTAGGTTGGCAGGAGCAGGGACCGAGCAACGGGAGCTCACCCCGTCGCAGGGATTTGAACTGCTGACCTTCTGATCAGCAAGTCCTAGGCTCTGTGGTTTAACCCACAGTGCCACTCAAGTACATATGACTTTTTTTAAGGCAGGCCCAGGCTCGTGAGATTCCACAGCAAGACCTCAAGCAGCTCATGGAACTGGCACCAGAGACTGCAATTCAGGCAAGGGCCAAGGCAAAGGCAAGTTCAAAAGGCAGTCCACAATCTGGTTGCATGGAAGCAGTAGTTCAGGCAAAGTCAAGGTATCCAGGGGCAAAGTACAGGGCAGTTGGCAAGGCAATGTTCAGTAGCTCTGTACATTTTAAAAGCGGTCAACATAAGACAAGAACGGTTGATCGTTTTACAGGAACCAGTGGCTTGATTTGTGCACACCAAGCAAGCCACGGTTTGCTGGACAGAGAATCAAACAAACCGTGGCTTGTTTGTCCAGAGCTTGGTTTGTTTTCTAGCTGGTCTTTCCTGGAATTTGATAAGCATCTAGTAGTTAAAACTAGGGTTGCCGTATTTCAAAAAGTGAAAATTTGGAAAAAGTTGTTGAGCTTCCTTCCCCCCCCAAGCCAAAGTTGTTGGGGGGGGGCTGTTGGTGGGAGCTGTCTCCCTGTCTAAGGCACAAAAGTAAGGGGTAGACTTTCTCACATGCCCCCATTGTTTGCCCTGGCACCTACTTGCGGCTGAGAAGGGCTTCCACCATAGTCTGTGCTTCCCCCAGGAGAGCTTCAGCGCCCTCACTGCTGGCAAGAAACACAGAGAGAAGGGTGGAGGGTGCGTCTTGGTGGTGATGCAGGCAGGAGTCCGGCTTCATCGGGGGGCATGCTCAGGCACAGCTGCCCATGGTCTTGAAGAGCGAGCTTTTGGGCAGCACTGTCTCCAGTTCTCTTCCCCCCTCCCCAATTTTTTTTTATTGATTTTCACAAAATTATAAACAAACAAACAAACAAACAAAAATCATAACCTTATTAAAATTACACTTACCGTATTTTTTACTCTATAAGACTCACTTTTTCCCTCCTAAAAAGTAAGGGGAAATGTGTGTGCATCTTATGGAGCGAATGCAGGCTGCGCAGCTATCCCAGAAGCCAGAACAGCAAGCGGGATTGCTGCTTTCACTGCGCAGCGATCCCTCTTGCTGTTCTGGCTTCTGAGATTCAGAATATTTTTTTTCTTGTTTTCCTCCTCCAAAAACTAGGTGCGTCTTGTGGTCTGGTGCGTCTTATAGAGCGAAAAATACGGTATTAACATTGTTAAGTGGCTTCCTCGCTTCCCCTTGGTTGAATTTCAATGCATATCCTTTTAACGGTTTTCCAAATCAGAGTTCTCATAAGCTTAACTTAATCATTTTACATCCTTATATCTTTTCAGTTCAAGATTAAATATATTAATTCATCACTTAACTTATATGAAATCCTAAGCCAATCTAATACCTGCAAGCGATTTCTAATTAGTTTAACTTAACTAAATAATCATTAAATTTTGTCCATTCTTCCTGATACTCCTCCTCCTTCTGGTCACGAACTCTTTCAGTCAGGTCAGCTAGCTCCGAAAAATCCATCATCTTCATCTGCCATTCTTCCACAGTTGGTAATTCTTGCATTTTCCACTTTTTAGCTAGTAAAATTCGAGCGGCAGTTGTGGCATACAAAAATAATTTAACATCTTTCTTGGGCAATTCCAAACCTGTTATTCCAAGAAGAATGGCAGTCAAAATTAATGGACTATGCAGAATTGGATAAGATGACAGGAAGGATTCGAAACCTGCGGGACCAGAGATTCACAGAAGACTGGAAGAAATATACGAACTATTTGAAGAGCAACTGTAATCAACAAATTACGCTAGTAGGACCACAAGATGTTTTGTAATATATGAAATATTGCAAAGAAGATAAAGAAGAGAGACATTAGTTATGATACTTAAATGTAATAGTGAAATTAAGAAATGTAAATTAAGTGGAAAAGATTGGAAAATTTTCAGATGTGATTGGTGGAAGTCAAAAAATTGTATAAGATATAAAAGTATATTTTATAATTGTTGAAAATGATATATTAAAAAGCTAATAAAAATATATATTCGGTATATATAAAAAGATGTCAGGAAGCTCTGAGGCCAGCTAGCCGTTGTTGAGGTGTGTATGTATGTATATATATATATATATATATATATATATATATATATATAATTATATATATATATTTTATATATATATAGCTCTGGAAAAAAATAGTTTTGAAGCTTTTTAAAGGATTTTCACCAGAAAATTGGCCGCGTTGCCATACGTCTGGGTTTTCCCTGACATTTTAGCGATTTCCGGAAATTCCACCTGGACGCCATTTCCAGTATCGGAATCCCGGATATGTCTGAGAAAACCTGGACATGTGGCAGCCCTATTAAAACAAACCAAGGTTCATAAGACAACAACTAACCATGATTGCAGCTCATGGTTTGTTGGCAGTAAACAAACCATAGTTAAGATAGTGGGCAGTGTTCCCACATAAGAATGCTAAGCCAGGGTTTAATAATAGTGCTGTGTGTGAACAAGGCCTATACTAGCGCAATCCTAATGAAACCAGATGAAAGTCCGTCATAAAAAAACAGATCAACATAAAAAGGCCTCGACAGATAAAAGTCATATTATGGTTTGTCATGCCATCTGAACTCAGAATATGGTTTGCTTCAAAGAGATCATGAGCATTAAGGCAGAAATAAATAGATTTGTTTTCTGCTTTTTTCTGGCTTAGAGCTTGTGGTTTGTTTGGAGCAAAACTAACCATGGTCCAGAGTCAGATGATGCAACAAGTCACCGTATGGCTTATCTGAACCATCTTTTTTTATGTCTTGGGATGGAGGTGGGGTAGGGTAGGGCAAAGAAGAAGCCATACAGAGACCCACGTGACAGTGGAGAAGCCATGGTTAAACCATGTGTGGCGATCACACAGGGTCCCCGGACGTTTGACAGTCTATTGATCCCTGTGCCACCATTGTGACTGCTTTCTTCGCTGCCACCAACCCGTTTCTCTCGGGTACACACGAAGTCCAGCCAGTTGTTAACATTAACAAACAATCAAGTTTATTTTTATAAGCATGAACAAGGTTATGGTTTCAGTTAATTTTTCTTGTCAGTTTCTTAATCCTAGTTCCTTAACTGTCCTATACGTTCCTAACAACTTCAAACTGATTATCCCAACTATCTATCTGACTCCACCTAACAGTTCCTCTCACTCCCTCACCACACAACTCGACCAACCCACAGACTTATCCTCCCTCTTCCTTCTCCAACTCCCAACTCTCAACTGACTTTCCAACCAACTCCGACTCTAACTCTAACTCCTCCCCTTGGTTCCCACTGGCCAATCACATCACACTCATTTAACCCTTTCCTTATGACCCACCTAGGAGGCAAATGCCACACTATGGTTTAAAACAAACTGGTTTATCATGAAGGGTGAACCAGGACAGTTCTATTCTCTCAAGTATCAGGGAGAGTCTGTCTAAACAAATACATTTCCAGTTGCTTCTTGGAGCCCACCCCAGCTAGTGCCTCCTGAATTTCACTCTCCAGACACCTCAGATACGATATTCATAAGATATAACTCAAATATCATCGTTCTACATTTCTCCATACATCTAAAGAATGTGTTTTACATGTTGAAGGATTTTGGGGTCCAATTTTCTCCGCCCTCCTTGCATTTTCCACGAGCTCTTGTCATTTCCTTGTGCAATACCAGTTCTTTGTCTGTATAAATGGTTCTTCTGAATACCACTTTGGTAGAGAGCCTACGCTGGTACTGTAATATCTTGGCAAAGATTGGAAAATTACATGGGACAACTGCTCTCTTTCTCTCATTCTCTCTCTCTCTCTCAAAAAATAAATAAAAAAACTTCTAGTATAATTACATACCTACATTGTTACAAACTGAGTCAAGCACTCAGGCTACTGTTAAGTCTCCTCTCTGCGCCACCTGCGTCTCTGGGATAATCAGCACTGTGGAAATGACCAGAAATAGCTGTCTTCACGTCAGAAACTTTGTTTTGAAAAATCGACGTGTTTTGCAGGAAGCTCAGAGAATGCCTTGAGGTTAATCGCATACCTTTCTGAACACCTCATATAAAGTTAATCATTATGCCTTTATTAAATTGTACTTCAAATGTAAAAACAAAACCCCCCAAAAGTTTTTTTTGGGGGGGAGGGGAGCAAATCCTGAAAATGAAAGAAGCATTGAAGGGCAGAGAACTTCAAGTCTAGGGGCCAAAGGTGGCCTCCCAAATCTTTTTTATAACAATTTTACTTAATTTTTCAGTTTATACATCTCAGAATAAACATTTTACTTAATACCATGTAACAATTGACTTCCCTCCTTCTCCTTTCATGGTTCATTTTACTTATCTATCATTCCTGCATATTTCACCATAGCCAATCTAATCGTTTCTCCATTTTACATCCTTCACATATTTACCATACTGTTGAATTTATCTAAATGCTACCAGCGTTTTCAATTGTACACAGTTATTTTCTAAACATTCAGCAAATATTTTCCACTCCTCTTTGAATAAAGATTCTTCTTGCTCTCTTATTCTGTAAATTAAACTTGCTGCTTCTGCAAATACTACCATCTTAAGTTGCCAATCTTCCTTACTAGAGATCTCGCTCACTTTCCATCTTTGGGCTAGCAAAATTTGAACTGCCGTAGTTGTGTAGATAAATAATTTTTTCTGACAACTGGGAACTTCAGACTGCACTATTTCTAGCAAAATGGTCTCAGATTTTTTTGGGGGGATGTTATTTTAAGCATTTCTAAAAACTCATTGTAGATCATTCCCAAATAATCTTTAACCTTTTTACATGTCCACCACATGTGAAAAAATGTCCCTTCCGTTTCTCTGCATTTCCAACACAGATCTGATCCAACTTTGTACATCTTGACCAACTTACTTGGGGTTAAATACCATCTATGCATCATTTTCATATGTCTCTTTCAAAGTATAACATGTGGTAAATTTCAAATCATTCTTCCAGAGTTTCTCCCAGAGCTTTAGGTCTATGTTATGCCCTATTTCCATTGCCCAGTGTGTCATTGACGCTTTGACTAATTTGTTTCCCATTCAAAGAATAAGTTATACATTTTTGATAATACTTTATCCTTATTCCATAATAACTCTCTTTCAAACTGTGAGCTTTGATCCGGAAACCCATGTTTAAAATCTAATTTAAACATACCATATGTTTGATGATACTGTAACCAATCCATAATTTGGATCCTAACTTCTTCCATTGGCTTCAATCTAGGTTTCAATCCAAGTCTCTCTAAAGCTCTCCCCAGGATGCCCCCCTACCTGGCCAGAGCCCTCTCCCTACAAGCTACTTCACTCACTGATTCAGCTTTGCTTTGCATCCTCCTTGAGTGTTTGTGCCTGACTGGAACATGTCATTGAACTCGGATCCTGATTCTTGCTAGCCTTGATGGAAGGATGGAGACCATGGGGCATGAGTGTATGCAGAAATCAGCCCTTTTGTATGGGGGGGGGATTAAGATTTGCTGCTCCGCCCACTTTGCCTCTGGTCCTGCCTGTCATTGGCATGCGGTCCTTGGAAGCAGTAGTATGTGGTCAGTGGACTAAGAGGGCCAGGTAAAAAGGTAAGGTAAAGGACCCCTGGACGGTTAAGTCAAGTCAAAGGGGACTGAAGGAATGACCACCGGGTGTGGAACACACTTCCACCCACAGAGAACCTCAGCTGTCTGACCGCGTGACCTTCGGGTGTGGAGCACACTTCCACCCACAGACAAACCACAGCTGTCTGAACATCATGCCCTCTATCTAACCTTTGGCTTTCTCAGTGGTCTGCCGTGCCCTGTCTGTGACCTTTGTCTCCTTCGTCATACATTGTGCAAGGGGAAAGTGATGCGGTGGAAACAGGTGCCAAAATAACTTTGTACCACCCCACAATCTCGGGATTGGAAGATGTGTAAAGGTGACAGTCCAAAATGTATCTGACTGGTTTTGCATATTGTGCTAATAAAAAGAGCTTTGGCAGAGCTAGCTGGCAGCTTGCTTATGCACAGCTCACCTGCATTACCAACTCCTGCCTCATGCCTTCACTTCAGTGACTATGGGGTTGCGACACTCATCTCGCTTTCAGGCTGAGGGAGCTGGCGTTTGTCCGCGGGCAGCTCTCTGGGTCATTTGGCCAGCATAACTAAACCACTTCTGGTGCATGGAAAAACCATCACACCATGACAGAAACCAAAGTGCATGGAAACGCACTTTGCTGCAGCGGAACCTATTTATCTACTTGCACTGGCGTGCTTTTGAACTGTTAGGTTGGCAGAAGCTGGGACAGAGCAACGGGAGCTCTCCCCATCGTTGGGATTCGAACCATCGACCTTTTGAGCCCAAGAGGCACAGTGGTTTAGACCACAGAATGGTGCATCCAAAATACTTTGCAAAGGGCTAATGCTGGAGCATTGAATCATGTGATGTCATAGACATACTGAGGCAGTTTTCTTTCAGTTAGTTCAGTTATCAACTGTGTGAGTGTTTTGACTGCGAGAGCAGCAAGTGTACTGCGCTGTGTTGCTACTTGCCTCAGAGCCAGTCTGTAAATTTCCGTCAGTCTCAGATACAAATTCATGTAAATATGTTTCAGTAACCTAAGTATCACCTGCGTCTCTCGTACATTCAATCTGACAAGAGCAAGCACAGCAAGTAAAAGTCATATGTTATTTTTAAACTTTAAAAGCAAGGGTTGCCTGGTTTTTCTAGGAGAAAAGAGAACTATTAAAAAGGGTCAGGCAACCCGGGGCAACTTCCACACTATGTACAATGACCAGAGCTAGTCCCTTAAATGTTTCCCTGGTGCCTTCTTCCCAAAGCTGGGAAGCTTCTTCCCAACTGAGGGAGGAAGACGCAATGCTCACAAATGTGACATCACAACATCCCCCTTCCCACATTCCTACACTCATTGCTTTTTCTTAAACTTCTCAGTTGTTTGCTGCATTTGTGAAGGGATTTGTCAGCCTTCACAAGGGTCTTGCATTCCGGTCCAGCAAATTTCAGCCATTTACTGTGAAATATGCAAAACCAAAGGTCTTGGCCATTGCTACTTCTGTTACTGGTGCACACCCTCTAATATTTCCTCAATGAAAATAGGGATGTCCTATTCCGTTATTATTATTATTATTCAACATATATAAAAACATAACAAAACTTTAAACAACTTCTCTATACATGGCTGCCTTCTAAAGGTTTTATAGTTACTTATCTTGGCTTGGGGGGGGGGGTCACATAACTACATATCCTTCAACATTTCTCCAATGAAAATGGGGAGATTCTGTATATCTGAGCTGTTCCCTGGAAAATACGGATGCTTGGAGGGTTTTCTGGTGTTAAATAGGACTCAAGACTGGCAGCACAGTCTTTCTTCTCTCATCATAAAGGGGAAGGTAGTTCCATCAGTTTTGATGATATTTTTCCTCTTTCGATATATAGCTCAATATATTTTTTTTAATTAGGCAATCCTGTCTGCTCAGATGGGATTTGGAATTGAGCAGTGCTGAGATCATTATTAAAAAGTGTAGATGAGGTAGCTGCAGAAGCAAGCCTTAAGTTGTTGTGAAGGGAGCAAAGGGATGCCTTGCCTTCACCGAAAGATTCATTAAATAATCAGAAGTTGTTTTTATGGTATTTCAGGTGCTCTCTCTCAAATCCCCCAGTCTGCTTACTACAGCAGCACTTCGTGGCCCAAGAGCATACTAGGAAACTGGGTTAATCCATGACTTGAACATGGAGGGGTGAACTGAATATTTCAGTTCCTTGGACAGTGGATGGAATGTATATTTCATGGCAAGCAGGTATTAGCCATGTGCGGGGGCCTAATGTGCGACTGGCAGGCTGTGTGTGTGCAGACTTTGAAAATGGGATGCACTAGAGAATGACTGCTAAAGAATGAAAATCCACAGCCATTATCCTCTCTCTGCTGCTGTAAATAATTCAGCTCTTTGGACTCGGTGGATCACAACTCGACTTTTCACCGGAGAAGGTTACAGCCGCGGTCTAAGATGAGGGTCAAAATGCATGTTATACAGAAACGCGCACAGTAGTTGGGGGGAACTTGTGTCAAGGCTGGATTAAGACCTTTAGAGGCCCTAAGCACTGAAAAGATTACGGCAGAGGTGGAATTAGGGCTGCGTGACCCAGCACAGGGCACTGAGTTGAGGGGGCACCTTCCTGCCTCCTTCACATAGCCTAGTAAGCAAAGTGCCAGGCTTTGGAAAGGAGGCACAAGCTTCCGGCAGGGTCCTACAGCCCTCTTGTCTCCTTCTGAAAGCTGGGAAAGTGCTAACTAGGCTTTAGGAAAGAGGAGGGAGGACTCTAGGACCCTGGCAGAGCCCTCACGCCTCCTTACCAAAGCCCTGCTCCTCTCTTTCTTGGCTTTGGGGAGGCAGATTTGGGATGGGGCGTCAAATTTTGACCTAGCACAGAGTGTCACATTACCAAGGTCTGCCCCTGATTATGGTACCCCCTTGTGCTCATGTCCTGCTTGCGGTTTCCCACAGGCAACTGATTGGACCAGGATGCTGGACTAGATGGGCCATGGACCTGATTCAGGATTCTTACATTCCCACATTCTTATGTCCTAGGTTGGCTTCCACACAAGCTCACAACACTTGCTGCAAACAGGCAAGCAAGAGATTGTGGGACAGTGGCTGGGCTAAGGTTACCTGATGAGCTTCAGGTTCAGAGATTTGACCTAGGACCCACGTACCTACAGGACCACCTCTCCTGGTATGCCCCGCGGAGGACCTTAAGGTCCACAAATGACAACACTTTGGAGGTCCCAAGTCACAAGGTGGTTAGATTGGTCTCAACTAGGGCCAGGGCCTTTTCAGTACTGGCCCCGACTTGGTGGAACGCTCTGTCACAAGAGACTAGGGCCCTGCGGGACTTGACATCTTTCCTCAGGGCCTGCAAGACTCTTCCGCCTGGCCTTTGGTTTGAACTCAGTCTGACCCTTATGTTTCCCTCCCCTTATGGTTTTGATCTATGGGCTACTATTAAATGAGGCTGCATTTTAACCCGTATTTTAACCCATATTTTAAATTGTTTTCTTTTTCTTTTTTCTTTCCCCCCATTATGTTTTTATTGTAATTTTACTGGTGTTAGCTGCCCTGAGTCCGACTCTGGCTGGGGGGGTGGGGTATAAATAAAATTATTATTATTATTATTATTATTATTATTATTATTAAATCTTTTCAGTCCAAGTTTTAAGATACGATGCTCTGTAGTGGCTCTCTGGACCTCTAGCTTTGTGTAAGATACAGGAGCAGTTAAAATGGATGTTAAGAATCAAGTTTGTGCTCTTAAAATATTCCTTTTGCAAAGAGTGCAATAAAAGAATAAGGGAGCACTTCAGGTTTGATCTTTGTCTTAGTGATAGGAATGAAGCATCTTGGGACTTTGCCTACTTGTTTCCCTTTTATTTCTGCATAAACCATCATGGTAATTTGATGTTCCTTATGAAGGGCTTATTGCCATGGACCAAGCAGTATGTTGTATAATATATATATATAGAGAGAGCACATGACACCCCTGTTAAATATTCCTTTTAAACCCTTGCTTCTTTTTCAGAAGTCGATTTACTGTAGGGTATTGGTTGTGAAATTAGAGGAAAGACTTTGCACATTCAGCTTCTCAATACTCAAGGTGTTTTTTTCTCTCGAGTTAATGTGGCATTTCAGACAGCTTAATTAAGTGGCAAAACTTTTAGACTTCTTTTAAAGCATTGCTCATTCAGCTCCAGCAAATTAAACTGAAGGTCTTTACCCCCTTCTCTTCTGAAGCATTTTCAGATATATTCTTTTCTGATTAGGCTTGAAGAATTAGAAGATGTTTAGGAACATGCTGTTTGCATCATGTTTGTCAGGTAAGACTGTGCTGATCTTGCACCAATGCTTGGAGGCAGTGGTGGGCTGGATGAGGGCCATTGAACCCCCGGTAAGCTTCTTGCGAGCCAAATGCTCTTCCTGGATCAACCTGTCAGTGAATTAAGATCCAAGTCTTGTTGTCCAGTAATTGTTTGGCATGGGGGGAATAATTCTTGGAACTGTAATTTCTGGGGCCTCATTAGTGCCTTCTAACAAAGTATAGAAGATGCCATGCGTTATGAAGACTTCATTGCAAAGAGCTCTAGTTGACCAATGGTCTACTGGAGTTGGTCCAACAGACGGCACCACCTTATCTTCCTTCTTCTCTATGCTCTTTCTAAATGGCGGTACAAGAAGGGTCATTTTCATAAGAGGGGATAAATTACCCTATTGCAAGGACGTATGCGAGAGATGGGTGCTTTTATGGGTTGCTCCAGGGAAGTCTGGTTTTAAGTTTGCTGAACAATATATGGGGTGTTTGGCTTGTTCGAAAATAGAGCTCTTGCCTGTGTGCTTTCTCTCACTGTGTAGTTTTGAGTGTGTCTAAAATTCCATCCCCAGAGTTAATAACCTGGAGAAAAATGCATAAATGGCTTTCAAGGGATCATAAACCTCTTAGACAATTTATCAGACCAGCCCATCTTCTCGCCTTATTAACAGGAAACTATTTTAAAGCAAATCTCTCTCTCTCACACACAAAAAACCCATTGCACAATTCCAACAATGAATTATTTGAGCTGGCAATGGTGTGTTAGAAACTCTTTCCTCTGCCTCTTTCCTATGCCCTGAGACGATGTCAAATCGCAAAGTCAGGGGCGCTGGTGAGATTTCAAGGCTGCCCTGTCCTCTTCCTCCAGCAGCAACCATCCAGTTGTTAAGGAACATTAAGGGTTTTGTAGTTGCTGTTGAACTCCCTGGCCGCTCATCTGTTGCCCTTTTGCAATGATTTGGATGGAAAGCCTAACATCATGGCTGTCTGAGGCTTTCCATCAGCCTTAATGTTGACTTGTTTCTGGGGAGGCAGTATGATATGGTATTGGCGAGGGTGTTGTTGCATTGATTCAGCTTCACATCCTTGCATAGCTGTGAAGCTCAAGCAAGTGGTCCGTCTTCTAGCCTAACTCAGGAGTGGCTTGTGTGTTGAACAGAACTCTGGAAAATCATGGTGCAATGCCACATCCTGCCACGGAGCAGACAGGAAACCACTGTCTCCCAGTAAACTCTGTTTGTGGCCAAACTGGCTGTAGTGTCCCATAAACTGTGGCTTTTTCTCTCTTGGTTTTAGGCCAGGCTAATCTTGTGTTCCACTAGTTCCTGGGAGAAAATGGGATGGAGGCAATTCTTGACGGGCAGGAACTCAGATCATGACCACCCCATAGACCTGTCCCCAGTGAGATCCATATTGAAATATACTCGGAGTCCTACATGATTTCATGCTCTTTATTGTAGCTTGTAAAATAGTGATTGAATCCTCCCCCCCCCCAACCTCAGGCTTTTATATACATTATTTACACAATGAGTCCCGTCTGATTGGCTGATTCTGCTTCCCTCCTGAAGCCTGATTGGTCTTCTCCTGCAGGCCAATCAGTTGTTGCATTCTTTGATCCTACCAGCCTAATAGGCTGATTAACTTCCTCCTGGAGCCTGATTGGACTTCTCCTGCAAGCCAATCAGTTGTTGCGTTCTAGGATCCTACATGCCTATTGTTCTAGGATCCAAGCTTGGTACATAGCACATATATACGCTCTCACACACCCTAAGAGCATAGCAAAATACCCAATTGGTTAGGAGCAACAAGACTGCAATCCAGTGTGTGGTCTCCTAGGATTAAGCTCAAATGAACTCAGTGGTGCTTACTTCTGACTACATTGGCTCAACTTAATAATTTTATTATTTATACCCTGTCCATCTGGCTGGGTTGCCCCAGCCACTCTGGGCGGCTTCCAACACACATAAAAACATAATAAAAAGTCAAACATTAAAAACTTCCTGATACAGGGCTGCCTTCAGATGTCTTCTAAAAGTTCTTCATCTCCCTGACATCTGATGGGAGGGTATACATATCATGCTTAACAAAAGATTCTTAGCCAGCTGAAATGTAACTCTGAGCTTTTAATTCCATTGAATTCAAAATGCAACAATCTTGCAGAGAAGATTTTAGCTTCAAGCATGAAGCAAGAACCCCATCAAAGAAAAGGGAAGAAGCACCTAACCTCTATTCATCCATCTTCTGCATTCTCTGACTGTCTTTTTGGCTAATCTTGTCAGAACCAAACTCATTATCACCTCTTTTCACTTTCCAAAGCAGGGATTTTGATTGGTCAATTACCCTGGCACTTCAGCAGATGATGTAATTGCTCCTGCTCTGATAAAAGAAACCTTGGAGGTGCATTCTCCTCTATCGCCCCAAGTACCACTGCTAGAAGGAACATGCCTTCCTTTTTACCTTTCTCTCTTTTCCTGAGGATGCATCGGAAAGATAATTAGCCCTGAGGGCTGGCAATAATGGAGCCAGCTTTCATGGTTCCTTCTCTCAGATATTTCCAGAGTAGTTAAGGATCAGACGACTGGGAGATGGCTCTCATATCTCTCTGGTAATTAGTGATGATGGGTAAACTCCCCTGTCCTCATAATTAGCTTTCTCAGAGAAATCAGAAAAACACAACCTTTTTACACACACACACACACACACACACACACACACTTCTTGGAATCTTGGTGTACCTGGGAGAGCTCTCTGTTTTCCACTCTTTCCTAAAACAGGGAGGGAAAGGATAATAAAACTATTATCAATTTTACAATTTATTTGAATGAGCTTGCAATGTGCCAGTGTGTGGCATAACGAGTGAATGCTTCGGTCCACCATTACAACCACCTCCAAACTTTGGGAGTGCACTCCTTGCAAGTGTCCCAGAAAAAACTCAACATCTAATTTTCTTGTGTGAGACTGTGGCGGTCATTTGGGGTTCCGCTATTTCCTGCCTAGAACTTGCACTTTTTTGGGGGGGAGCGATCTTGTGTGGCACCCCAAAATCTGTGTTTTTGAGCACAGTCCTGAAAAGTGTGCCTTTGGGGCTTTGTGATCTCGCACGGATTATGTGACTCGCATGGGAGCATGGTCAGGAAGACATGCGTCCCAGTTTGGGGACTCAAGATGTTGGAGGGTATGGTAATGTCACGAACATATGAGCCAGCTCTCAGTCTACAGCAGGTGTGGGTGACCTTTGGCTATCCACATGTTGTTGGACTACAGTTCCCATCACCCCTGACCATTGGCCATTCTTGCTGGCGATGATGGGAGGTGTAGTGAAGCAGTGTCGGGGGGAGGGGGCAAAGGTTCCCAACCCCTGATCTTTAAACATAATTAGCATAGCTGTTAATTGGTTTCCGAAATGGAAATGGATGCACAATATCGGGTGCACAGCATTCTTTGCAGAAGCTCCCTGTTCTCAAGATCGCATGCATAGCATCAAAAAAATAAATAAATTCAATCCTGGCGTCGGACGCATTAACCCGCGCTGCTTTGGTTGAGCAGTCGCTAACTCGTGACTCTTGTTTTACTGCAAAATGGCTTTTGAATAATTAAAACCAAGGGGGGGGGGTGGCAATGTGTTTTGCTTTCCAATCGACAGGCTCCATTTGGGTAGCCCCTTTCTCCACCACCACCATGACCACCGACCAACCGACCGGCCAACGAAACAATATATGAATTTGCAAGTCTAAGATTTGATCAATAGTGCCTTCCTTGGGGAATTACTTTATTAGACAACTGAAGCTGCCATTGTGCATAAGAAAGAGTTACTCCCTGTATCTATTAGCAAGGAAGATGGCAAACACGAGGACGTTTTGGTTCAGAGCCAAACGACATTGTGCAGTGAATGCTGGCACATTTATATTTAGCTCCAGACAGGCTCTCTCTCTCTCTCTCTCTCTCTCTCTCTCTCTCTCTCTCTCCTGCAAACTTATTCTGTGGTTTTTATACCCACCCCCCTTCACTCAAGGCTGATATCCTTTCACAGACTGCTTCTTTATAATCCCTGCTCAGTGGGAGATGTCGGCAAGGATTACACTTTCAAAAACCAACAGTACAAATGACAATGAACTCTTATAAACAATTGTTGAGACGATCATCTGGGACTCTCCGACATCAGAGTGCCTTGTCTGTGATGCGTGCAATAGCATCAGGGTGCCACAAGTAAAAAGAAGGGGATGGCAGGATAACAAAATGGCTTTGCGGGAGTCATGTAGCCAAGCTCAGTCTTCTTATTGCTTCAGGCTTAGACAAAACAGCTTTTTTGAAATGTCACAATTTCAAGGCAGGGCATTGACGTCTGTGGGAGGTTGTCTACTCATATGAGCGCTGGGTGTTGGGTAGCTGTGCAAAAGGTGCTAGGAAGTCCTGCAGAGATGGGAAGAGGCATCCAGGGTACCATAGGCTGTGATGGGCAGTTCCAGAGCAAGCCAGGTGGAAGCCCGTTTTCTCCAGTTGTTCCTTGCTACTGCAATACCACCTCCTTACCATTGGGCGTGGTGGTGGAGCAAAAGATAGCAAGCCAAGCAGCTCCTTCCTCCTCCCAACTAGTGTTGTTGTTTAGTCGTTTAGTCATGTCTGACTCTTTGTGACCCCATGGACCAGAGCACACCAGGCACTCCTGTCTTCCACCGCCTCCTATAGTTTGGTCAAACTCATGTTGGTAGCTTCGAGAACACTGTTCAACCATCTCGTCCTCTGTCATCCCCTTCTCCTTGTGCCCTCAATCTTTCCCAGCATCAGGGTCTTTTCCAGGGAGTCTTCTCTTCTCATGAGTTGGCCAAAGTATTGGAGCCTCAGCTTCAGGATCTGTCCTTCCAGTGAGCACTCAGGGCTGATTTCCTTCAGAATGGAGAGGTTTGATCTTCTTGCAGTCCATGGGACTCTCAAGAGTCTCCTCCAGCACCATAATTCAAAAGCATCAATTCTTTGTCTACCAGCCTTCTTTATGGTCCAGCTCTCACTTCCATCCATCACTACTGGGAAAAACATAGCTTTATGGACCTTTGTCGACAAAGTGATGTCTCTGCTTTTTAGTAGGACATGTGAAAAGGACCTAGGGGTCTTAGTAGAGCACAAGCTGAACATGAATCAACAGTGTGATACAACAGCAACAAAAGAAAGAAAGAAAAATGCAAATGAAAATGGTATTCTAGGCTGCATCAACAGAAGTCTAGTGTCCCGGTCAAGGGAGGCAATAGGACCACTCTATTCTGCCTTGGTCAGACCACTGTGTCCAGTTCCATCCTACTGCACCCTACACTAAGAGATATAATTTGTCCAACTTGCTAGCCTAACCAATCAGAAGCAGAACTATGTGCCCAAGGGAGCACGCTTGAAGCTTCCTTGGTAAAGGCTGTTGTAGAATGTGACCATATTACTTCCATCGCCTCACATTTTGTGTTGCCATCCTAAACATCTGCATCATTGGGTCATCTGGGATTGGACTAGATGATGCTTGGGTCCCTTCCAACTCTAAGATGGTATGATTCTTTGATAATATCACTATGCTAGTGAAGCAAAATGCATGATACCCTTTTCTTGTCCCCATCATGTCTTCCATTTAACCTACATTGTGAAGTCACAATCTAGCATCTCCTATTTGTCCTCATTTTAGTTTTTGTTTTGTTGTTCTTCTGATAAATGATTTCAGCCCCTTCCATTTATTTAATTTTTTTTTTGAGTGGGCCCTTTCTGACAACCTTTATCCTTCTTTACTGTAGCCACTGCATCTCTTGGAAAGCATACATTCCTGCAGCCATTTGTGGCGAGTTATTGTTGGCAGGATCTGCTTATAGGGCAATCTCCAGCCAGCAGCTAGCAATATCCCTACAAAATGCTGGTGCATGAATTTTGCAAAACACCAGGGTTACTTGATCTCTTTTTCATTGTTACATCTAAAGAGCTGTATCCATTGTACATGATCCAGATTGGATGTATGGTGCTGGATAAAATCCCTAAGCAGGGAGCTTTTATAGGCTAAATGTGCAAATTCGGGGTTAGATTGTCATCAAACAAAATTCAGATATACCTTCTGCATTTGTCTCTGCCTCTGGAGTGATGCTTCAACAGCAGATATACAGCTCAGGAAATTGGGTTCACTTTGTGTATGTATTGGCACATAAAAATGCAATTTGGGGGGCACTTTTCTCCCCTGGCCGCATAACGCATCTGCGATTTTTATCGGGAAAACCATGCATGATAGCCAGTATGCCAAGGCAGAAGTCTGAAGCCAGTGGCATTTCTAGTAGTCCATACACTTTTGGTCTCTTTCTCTCTCTATCTGTCCCTTTTCAACATAGCTCTTGATTGAAAACTCTGCTAATGTGGTTCCTGATAATGTAAGTCACAAAAAATCAACTCAGAATAAATACTCCCCCCCCCACACACATTAGTGAGATTCCCATTGGGGTGTCTGGCTGGCCACTGTGAGAACACGATGCTGGAATATAGTTCAGTCAGTAGAGAATCTTCATTTCAGGGTCATGGGTTTGAACCCCATGTTGGGCAAAAGATTCCTGTATTGGTTGATTGTTCAACCAAGGCAAGTATTTCATCTGCCAAATGGAATAATATCTCTCCACTGCACATTGTTCTAGGGGTTCTTCTGACCCCCCAATCCTATCTTAGGGGTGTGAGAGTGCACGAGTCAGGGGAGCCCCATTGCATAAGTGGTCCTTGCGTGGACTCAGTTTAATAATAATAATAATAATAATAATAATAATATTGTATACCACCCTATACTCCTAGGTCTCAGGGCAGTTCACAACCTAAAAGCACAATACAAAATACACAATAAAAATAAAATGAGAGAATTTTTAGTTGATGACAATAGATATATTAAGATATATATCTAGAGTAATAGATATATTAAGAAATGCAGAATATTATGTTATGTGATTGTTGGAAATTATATGTTAAAAAACTAATAAATATATATATATAAAATAAAACCAAGAACAACCCAATAAACTCCCCTTTCACAACACATTTAAAAAGGGCATCGGATGTCAATCAGCCAAAGGTCTGGTTAAAGAGGAATGTTTTTGCTTGGCGCCTAAAGGTGTACAATGAAGGTGCCAGCCAAACCTTCCTGGAGAGAGCATTCCACAGACTTGGAGCCACTGCAGAAAAGGCCTATTCTTGTGTTGCACCCTCCAGAATTTGCATGGAGAAGGCACATGAAGAAGGGCCTCAGAGGATGATCTCAGGTAGGTTCAAATGGAGAGATGCAGTCCTTGAGGTATTGTAGTCCTGAGTCATTTAAGGCTTTATAGGTCAAAACCAGCACTTTGAATTGGTCCAGAAACTATTTGGCAGCCAGTGAAGTCAGGCCAGGATTGGTGTAACATGCTCAAACTGGCTTGTCCCAGTGAGAAGAAGAAAAAGAAGAAGAAGAGGAGGAGTTTGGATTTGATATCCCGCCTTTCACTCCCTTTAAGGAGTCTCAAAGCGGCTAACATTCTCCTTTCCCTTCCTCCCCCACAACAAACACTCTGTGAGGTGAGTGGGGCTGAGAGACTTTGGAGAAGTGTGACTAGCCCAAGGTCACCCAGCAGCTGCATGTGGAGGAGCGGGGAAGCGAACCCGGTTCACCAGATTACGAGTCTACTGCTCTTAACCACTACACCACACTGGCAACCTGACTGCTGAATTCTGCACTAGCTGAGGTTTCCAAACTGTCTTCAGAGGCAGTTCTGCCTGTAACACATTGCAGTAACCTAACCTTGAGGTTACGAGAGCACAGACAACCATAGTTAGATAGAATCCTGCCCAAAGAGAGAAGCTTTTTGCACCTCTCCGTTCAGAACAGATGGGGTTTCATTTCTGGCATCCCAAAAAAATGTGGCCATGCTCTGTGTTGGAGCCACTGCTAACTGGAACTGAGCAGGAAGAGCAAACAGACTCTCATGTGCATTGCAAGCTTTTGAGGGGATATATACAATTTCAGGCACCATATGAGGTACTGGTGGGCATGCGCTGGGTTGGCAACCCCTGGTTTAATATCCCCAGGACCCTGGGCTGACCACACCCAGACATGATGGCTACACCTTGAACTAGGCCTGGTAACCAGTTGGCAACCAGTGGAGGTCTCTGAGCCGAGACGCTATGTGCTGGCAGGGTCTTGCTCCTGCTAGCATTCTGCATGAACTGCAGCTCCTGGCTCAAGAGCCAGGGAAGCCCCACGAAGAGTGCATTGCACTAATCCAGCCTTGAAGTCAACGATGCACTAACCACTGTGGCCAAGCTTTCCTGGTCCAGAAACGGCCATAGCTGTTGTAGCAGTCATAGACTTTTCCCATGCCAGAAGGTAGCATCCTTACGACTGAGCTGCCACTAGACTTGATGGAAGCATTTGGCAAAAGCTGCCATTCGGAGCCTGCTTTAAAATGCTTCATTAACTTTAAAATGCAAGCATTTCATTAACTGGGATGATGTGACGAGCTCCCACGCTTGCAGGGCGAAGGGTGCCAACAGATGCTGCGTGCCGCAAGAACTGCCATAAAAATGAAGGTTCTAACGGAAAGATGATCTATGCTCTTTGTTTAGATGGTTCAAGGGAGGTAGACGTTAGCTAAGGAAAAGGAGGGGAGGAGAACGCAGGCACACACAAAGCAAATCTCCTATTTATATGCATGTTGTGCAGAGAGGCATTGAGCCGTCAGTGAAGTGTGACCTCCATCCGCTTTTGTTAGTGTCATATTTCTTCTTGCACAGCCAGAACTGTAAAAATATTTCTCGTCGTAGCTTATTAAAGCAATCACTCAGTCTGGGAGAACAGATGTTTTGGGGGTGGGGGTGGGGGTGAAGAAAGGCCTCACGGATGACGGTCACTGGGATAGATCCGATTGAAGTAAATTAACATCTAGCAGAACCTCCTAAGTTGCTCCTGCAAAAGCTCACGGAAGTTTGGGTAGCAGAACTCTGGTCCTGGTTAGACACATCCAAGCATCTCGGCTCCTCTTCCCACTATAACACGTCCCCAACCAGGTAACCCTCCAGAGCCTTTAGGAGGTAGCTCCCATCATCCTTGTCCACTGGCTGTGCTGGCTCAGGCTGATGGGAGTTGGAGTCCAACAACATCTGGATGGCACAAGGTTGGGAGACGCAGACAGCTCTACTGCAGTCCTTTGGTGCCCTTTAAAAACCCAGCTTAGGGAGCCTGAAGCCCCCTTTGCATCAGCCCCAGGCTAGACCCACATGTGCCTCTTAATTAGTCATTTGGGTTTGGACTGAGATGGTTTCCACAACTACAGATGTGGGGGGATATTACCTTTCCACCCACCATAAAAACCGCAAATCTTCTTGTAGATTGAAAAGGAACAGTTCAGGCTAAAGATTATAGAGCCAGTGTGGTGTAGTGGTTAAGAGCGGTAGACTCGTAATCTGGTGAACCGGGTTCACGTCTCCGCTCCTCCACATGCAGCTGCTGGGTGACCTTCGGCTAGTCACACTTCTCTGAAGCCTCCCAGCCTCACTCACCTCACAGAGTGTTTGTTGTGGGGGAGGAAGGGAAAGGAGAATGTTAACTGCTTTGAGACTCCTTCGGGTAGTGATAAAGCAGGATGTCAAATCCAAACTCCTCCTCCTCCTCCTCCTCCTCCTCCTCCTCCTCCTCTTCTTCTTCTCTCCTCCTGCTGAGCTAACCTTCTACAGTGGTACCTCGGGTTACAGACGCTTCAGGTTACAGACTCCGCTAACCCAAAAATAGTACCTTGGGTTAAGAACTTTGCTTCAGGATGAGAACAGAAATTGTGCTCCGGTGGCGCAGCGGCAGCAGGAGGCCCCATCAGCTAAAGTGGTGCTTCAGGTTAAGAACAGTTTCAGGTTAAGAACGGACCTCCAGAACAAATTAAGTACTTAACTCGAGGTACCACTGTACTTGTATAAAATGCATACAAGGATTCAGAACAATGATCCCTGCTCCCTGCCCCTACAACTTGATGTCAGAGGTGTCAACGCATGGGGGCCAAGATTTTTGGGCTCTCCCAATATTTTTTGAGAGGGGGCCAAGCCCCCCAATGTCCCAAGAAATCAGGGGAGGCTGAATGCGGAGCTGAACATGGCATGGCCTCAGTGGCTGGCTCCTCCTCTTCCTCCTGCAGCCAAGGGGAAGGAGAGATGATGAATCCCCCCTCCCTGTGGCGGCAGCAGCAGCAGCAGCAGGAGGAACCCGCTGGCCAATGAAAGTGCGTCGCCACTATATTTGGCTCCACCCCCAGCTCTTCCTGACATGGCTGGCGTTTCTGCTTGGAGTGATATTGTCTATTCTGTTGCTGTTACACCACAGTTATTTAGTCATTCAAATAATTCCTAGCCCACCTATTGGGGCACACTGAAGGTGGTTTATAATGAAGTTCTCCAACATATTACAACAACAACAAATCACGAACAAAATAATCAATACAGCAGTTGACAATTTCACCTAGTCATGCTCATTTCATTGGGCTTACCGGAAAGCCTGAGGTCCCCAAACTCTGATTTAGGATCTGTGATTTTCTAGGTCTGAGAGGTTTTTGTTTTGTCCCACTGCTTTCCCCAGGAAAACCCATGGTTCACTGCTGAATCGGAACAAACGTCAATGGCGGTTTTTCTTCTTTCAGTGCAGAGATAAACAGTGGGTTTTCCCGGGGAAAGAAGTGGAACAAATGAAAAAACCTTTCAGAGACACGCCTACAAAGCACAGGGCGAATGAAAGAAATCAGGATAAAAGGAAGTAGAGATGAGCCCTTTGGAGAGTTCTTAAAATGCAAAACTGCACATGCTCAAAACTCTTCCTTTTTAAAATTAGCATTGGCAAGCACAGTGTTTCCCAAACCTGGGTTTCCAACTGTTTTTGGACTACAGTTCCCATCATTCCTGACCACTGGTCCTGCTAGCTAGCAATGATGGGAGTTGTAGTCCAAAAACAGCTGATTTGGGAAACACAGTGTTTGGGAAACACTGATCTGGCATATCAAGGATGTAAGAGTAGTTGTAAAGCATCGAATACTGAGGCGGGGAAGGGAGAAGAGAAGAGCTTTCCAACTTAAAACGCATGGTAGGGTCTGAAGGCCAGGCTCTTCAATAATAATAATAATAATAATAATAATAATAATAATAATAATAATTTATTTGTACCCCGCCCATCTGGCTGGGTTTCCCCAGCCACTCTGGGCGGCTTCCACAAAGACCAAAAATACACTAAGATGTCACACATTAAAAACTTCCCTGAACAGGGCTGCCTTTAGATGTCTTCTGAATGTCAGGTAGTTGTTTATCTCTTTGACATCTGATGGGAGGGCATTCCACAGGGCGGGCGCCACCACCGAGAAGGCCCTCTGCTTGGTTCCCTGTAGCTTTGCTTCTCACAATGAGGGAACTGCCATTAGGCCCTCGGCGCTGGATCTCAGTGTCTGGGCAGAACACTAGCTGCGCCACTAACTTTATTTAGATTATCATATCTGAAGGAAAGACCCGGACATACGTATATTAAGGCCTAATTGGTGTACTTCCAAAAGTGAGCAAGCAAACTCAAATCAGAACTACAAAACCCATGGACAGATGTCAGCGGCTGCAAAAACATTAAATAAACTTGATGTGATTGTCATTTAATTGCCAAGCACATAATCATGCTGCCATATATCATTTAAATGAGAACTGCCTTTTCATGTTTGGAATGTTTAATTTTATTCATTGTCACTTTAAAATGTTGAATGGAGCTGAATTGCACGAGAAGCATGGTGATGGGTAAATGAACATTGGAGGGATATTGTTTGATATGCTAATCAGCGTATGCTTAGAAAGTAGAGGAGGAGAAACTGAAAGCGAGGGGCACCCAGATGTATTGTAGGCCTCTGTCAACAGGCGAGAGTGGTCATCATAGTTTTCTTGGCTCAACACAGTATGAAATCTATACTTATCACTACCTACACTCTGGAACTGTTAGAAACTCAGATATATAAGCTAGGCACCAAATAACTCCTTAAACCAGGGTTTGTTGTTGTTTAGTCATTTAGTTGTGTCCGACTCTTCATGACCCCATGGACCACAGCACGCCAGGCACTCCTGTCTTCCACTGCCTCCCGCAGTTTGGTCAAACTCATGCTGGTAGCTTCGAAAACACTGTCCAACCATCTCGTCCTCTGTCGTCCCCTTCTCCTTGTGCCCTCCATCTTTCCCAACATCAGGGTCTTTTCCAGGGAGTCTTCTCTTATGAGGGCCAAAGTACTGGAGCCTCAGCTTCAGGATCTGTCCTTCCAGTGAGCACTCAGGGCTGATTTCCTTCAGAATGGATAGGTTTGATCTTCTTGCAGTCCATGGGATTCTCAAGAGTCTCCTCCAGACCATAATTCAAAAGCATCAATTCTTCGGTGATCAGCCTTCTTTATGGTCCAGCTCTCACTTCCATACATCACTACTGGGAAAACCATAGCTTTAACTATACGGACCTTTGTTGGCAAGGTGATGTCTCTGCTTTTTAAGATGCTAAACCAGGGTTATAAGTCACCAAAATGGAATGCCTAGTTGCCATTTTTGGCCCAGACGACTCGAAAGTCGTATTTTTCAATAGGACTTTTTGGTTCCTGAAATTCATTCTGATTGTGCAGATAAAATATAGCAGATTGAATTCTACAGGATGTGTTGCTAGTGTGTGTAAACAGTCAAGATCCAATTGTCCCAAAGCATACACCTCCAGATGGTGGAGACGTCAGGCAACATCCTGGCTCCCAAGCATTTTCATTTGGTTGCAAGTGGCCAATAGCCAGGTGCAAAATAACAACAACAACAACAACATGTTTTATTTTTACCCCACCCTCCCTGGCCAGAGCCGGGCTCAGGGCGGCTAACACCAGTAAAATTACAGTAAAAACATAATGGGGGGGGGGGGGAACCCAATTTAAAATATAGGTTAAAATGCAATTTAAAATGCAGCCTCATTTTAAAAGTAGCCATAGATCAAAAAGGGGAGGGGAAAACATAAGGGTCAGACTGAGTCCAAACCAAAGGCCAGGCGGAACAGCTCTGTCTTGCAGGCCCTGTGGAAAGATGTCAAGTCCCGCAGGGCCCTAGTCTCTTGTGAAAGAGCGTTCCACCAAGTTGGGGCCAGTACTGAAAAGGCCCTGGCCCTAGTTGAGCCATGGATAGCCTTACTTTCCATGAACTCATATCCACTTTAGCGTGCCATTGTCACATGAAATGACTCAACAGATCAACTAATGCCGTCATAATCTCCCCGGAAGAAAATTCACACAAATTGCTCTGGAATAACACACATTTAAACTATTCTTGTTTTCTTTTCTCCTTTTTGAGATATTTCAAGTTCAATATATACTCAGAGGTTTCATTAAAAAGAAAAAGCTGCTCAGCATCATCTAATTTAATTTTTGTCAAGTCCTAAGTAAGCCCAGGCACATACACTCTGAAAAAGCTGTCAGAAATATGAAAATTAGCCATCCACCATTCCTACTATTACCACCTAATTATTATGCAGAGTGCCAAGGTACTACTTAGCGTTCTCATCCAGTTTCATTAATTTCCTTCCCCCCTACCCAATGTTCCTGGTGAATGTCGGGATGCCTCTATCCCAGTGGTTCTCAATCTTTTCTTTTCTTTTTTTTTTTGGGTGGGGACGACTTGAACATTCCTGGGGAACTCAATGGCCAATCAATAAATTTTCATTGGTTTGTTTTGCATTGTTAGAACAAACATTCCCTTCCCTTCTGGATTCAACATGAAGAAAAATTCAGTTGCATTGGGTGAAACATTGAGGATGGGCTATATTAAGTTTCATCTGACAGGCTGATGAGCTTCTGTACACACAGCATCATCATACAGCAAAATGTCTTGGGCCAGCTTTGGGCTTTGGCTTTGGCAGGTGCCAAATAATACCAGTGGCCCTAGTTAATGCAAACCATGGTTTGCAGCCCCCCACTTCACAATGATTTCAAACCCTGGTTTGAAATCCTTAGCCATGGTTTAGGTATCCAGATTATAACGCTTAACCATAGTCAAGGAAAACAAACCTTAATTGTTATGTCTGGATAGAATCCATAAAGACCTCTCTATTTCAGCTTTCAGTCTCCAAGTTTAATGTATCCAGGAGTGATATAATTGAGGGAACAATTTTGTCCCTCCAGACAATTCCTCTCTTTAGTCCTCACATATATACTGTACTAGGAATTTGAAGAGTTGGGTGGGGGAAGGTCTGAAACGCTTATACACAAGAGCATTTGAGGACTCAGGCAAAGAAAATAGCATTCAGATATCACTTAAGAAAACCTCCCTAAAATAAAAATGGTATTAAAATGCTTCAGCAGAACACCTTCTTTTGGAAATGTGAATACAGTTGATTTTTCTTTCTTTCATATTCTGCGTTCATTATGGAAGTCCTTGTCATGCCTGCACAGCGAAGGTTGAGAGGAAGTGAATACTTGAAGTATTCTGCATTGTCCCCCAATTCACTGAGCTGATGAAAGACGTAGAGCTGCCTGAAATATAATCTTATCTATGACCATTTAAATGAAAAAGTGTTTGGATTCAGGGATGATCAATGGCCTGGCATGAAGATGTTGAGCTGAGATAAGGAATTGTGGAGATCCGAAATGTGGTTAACGTTTTGAACGTTGCCATCTAACAGTGAAATCCAAACCGTGTCTACTCAGAAGTAAGTTCTACTGAATTCAGTGGGGCTTGCTCCTAGGTAGATGGGGTTCAAATTGCAGCCTACGTTTCTTAATTTTAGGTTTCAATGGAATAATTTAACACAAACTTTAAAAGTGGACCACATCTATGTTTATTGGTATCTCTGGGTTGTATCCAACCCAGTTCCACTCAGAGAAGACCCAATGAAAATAACAAACTTTAGTCCTGCTCCTTAATTTCAATGAGCCTGCTCTGAGTATGACTAACGTTGGATGTGGCCCTCTGTTCTTTTTTAATCAAGAGCAATTCACATTTCATAATTTGTCAACTATGCAGGACTGCTATCTATTAAATTCCATGTCTTGACAGCTATTGGATATTGTCAACTACTAAATATCATTGCATGCCAACTGACAAATTTAGCCAAATATTAACTGCTATTGTGTTCTGTAGCTGGCTATCAAATGCAAAAACTGTGCATGCTTGCTATCAAATGTTGTCAAATAGCAGCTGTTGAATAGCAAATGTTTTGGTTCTTCAGTAGCAATGTGCTGCAACCACCATGTAAAAACTGGCTGTCACATTTCAGAGGAATTCCAGGAGGTGATAACCGGTGATTTCATTACTTCTCATTCTCATGGCAGCCTAGTTACACCAACATTCACCTCTTCATTCCATGATGAGACCTGGGCTTCAACAAGACCTTTAACTTTCTCAACTGGAAAATATCTCAGAACATCCAGGAACACATCAGGTTGCATCAGATTCTGAGAGCAGGCATACAAATGGGCCCACCACAGTTAGAAGAAGAAGAAGAAGAGTTTGGATTTGATATCCCGCCTTTCACGCCCTTTAAGGAGTCTCAAAGCGGCTAACATTCTCCTTTCCCTTCCTCCCCCACAACAAACACTCTGTGAGGTGAGTGGGGCTGAGAGACTTCAAAGAAGTGTGACTGGCCCAAGGTCACCCAGCAGCTGCATGTGGAGGAGCGGAGACTCAAACCCGGTTCCCCAGATTACGAGACTACCGCTCTTAACCACTACACCACACTGGCTCTGGGGGAGCCACACTGGGGGAATTGGTGCTATCAGTCCAAACTTAGCTAGATATAGCCATCATGACTAGTAGACGTTGATAGCCTCCTCCCAATGAATTTGTCTAATCCTTTTTTTAAAGCCTTCCAGCTTGGTGGCCATCACTGCCGCTGCCGCCTTCTTCTTCCTCCTCCTCCTCCCTCTTCCTCCCTCCTCCTCCTCCTCCTCCTCCTCCTCCTCTTCTTCTTCTTCTTCTTCTTCTTCTTCTTCTTTTTCTTCTTCCTCCTCCTCCTCCTCCTCCTCCTCCTCTTCTTCTTCTAAAAAAATGTTTAAAGGTAAAGGTAAAGGGACCCCTGACTGTTAGGTCCAGTTGTGGCCGACTCTGGGGTTGCGGCGCTCATCTCGCTTTACTGGCCGAGGGAGCCGGCGTACAGATTCCGGGTCAAGCCGCTTCTGGCGAACCAGAGCAGCGCACGGAAATGCCGTTTACCTTCCCGCTGGAGCGGTAACTATTTATCTACTTGCACTTTGACGTGCTTTCGAACTGCTAGGTTGGCAGGAGTAGGGACCGAGCAACGGGAGCTCACCCCGTTGTGGGGATTCAAACTGCCGACCTTCTGATCGGCAAGCTCTAGGCTCTGTGGTTTAGACCACAGCGCCACCCGCATCCTTCCAAAAAAATGTTTAGGGGTACTCTTATTTTCCTACTCATATTGAAATACTGCCCCTCAATGAGGCCAAACTTAGATTCACAAAATGTTTAGGGGTATGCGTACCCCTGCGTCATTCCCCAGAAAAAAAGCACTGATGATTATTATTATCTCCTATGAGGTAGGTTCAGTGGAGAGGTTGTAATTGGCTGAAGGTGACCGATGTCTGGGAGTTTGTTGGGGATGGGTGGGAGTTTGTTAAGAGGGAGATAGTAAAAGCACAACTTCAGGCAATATCAATGAGACGGAAACATGGAAGGTGCCTAAAAAAGCCAGGGTGGCTATCTAAAGAACTTTTAACTGAGTTAAGATTAAAAAAGGATGTGTACAAAAAATAGAAAAGGGGGGAAACCACCAAAGAGGAATTCAAACAAATAGCCAGCACGTGTAGACACAAAGTCAGAAAAGCTAAAGCACAGAATGAACTCAGGCTTGCTAGAGAGGTTAAAAGCAACAAAAAAGGCTTTTATGGGTATGTTCGTAGCAAAAGGAAGAACAAAGAAACAGTGGGGTCACTCAGAGGAGAAGATGGTGAAATGCAAACAGGGGACACAGAAAGGGCTGAACTCCTCAATGCCTTCTTTGCCTCAGTCTTCTCCGATAAAGAAAACAATGCCCGACCTGAAGAATTTGGAGCAAATGATTCAGCAGAGGAAACACAGCCCAGAATAACTAAGGAGATAGTACAAGAATACTTGGCTAGTTTAGATGTATTCAAGTCTCCAGGGCCAGATGAACTGCATCCAAGAGTATTAAAAGAACTGGCAGATGTGATCTCAGAACCACTGGCAGTCATCTTTGAGAATTCCTGGAGAACAGGCGACGTCCCGGCAGACTGGAGGAGGGCAAATGTTGTCCTTATTTTCAAAAAGGAGAAAAGAGAGGACCCAAATAATTACCGCCCAGTCAGTCTGACATCAATACCAGGGAAGATTCTGGAGCAGATCATTAAGCAAACAGTCTGTGAGCACCTAGAAAGGAATGCTGTGATCACCAATAGTCAGCATGGATTTCTGAAAAATAAGTCATGTCAGACTAACCTGATCTCGTTTTTTGACAGAATTACAAGCCTGGTAGATGAAGGGAACGCAGTGGATGTAGCCTACCTTGATTTCAGCAAGGCATTTGACAAGGTGCCCCATGATATTCTTGTAAAGAAGCTGGTAAAATGCGGTCTTGACTATGCTACCACTCAGTGGATTTGTAACTGGCTGACTGACCGAACCCAAAGGGTGCTCATCAATGGTTCCTCTTCATCTTGGAGAAGAGTGACTAGTGGGGTGCCACAGGGTTCTGTCTTGGGCCCGGTCTTATTCAACATCTTTATCAACGACTTGGATGATGGACTCAAGGGCATCCTGATCAAATTTGCAGATGACACAAAACTGGGAGGGGTGGCTAACACCCCAGAGGATAGGATCACACTTCAAAACGACCTTGACAGATTAGAGAACTGGGCCAAAACAAACAAGATGAATTTTAACAGGGAGAAATGTAAAGTATTGCACTTGGGCAAAAAAAATGAGAGGCACAAATACAAGATGGGGGACACCTGGCTTGAGAGCAGTACATGTGAAAAGGATCTAGGAGTCTTGGTTGACCACAAACTTGACATGAGCCAACAGTGTGACGCGGCAGCTAAAAAAGCCAATGCCAATTCTGGGCCTCATCAATAGGAGTATAGCATCTAGATCAAGGGAAGTAATAGTGCCACTGTATTCTGCTCTGGTCAGACCTCACCTGGAGTACTGTGTCCAGTTCTGGGCACCACAGTTCAAGAAGGACACTGACAAACTGGAACGTGTCCAGAGGAGGGCAACCAAAATGGTCAAAGGCCTGGAAACGATGCCTTATGAGGAACGGCTAAGGGAGCTGGGCATGTTTAGCCTGGAGAAGAGGAGGTTAAGGGGTGATATGATAGCCATGTTCAAATATATAAAAGGATGTCACATAGAGGAGGGAGAAAGGTTGTTTTCTGCTGCTCCAGAGAAGCGGACACGGAGCAATGGATCCAAACTACAAGAAAGAAGATTCCACCTAAACATTAGGAAGAACTTCCTGACAGTAAGAGCTGTTCGACAGTGGAATTTGCTGCCAAGGAGTGTGGTGGAGTCTCCTTCTTTGGAGGTCTTTAAGCAGAGGCTTGACAACCATATGTCAGGAGTGCTCTGATGGTGTTTCCTGCTTGGCAGGGGGTTGGACTCAATGGCCCTTGTGGTCTCTTCCAACTCTATGATTCTATGATTCTATTCTATGATTCTATGATGTGGATGTGTATATGATGTCTTTGTGTTCAGCAAGATCAAATGAGGGAGAAGCTTTGCAATGTAGAATAGGATATCCCTGTTTTCATCGGAGAAATGTTGGAGGATATGTCTTACACAGGACGAACAAACTGACCGAGGCAACCAGACACACATTCGCTCTACTTTGTAGGCCTGCTCTTAAGGGGGAGGGACTGTGGGCAGGAAGATCATATGGAAGATCTGTGTGTGAGATGGACTCTTAATGCCTCGCGCTCCGTGTCCTGAAATCCAGAAGCGAAGTAATTTTGCAGAACAGGTATAAACCCTTTCTAATCTCCTTAGTTTTCATCTGAAAGAACTTAGTCGTTGCTCTGTGCACCCTGGGCATAGCTTATATGAGCATTCAAATGTCTCGGCTTTCAAGAACGAGCCCAAGAGAGGGAGATAGCGATAGGGATGACCACATTTTTCTCCCAGCGCCATCCCTGAAATTGCTTTGATCATCCACTCCCCCCGATTAAGAAAATTGCTTGGTTTCATCAGAGAAGACCGTTCAGCCTCTATATATTAGAAGCACAGGGCAGGGTGGAGGCAGTGAAGAGGGAAATGAACAAGCCTGCCCAGGACCAGTAAAATAAAATGCTTATGCAGCCTGTCAGATGGTTTTTGTGTTCCCCCTCCTCTTATTGCTGTTGACAGTTTGACTTTTTATCACAATTTTACTATCTAAATGGGTTGCTGGCGAGGACTCTCATTAATTCCGAGAGGCATATGTCAAAATTGTGCTATCGGCATGACAGCTGTCAGACTTCCTGCCCCTTCTGTGTGTGTGTGTGTGTGTGTGTGTGTGTTAGAGAAGGCAAAACTAATGTGGGACACATGCTGAATAAATCTAATTAAGGTTTTTAGCTCTCCCCAAATTCCAGCTTACCAGAATTTCCGAGCATTCATTTATCAGAGTGTGACAATGTTCCAGATCTAACTGTGGGACAATATTGGCTGATGGCGGAGGAGTTAATTTCCACTTGGCTTTTTTTAAAAAAAAAATCTCCTAATTATTTAACAACTCGGCAGCAGCAAACAACAGCAGCAACAAACAAACAAACAAACAAACAAACAAACAAACAAACAAACAAACAAACAGCTTCCCTTTGGACGCCAAGACCTTGATTCAGCACCGCCTAGCAGAGATGGTTACAGCAATAGCTCAAAGATTCCCAAGCAGCAGCATCGCCAGGCAAAAGATCTATATGGACCCTAGGTTGTATTTAGCTTCCATGGTTATGGGAGATAATTCCAATTTATAGAGCAAGATACTGGTAACTCATTTGCTAAGAGCTGTCCGTTTAGTTGTAGCTTGAGGCCCAGGGCTGGAAGAACACTTTGATGTACAGTAGACCCTTGGGTTGGGACGCGGGTGGCGCTGTGGGTTAAACCACAGAGCCTAGGACTTGCCGGTCAGAAGGTCGGCGGTTCGAATCCCCGCGACAGGGTGAGCTCCTGTTGCTCGGTCCCTGCTCCTGCCAACCTAGCAGTTTGAAAGCACGTCAAAGTGCCAGTAGATAAATAGGTACCGCTCCAGCGGGAAGGTAAACGGCATTTCCGTGTGCTGCTCTGGTTCTCCAGAAGCAGCTTAGTCATGCTGGCCACATGACCCAGAAGCTGTACGCCGGCTCCCTCGGCCAATAAAGCGAGATGAGTGCCGCAACCCCAGAGTCGGCCACGACTGGACCTAATGGTCAGGGTCCCTTTACCTTTACCTTTTAGACCCTGGGGTTACATTACTCTTGAGTAACGTAAACTTAGGGTTGCAAAAGCGGCAAACCCGGAAGTATTTTTCTGGGTTTCGCCGCTCGCGCATACACAGAAGCGCTCTATGCACCATGTGCATGCACAGAAGCGCTCTATCATGCCACATGCGTGCAGAGAAGTGGCACCTCTGGGTACGGATTTTTTGGGGGTGCGCACGGGCCCCCGGAACGAATTAAATTCATATCCAGAGGGTCCACTGTACTCCATTACAAACTGATTTTTAAAAGCCTTATTTATAGCCACATCAGAAAAACTGACCCACCAGGCCCAGGTTCTCAGAGGGGAAACTGACCCATTGGACTCTGAGGCCGTCTAGTAGCTTTTTGTGCCTTATTTAATGACACAGCTATACAGATGGCAAATTCCATCCAAATTCAATTTCATGTGGCAACTATTTAGATTATATGAGTTTATGATCTGCTGTTTATTTCTTATCTTGCAGTATTGTCCCATCGTTTCTTTTAATACTTTTCTTTATACCATTTGTTAAGTATAGTGATTTACTGTATTTACTCGAATCTAATGCTCACCTTTTTTGGTCAAATTACGTTGCGAAAATTAAGGTGCACATTAAATTCAGTGGCACATTTACATTCACCAGCAAATACTTTTTTTTTGGTTTCAAGGTTCTGAAAATTGAGGTACGCATTACATTCGATGGCACATTAGACTTGAGTAAATAAGCTAATTTACTGAGACTGGGCGTGCTTAAATGCATTACTGTGTGTTTAATTCTGGAATGTTCCCCAGTAACTCTTGTGTGATTGGTTAACTGTGGTCACATGGTCACATCCTATTACATTCTCCATTTTGTTTTGTGTGTGAGTGACTTGACTATAATGGCTGCATCTCCATGACCACTGAAGAAGATGGATAATTATCTCTCTAAAAGAAACAGAGGAGAGGTGTGCTAACATTTCTGTGTGAATGCATGTGACAGAAAAAAGTACTGGCCCACTGCCTGCCTTCCCACTTACAACCAATCCAGGGTGTGTGAAAAGTAATCATGCAAATTTACTGGCATTTTAATGTGCTTTTCTCCCAAGTTCATTTGTTGTTGTTTTTTGTATGCAACAGTCCCTAAATGTAACACATTTTTGAGTGTTGCATGCAGTTTCCCCCAATGCATGCATTTCTGCAAAGCGATTTCTCCACGACATCATGCATTTTATGTCCTTTTCACTAATACATGCACTTAAAGGCACACTTTACTGCAGTTTACGCATTTTGGCCTGAGAACTGCATTGCACAATTCAAAGAAGTGTGAATTTCAAAGAATCACTGTGTTTTGGTTCTTGTAATGCAAGTATGAAGTACGTTCACTTTTCAATGTGGACTGAATTGGATTTCTTGCTCATCCTTAGTGGTTACGGTCAAGTGACGGGGAAAAAATAAATCTATGTTCTCACCTGTGGTGCAATCTTGGCCTATTGGATTCTCTGCCTGTGTAGCCATTCTGATCTTAGTTGTGTTTTGTGCATTGTATAATATCCTATTCTCTCTCTCTACCCACTGCAGTATATAGCATTTCTCTTTCTCTCCTACTTCTGCACACACACTTCCCCCTCCACCTTAGCACACCAGGGAAAGTTAGGTCCTTTGCTAATGCTTAAAACCTGTCTGATGGTCTCTCAAGCTGGTGACTGAGTGCCCGTGATTTTTCGGTGCTTGCAATATGTCTTTTTTGGGAAGGACCTTTTCCCCCTAGAAAGCTCTAATGGTATAGCGAGGAACTGGTGGACTTTTATTACACTCTTCGATCAAAAGTTCTCTTTTCTTTCTTTCTTTCTTTCTTTCTTTCTTTCTTTCTTTCTTTCTTTCTTTCTTTCCTAAGAAGTGGAAAAATATGGTACCTTCCCTGGCTGGGAAAGATTCATAATCGCACAAAGCGCTTCCTTGTTACTACTCAACAAATCCAATTAGAAGTCATTAAAACTGATAAATTGCCAGTATCGCAACATTATAACATTCTCGTAGCGAACACATTTTATATACAGTTTTGACCAATGTAAATTGAAGAGGGTGGTTCCCCAAAGAGCAGCATGGGGATCTTTGCAAAAGGGCTTTCAAACAGCCACACACAGTACATTGTACACCTGCTCTCAGTAGAACTGTTATGGAACCTTGTGGACCAAATTTGAGCCCCTGGAGGTCAAAGATTGGCTCACACCCCTAGTGTGAGATTAAGCAAGCCTTCCCCATCTCTCCATCCTTGAATTTGACCTAAGAAGAGAAGGAGATGTGAAAGGCCTGGTGTTAAGGACAGAAATCTTTAAATTTAGTCGAGCATTTTAAAATCAACATTCCTCTTTGCTCGTTTGCCCTTGCTTATTTTTTTTTTTTAATGCTTTGCTTACAGTAACAAAGGTTGGCATCCCAATTCCCTTGCTTGATGTGGCTTGTGTCATTTCAGCCTTATTAGGAATCCACAATCCAAGGTCTCTCTCCTCCTTCTCCTAAGCAACAAAATTGTGTAAAAGCCACAATTCCCTTCTGCCCCCAGCCCCTTAAAAACAGTTTAGTGGAGTAGTTTTTGCAAGGTCAGCTCAGATCCAGCTGTCCCTTGAGCATCCCCATGTCACATTGAGAAATAGTCATGTATATAACGATGTACTGATGGGAATTGCAGCCATTTATGACTTAACAAATAACCGCTGCTGGCTGACATAGAAAGAGATGGACTTTCTCCTTTTCCCTGTCTCCTTTTTTTATTATAAGGAGCTCATGCCGCAGAAAAGAATCCCAGAAAAAATATTTACTGACTTTCTTCTGTGCTCTGGAAATGATGTTTCCAGGCTCCACGGAAGGGTTCCAAGCCAAAGGATTCCTTGGTAACCCAGTGTTTGAAATCCTGAGAACTCCATTCGCTCACATTAAAGGCATTGCTTCTATGAACTAAGAATAATAACAAGAATCTATTCTTTATTAAATTTATATCTCTTCCTTCACCCTTTGGGGGAAATTCACCTTGGGGGCTCAAGTATGAAGGCTCACATCAAATTCCCAGGCAGCCAGACTTATTCAGTAATGCATCATTGGACAGAGTCTTGAAGAGATTTTCATTAGGACACACACAATATAGGAAATGTATTTCATTCTTAGCTGTTCATCCTTTACCCAACCGCTTTCTCTCACTTCAGGAACTCACCATCTTCCATCCAACCACAGTCCTTGGAACACTTACTCAATCCTTATTTTTTTTTTTACTATATGCGTTAGCACCCTCCTTGTACCTTATCTGGAGTTGTTTTTCACTTTCGCATTTAGCTGTTAGGTTTCTCCTTAACTGGTTTTTACCAGTTTTGCGGACAGGCTGCATTCTTGTGTACATGACACTGCACTCACTGATAATGAGCCTAGCAGAAATTCCACGTTGTTGCCAAAGGAGCCCAGGGTGGCAAACAGACAAATTATAAAAGAGCTAAATACAATGCTAGTAACAGATGCAGACTGGGAAAGATCTCTGCTCAAGATGCTTGGTAGAAGAGGAAGGTCTTCAGCAGGCATCAAAAACACAGCAGAGATGTTGTTGTTTAGTCGTTTAGTCATGTCCAACTCTTCGTGACCCCATGGCCTGGAGCACGCCAGGCACTCCTGTCTTCCACTGCCTCCTGCAGTTTGGTCAAACTCATGCTGGTAGCTTTGAGAACACTGTCCAACCATCTCGCCCTCTGTCGTCCCCTTCTCCTTGTGCCCTCCATCTTTCCCAACATCAGGGTCTTTTCCAGGGAGTCTTCTCTTCTCATGAGGTGGCCAAAGTATTGGAGCCTCAGCCTCAGGATCTGACAGCAGAGATGGTGCCTGTCTAATATTTAAGGACAGGGAACTCCAAAGGTGTGGCAACACTCAAGGCCAGATTCCTATATTGGGCAGAATGGACCTCTGGATAAGATGATATTGGCAGGAGGTCCTCATCTGCAGAGCGCAGTGATCAGTTAGGTATATAAGGGGTGAGACAAACTTTCAGGTAAAATACTTTTTGTCATGGTTAGCATGCTGTGTTTGCTGGAACGTAACTAAAACATGGTTGAAATAAATGAGTTATATAATGCAATGAACCGAAAGCAATGCCCACACTATATATCTGTTTCAGTGTCCTGTTTTAATGCCCTCCTTACCTCCCTTCTTTGTGGCTGTGAGACTGTGATGCTATCCTAGTCAGGTGAAAAGATTCCAGCTTTGCTGCCTAAGATCTGTTTTATAATGCAAAATGATGGGGTTTCTCATACGGACCTTTTGGAATCTTGTCAAATTCCTAGCATCAAAGACTTAATGAGCCAAATTCACATCAGACTTTCTACATGGTGGCCTCCTTTCAAACTAAAATGATGCTCTGTGGAGAACAGAGCATGTGAATTCACTACAGAGCCCCACACTTTTGAAAGTCAATCTCATCTTAAAGCGTGTAGGAAATAAATTAAAACCCGGGAGCTAATGACACTGGATATATTAGATCAGCAGTGGGGAAACTCAAGCTCGCAGGTCTAATTAGACTTGCCTTGTCTCTGAATTTGGAACCAAGGCCCTGTCTATGAATTTGAAAATCATACCCACCTGTTAGTCACCTGATATGACAAGACACCAGGCGCACGATCTGTTATTGCTGATTTAAGTACTAAGATTGGAGATAAGGGATCTCAGATGTTAGGGTTAAGTGCCAAAGCACTAAGACCCAAGATATGCAGGAAGGCATGAAAAAGGCACCAGGCATAAAAGAACCTCTTTCTGCTCTTTAAAAGGCAAAAGACAGAAGGCAAGAGGCTTATCTCTCATCTTACTGCTGTGATATTACAGCTGCCTTTCATCTTCAAAGACCAAGCCGGGGTTTGGCTTTGAGCTTAGTGCTGTGGGACCGCAGGGCTAAGGTGAGGGATAAGCCTCTGCTTGCTCCTGGCTTCAGCTTTGAAATCATATGATGTCAGATGATTGACAGGCGGGTGACTCCACCCATCTGTCCAAAATGGCCCACAGATGGTAGGCCAGTTGAGGATCCAGCCCTCTGGCCATAAAAGCTCCAGTTCACCAGTTCTAGATGGAGAGCCTGTGTCTTAAGGCTTTAGCTGTTTCCAGAGGGATAACTGTGCCAGTCTCTTTGCAGCAAAACCAACAAAGGAAGTTTTGCGGCACCTTTAAAGGCTATGAAATTTATTGTGGCGTAAGCTTCTGTGGACTGCTGTCGTTTCACCAGATGCTTTAGCTTCTCTTGAGGGCTGGCATGTGCAGTCTCCCTTGTGGAAAATGGCACATTGCAAAGCCAGAACGGTAAGCTCCATCCCTCTCACACTAAGATGTACATTTGCATCGTATACAGATGTGCCTGCCTGTCTCAGATCTGACGCATCTCAGGAGGGAAACTATAATATCCTAAAGATGTAGGACTATAATACTTGCATACTCATACATGTTAGCAACGAGGAAAAGCAAAGTGTGTATATTAGGGCTGGGCTGGAACCTGTAATCCAATTTCTGGAAAGTTTCATCTCCTATAAAAGAGGCTTTTTTTCTGCCTCATTTGCATTTGCAGGGTGGTTATAATTTCAGTAGGGACGTGGGTGGCGCTGTGACCTAAACCACAGGGTCTAGGGCTTGCCAATCAGAAGGTGGGTGGTTCGAATCCCCGCAACAAGGTGAGCTCCCGTTGCTCAGTCCCTGCTCCTGCCAACCTAGTAGTTCGAAAGCACGTCAAAGTGCAAGCAGATAAATAGGTACCACTCTGGAGGGAAGGTAAATGGCATTTCCGTGCGCTGCTCTGGTTTTGCCAGAAGCGGCTTAGTCATGCTAGCCACATGATCCGGAAAAACTGTCTGCAGACAAACACCGACTCCCTTGGCCAGTAAAGTGAGATGAGCGCTGCAACCCCAGAGTCGTTCATGACTGGACTTAACTGTCAGGGGTCCTTTCCTTTTTTTAAGGTGCTACTGGACAATTTTTAATTTTTAAAAAATTTATTTCGACTGCGTCAGACCAACACGGCTACCTACCTGAATCTACATACATACAAACATGCACATACATAGACAAAATATCCAGGCCAACTCAAGCATCAGTCTTTCCACTCAGCAGACAGTAGAAAGCCATTACAGGGTTTCCACTTACTTTATAAGTGCTATAGTGGATGACATTTTCTCAAGTCTTCAAATAGCTTTGATGTTTATACGTTAATAAATCTGCAAATTAATGAAGTAAACAGCTTTTGTAGGTGTCAGTTGAACAAACAACCCATTAAAGCAATTTACAGCTGATGGCACGTCAAAGCCTAATTTCCCTGTATACACTTCTAGAGCCGCATGAAAAAATGCAGGCGTCGTCATTTCGGCGCACTGGTTGCAATTGGGGGTTAGCTGCATTTATTTGACACAATTGTGCACCCTATAACACAATGCAGTTATGCGATTATGTTGAACTCCTGGCAGGCCAGCCTCATGCTTAGTACCAGTTGGCAGAGCTGCTTAGGATCTAGACTCAAATATATATATTTGTAGGATGGCAGTGAACAAACTCAAAATTAACTGAAATGTCAAATTTTGCAATACAGATTTGGAAGCTGAAATTAGAAATGTGACTCTTTGGGGAGCTAGAGGCATATCGAAGAAACGTCCTATCATAAAATGATAGAATTGTTGAGTTGGATGGGACCCAAAGGGTCATCTAGTTCAACTCTCTGCAATGCAGGAATCACAACTGAAGCATCCATGACAGATGGACACCTGAGCTCCCCTTGAAAACCTTCAATGAAGAGGAGTCCTGATTGGTTAAATGCATGGAATCAGTATACAGTGGTACCTCGGGTTATATACGCTTCAGGTTACATATGCTTCAGGTTACACACTCCGCTAACCTAGAAATAGTGCTTCAGGTTAAGAACTTTGCTTCAGGATAAGAACAGAAATTGGGCTCTGGCGGTGCAGCAGCAGCAGCAGGAGGCCCCATTAGCTAAAGTGGTGCTTCAGGTTAAGAACAGTTTCAGGTTAAGAACGGACCTCCGGAACGAATCAAGTACTTAACCTGAGGTACCACTGCAGTACAAATGCAATTCACGCAATATATAAACCATGGAATTTGCAGTGATAGCCGCCAACTAGGATGGCTTTGAAAGAGTATTAGACAAATTCACGGAAGTCAAGGCTATCAATGACTCCTAATCCAGCTGCCTTCTTTGTGGTCTTCCCACAGGCATCAGGTTCTCCACTGTGAGAACATGATGCTGGACTTGGTGAACTACTGGCCTGAAGCAGCTGGCTCTTCTGACATTCTTCAACATTACCTTACCCCCTTCTACCGATTACATGAATGAAGGGGACACCATCAGGGATAGATCTACATGTCAGTTTGCATTTCTTAGTGCAGAAAGAGGGTTCTGGAAGCTGCTCTGTGTGAAAGAAACAAGCAGAAGGTTCCTGTTGTTTGGGTTATACTTTCAGAGAAGCTGAGTACAGTGGTACCTCGGGTTACAGACACTTCAGGTTACATACGCTTCAGGTTACAGACTCCGCTAACCCAGAAATAGTGCTTCAGGTTAAGAACTTTGCTTCAGGATGAGAACAGAAATCGTGTTCCGGCGGCGCAGCGGCAGCAGGAGGCCCCATTAGCTAAAGTGGTGCTTCAGGTTAAGAACGGACTTCTGGAACGAAATAAGTATTTAACCCGAGGTACCACTGTACAGCTGGCTTAAGCTGTTTCTCTTATCTCTTCTGTCAAGGTGATACTGACTATAAAAGTGAGTCCAGAAGGAGATTGGGTCTCACTTTCTCTTTCTATCTCTCTTTCGTTCTGGTGTGGTGTTCTCTATATAGTGTTAAGGTTTAGACATTATAAGTTATTGTAAGTTTAAGTTAAGTCTGCTGCATCTGGATTTCTTATGGACAGTGCCAATCCTGAATGTATTGGATTTGTAACCATTATGCTCATTTGCCTTCAGTAACAGTAAAGCTCTGCTGGGTGATATACAATTGCCTCTGGTCTATTTTTGGGAATAGTACAACGTGTTTAAGTTTTTACTCTGCTAACTATATGTTTGAGTTCTCCTCTGGATCAATATTGAATAGAATTCCACGACACTACTATTAACCAATGAAGCTTATGTTTCAGGGCTCCAATCCCAGAGGGGTTGCTTAAAATGTTTGGGTCTAGTAGACTCAATTTGAGTTGCATGACTCAAATTGATCATATTTGTTGTTGTATATATTTCAACAACCCCAAAGTTTAAGAGTCAGTAGCACAGATGTTGTAAAGGTGGAGCGTTGTGCTAAGTTGATTGCTCTGCTGTGGCTAATGTAAACCTCCTCCCTTTTTAACAGAGGTCAAGACCCTAGGAATAATAAGAAGGTCATGAAGGTATTTGAGAGGATACCCTAAAACACAAACTCATGTAATAATCGTGGTGATCCATCATGGAAAAACCCCACTGATAACAGAGGTTACCTAGACCTCGTTGCTGGTTATGAAGGGGCTCCCAAAAGCTGTGGGCCCCCCAAAAACGTAGGTCTACCACTGAACACTATATGGCTACTGGGTAGCAGGCTTCAGCACTGATTCCTCTTTTACACACACATGATGGGGATTCACACTAAAAGCTATTGTGAATTATCACTGTTTACTTTCAAATACTAGCCCTATTCAGGTCTAGTATTCAAGGAGGGCGCCAGGCTCCTCAGTATTCTATGGCCTGTGGAGAGCCTTGCCAGGTCTCCCCATGGTTGTGGCAAGCTCTGTTGGGCCTCGGTAGGCCTACCAGCAGCTGCAGTGGGCCTCGTAGCCTCCTCCCACACTGCATGACATCACACGTGCGCATCATACATGTGACTTCATGCATGTGAGGAGGACTGCCTGCTGAGGGACCGAAGGACCCTGCCCTTGCCTCTTTCCACCTGGCTTGGGGTGGGGCCTGACAGGCTTCACAAGGGCTGCAGTTGCTTTTAAATTGTTTTTAATTTTTATCTGTGTTGTTTTAAACGAGGCCATCCTTGGCTGTGAGCCCTGGGAGACCTGCACCCTGCCTTGCTGGCCTTTTCCCATCTGGCCTGGGAGAGGGGAGTGCTGACTGACTCCAGCTACAAAAGCTGAAGCTGTTGAACAGATTCTTGGGCTGGAGTATTGTTTACGGGGCGATGAGAGAGCTGTTGCTGTTACTGATATTATTGCTGTATCTTTAGTTTTAGATCTTATGATTTACGTGGAAATGATTTCCATTTGGTTGTGTACTTTTTGATGTGTTTTATTTATCGTTTATGACTTCTGTTATCTTTGTAATTATGTAAATCTTGCCATGTTGTAATAATAATAATAATAATAATAATAATAATAATAATAATTTATTATTTATACCCCGCCCATCTGGATGGGTTTCCCCAGCTGCTCTGGGCGGTTTCCAACAAAACACTAAAATACAATAACCTATTAAACATTAAAAGCTTCCCTAAACAGGGCTGCCTTCAGATGTCTTCTAAAAATTTGGTAGTCATTTATCTCTTTGACCTCTGGTGGGAGGGTGTTCCACAGGGCGGGTGCCACTACTGAGAAGGCCCTCTGCCTGGTTCCCTGTAACTTGGCTTCTCTCAGTGAGGGAACTGCTAGAAGGCCCTTGGTGCTGGACCTCAGTGTCTGGGCAGAACGATGGAGGTGGAGACGCTCCTTCAGGTATACTGGACCGAGGCCATTTAGGGCTTTAAAGGTCAGCACCAACACTTTGAATTGTGCTCAGAAACGTACTGGGAGCCAATGTAGGTCTTTCAAGACTGGTGTTATATGGTCTCAGTGGCCACTCCCAGTCACCAGTCTAGCTTCCGCATTCTGGATTCGTTGTAGTTTCCGGGTCACTTTCAAAGGTAGCCCCACATAGAGCGCATTGCAGTAGTCTAAGCTGCCTTGAGCATAGTTTCAGCTATGGAAAGGCAGCATACAGATAAAATGATGATGATGACGATGATGATGATGATGGCATGCACAACTTGGTGGCTGCGCCAAGCACATTCAGATTCAGACACCGCTTCCCTCTCTCGTGCCTCTCCCTCCCATGCGTCCTCTCGCCACAGATGCCTTGATCCTGTCTTCCCTGCATGAGTTTCCTTCCTTCAGATAGATCATGCTACAGGCTCATTGTTCTGCAGGTTCACCCTTCTCCCTTGTCAGTTACAAAGTTCACCCACTTTCTGTGAGTCTTGTGGAGCCTTGTGATAAAATATTGGCTTCATAATAATCCCTGAGCTTTTGGAAGAAAAAAAGCCACCATACTATACCAGCTTCAGGCTAAAAGAAAGATAATGACAGCCACCTATCTGCAAATGCTAAGTTCACGACCTGATGTTCCACTGATTGCAACGGAACATTCATTATAACTTCAGTGCAGGCACATTTGGACACAAGGAAGCGAGCAGCGACTTCAGAAGGTAGTTAAAGAGGAATTTTAAAGGTGGAGAAAAGCAACAAGCCTCTTCTGAATCTCCCGCAGCGTTGCCACAGCCCACGCACCAAACAAACAAATGCAGTAATCATGGGGAAATGATACCACTATTATCCGTGGAGAAAGCTAGGCTGGGAAGCCCACACAGAGTTGGCAGAAAGGAAGTAAACAAAGAAACAAAAATAAAAACCCCAAAACCCGAAAAAAACAATGAAAATGTAGCAGGGGGAGTGTGTGTGTGTGTGTGAGAGAGAGAGAGAGAGAGAGAGAGAGAGAGAGAGAGAGAAAAGAGAGCAGACAAGCCCTAATCAACAAGCTCTCATTAAAACCAATAAAGTAAAATGCTGCCTTGCTGGCCCTTAACATCTGCTGGCAAGAACAGAAACATTAAGAATCAGATTTTTCTGAAGTGTTTACTTTGGGTCTAACAGCTATTTTCCAAATCTGATGGTTGGTTGTTGCTGTTGTTGCTGTTGTTTGTTTTGGCATGTCTCTTGAAATCGGTGGCCTGCCAGAAATTAACTGTGGTTATTAATCATTGTCATACGGGTTTCCTTTGATCAAGGAAATAGCTATAGAAGCTTCCCCAGAATACATCCCAAGACTTCCCCCATGGGCCAGTGGTGTAGCATGAGTTGCCAGAGCCCGGGGCCACGTGGAGGGGATGGGAGGAAAAGAGGGAAAGGGATGGAGTATTCACGTGCATTCAACAGCATCTGCGTCACCCAGGAGATCGCATCCACAGAGATAAGAAAAGTCATTCTATTGTCTGGAGAGGTCACTTCTTGGTTCACACAAAGAAGCCATTTTCAACGGAGCCCAACAACAGAAGCATACAGTTGTACTGAGGCAGCACGTGTTGAAATTTTGCGTCCCTAACAATTTTGCACCCGGGCAACGGCCTCTGCTATGGGTATAAGAACATATGAAGAGCCTGCTGGATCAGGCCAAAGCCCAATCTAGTCCAGCATCCTATTCACACTGTGGCCTACCAAGACGCCTATAGGAAGCCCACAAGTAAGACCTGATTCTGATTCCCAGCAACTCCAAGATGGTCTCCAGTACCAGAGGTAGTACACAACCAGCATGAGTAGCCATTGATTGCCTTAGTTGAATCTCTTTTTAAGTTGTCCAAGTTGGTAGCGGTATCTCTACATACTTTGGTGGTGGATGTCAGGAGCTCGTCCTACACTCTAGTAGGACCCTGGCAGAGACACATGCCTGACTGGCATGTTCTCTCCTTACTGGTCGATCTTCAAAAGCTTTCTTCTGCCTGAACATCACAGCGGCCGATGCCAACAAACATCGGCACACTTAGGGATCCGCAGAGTCTTCGCTGTTCGCATAACAGACCTCAGCAACTCAGCATTTTGGCTAATCTACTTTATTTACATATAAACACACACAGAGCACTGCAACATGGCTCCCTCTCTCTATAGCATCAGACAGCAAAAAAGAAAAAACAAAGGACAACAGTCCCACTTCACGGAACACAGTAACACAAACATCCTGTCTCCGTCACTTCCCACTCTGTGGAGTCAAAACATATACCGTCATGTGAAAGACAGCAATCCCATGACTGCAGTCATGGAGCATGAATTCTAACAGTGGATACCATTGCTTAATTAGGTACTGTGGGGAAACACTTCCTTTTGTCTCTCCTGAAACTAGTCTAGAATTATGAGAGAGGGGAGGAAACATCTCTCCAGTTTTTCCACAACATGCTTCACTTTATATAGGCAGCGCTCCTCTGCTTTTCCTTAAACCAAATAGCCTGCCCTACCCACTCCAATTTTAACCTTTTCTCATAGTGGTGGGACTCCAGCCTTTTGATCATCCCGGTTGACCGTCAGATTTCTACCCAATCTGGTTGTCCAGATTTTAGTGCTATTGAGATTAAAGGGCAGAGAGATTTGAACTCAGGGCACCTGAGTCCAAGGCTCTCTCAGCCCCAACACATTGACTGCGTTTTATGTTGCTTGAAGAGAGTCAAACAGCAAGAAGCAACAGTCCATCATCGTATCTCGGAATGCACTTTGCTCATATATTTGCATTGGCCTGGCTCATTTCAAGGTTGATTAATTCAAATTCCATTAGCCTGAGGGTGGGGAAGCACACCACCCTGCTATAAATGAATACCAAAATTAAATATCCTCCCCTATAGAACAATAGCCTGAACTATCCCGGGCTATTGAGTTAGCAGATTATAGTCTATCCAGTTAATGTTTTATTGAAGTACCAAATACCAAATATCACTTGTTTCTGAGAAAGCTGACAATCCTATTGCATTTGCATAACTTGCTAATGAAATGAGAATCTCCCAAAATATTTGCGTGGCTTGCAAGAAGAAGACATTGTTCACATTCTCCCATGAACTGGAGCTATTGTTGTCCTCTGCTGCACAATTGCGGTCTCTTTTGAGCGATGGAATGGGCTGAAGTGGAGGCACCCGGATCTCAGACAGTGCTCTGTTCAAACAATGGCCACTTCACCACAGGAGTGCAGGAAGCTGCCTTGCGCCAGGTCCATTTATCTGTCCTCTGCTGGCTCAGTATTTGCCCACCCATATGAACTGTTAGCATCAGAAATGCACATGCTCTTAATCAGAATGCTTACTCTTTAAGTTCAGAAGCTTTCGCGTGCTAATAAATGAACATGTTCCTTCAACAAATGACTCATGTAAAAAGGGATGGATTTATGGATGAGTTTGTGCGAGCTATGTGAAAGTCAAGTGTCATAGAAAAATTAATTACAGACTCCTTGAATATAATGACTGGTCTATTTTCCCCCATAAGTCTTAAGGATAATAATAGCCCATGATGAACAAGGTGTACCCAAAGATAAACAACATTGTTTATGCTGTAACTGGGAGAACATGTAAAAAAAGAAAACGAAATCAGCGGGGTTCCTCCACCCCAGACCTTTGGGTTTAATTTTACATCATATACCAGCCTTTGCCAACCTGGTGCCTTCCAAATGTTTTGGGTTACAACTCTCACTAGCCCCAGGCAACAGATAAAGGTAAAGGTAAAGGGACCCCTGACCATTAGGTCCAGTCGTGGCCGACTCTGGGGCTGCAGCGCTCATCTCGCTTTATTGGCCGAGGGAGCCGGCGTACAGCTTCCGGGTCATGTGGCCAGCATGACTAAGCCGCTTCTGGCGAACCAGAGCAGTGCACGGAAATGCCATTTACCTTCCCACCAGAGTGGTACCTATTTATCTACTTTGATGTGCTTTTGAACTGCTAGGTTGGCAGGAGCAGGGACCGAGCAACGGGAGCTCACCCCGTCGCGGGGATTCGAACCGCCGACCTTCTGATCGGCAAGTCCTAGGCTCTGTGCTTTAACCCACATCCCTAATAAAGAAAATAGACCCATACAAAAACAACACAGATAAGATAACCTAATTCAACAGCTTAAAACGAGAGAGAGAATAATACCTAACACGGAAATAAAACAGTAGCATACAAAAAATACAAATGGTATCTCTGTTCTAAAAGGGCATTCCACAGAAGCGCCCTACAATTAACATGCATACACTGAATGGTAGCCTTAAGGTAAAAAATAAAAAGGTAAAGGACCCCTGGATGGTTAAGTCCAGTCAAAGGCGACTATGGGGTTGCGGTGCTCATCTCACTTCAGGCCAAGGGAGCTGGCGTTTGTCCACAGACAGCTTTCTGGGTCATGTGGCCAGCATGACTAAACCGCTTCTGGCTCAATGGAACACAGTGACGAAAACCAGAGCGCATGGAAAGGCCATTTAACTTCCCGCAGCAGCAGTACCTATTTATCTACAGTGGTACCTTGGGTTACAGATGCTTCAGGTTACAGACATTTCAGGTTACAGACTCCGCTGATCCAGAAATAGTATCTCGTGTTAAGAACTTTGTTTCAGGATGAGAACAGAAATCGCGCGTTGGCAGCGGGAGGCCCAATTAGCCAAAGTGGTACCTCAGGATAAGAATGGTTTCAGGTTAAGAACGGACCTCCGGAACGAATTAAGTTCTTAACCCGAGGTACCATCGTACTTGCACTGGTGTGTTTTCAAAATGCTAGGTTGGCAGGAGCTGGGACAGAGCAACGGAAGCTCACCCCGTCACGGGGATTCGAACCACTGACCTTCTGATTGCCAAGCCCCAAAGGCTCAGTGGTTTAGATCAGTGGTTTAGATCAGAGAGAGCTGGGCATGTTTAGCCTGGAGAAGAGGAGGTTAAGGGGTGATATGATAGCCATGTTCAAATATATAAAAGGATGTCACAGAGAGGAGGGAGAAAGGTTGTTTTCTGCTGCTCCAGAGAAGCGGACACGGAGCAATGGATCCAAACTACAAGAAAGAAGATTCCACCTAAACATTAGGAAGAACTTCCTGACAGTAAGAGCTGTTCGACAGTGGAATTTGCTGCCAAGGAGTGTGGTGGAGTCTCCTTCTTTGGAGGTCTTTAAGCAGAGGCTTGACAACCATATGTCAGGAGTGCTCTGATGGTGTTTCCTGCTTGGCAGGGGGTTGGACTCGATGGCCCTTGTGGTCTCTTCCAACTCTATGATTCTATGATTCTATGATCACAGTGCCACCCGCATCCCTATGTATCTAATACTGTCTCTTCTTCAGTGTTCATGGAGATGCAGCCATTACAGTCAAGTCACTCACACACAAAACAAAATGGAGAATGTAATATGATGCCTCCTATGTGATCAAAGTTAACTCATCACATGAGAGTTACTGGGGAACACACAGCACTGCAAGCCCAAGAGGCTCAGTGGTTTAGACCATAGCGACACCCGCGTCCCTTCATGGTAGCCTTATTTTCCAGCTCTCCCTTGGGTCTCCTCTCTCAATCACCTCCCTGTCTCTCAACTGCAGCCATCTGATTGGTCCCTGTGAGGACAGGGTGCTCTAGTAAGATGGACCATTGGCCTGATTTGGCAAGCTCTTCTCACATTCTTATGGACTGTATGTGAATGGTGAATGCAACACCTTGCCTGACAACAGAAGCCAATATATTGGTGGCAGGAGCAAGAAAGAGGTCAGCCGTGATGTAGATGGCACACTCAGGGTCAGTGCCTCAAGGAGCGCCAAGAAAAAACAGCTGTGAAAAAGACAAATGCCTAGGGATCTGAGAGAGGAGTACCCAGAATATGCAGGATAATCGAGAACAAAGCATGATGGGAATTTGCTTTTTGAGGTGAGCACTGAGGTGGAAAGCAAAGGAACTTTTTGCTGATGTCTGAGAGCTGCTGTCAATCAAGTTGATCCAAATCTCTTTCCTGAATAAATGCATGCTTAATTTCGAGAGAGAACCCGAAGGCAAGCCTCCCAGAAGAGACCCTTCTTTGCTGCGACTTTTTAGCAACCTGCCAAAAGCTTAATCACAGCCATGTGCTACATATTGCTAGCGGAGCAAGGTGAGGCAGTCATTCTCAAAGGGAAACATGATATCAGCCTGGGAAGTTGAGAGATTAGAATGAATGTTTGTGTACACAGGACCATGGATGGAGGGAGAAATTCTGTTTACTTCAGATTTAAAGGTTTAATTACCCAGTGCTATTTTTCTAGAAAAAGAGGTGCCATAACTTACCATGTTCTCATAATGGCAATGACGCCCACCTGAGAGGTGCTGGAACTGAGTTCCAGAGAGTTCCGACTGAAACCCCACCCCCTGACTTACCGTATTTTTCGCTCTATAAAACGCACCTTTTCCTTCCTAAAAAGTAAGGGGAAATGTGTGCGCATCTTATGGAGCGAATGCAGGCTGCGCAGCTATCCCAGAAGCCAGAACAGCGAGAGGGATCACTGCACAGCACTCCCTCTTGCTGTTCTAACTTCTGGCTCTTCTTCTTCTTTTTTTTAAATGATATTTATTAAAATTTCAGAAAGAAGAATTACATAAATAAAGAAAAGGAGAAAAAACAAACAAAAAACAAAAAAAGACAGAAGTAAAAATACAAGAAAAATACAAAATACAGAATAAAAGAATAAAAAACACTTAAAAAAACACATCAATCTTTCCATGCCTTACATTCATATCCTTGTTTCCCTGACCTCCTCATACCTCCCTTTTTTGTATTCCGATTCAGTTAGTTAATTCAGCAATTTCTTTCCCTCTTTATTTTCTCTTAATCCTTTAACTTAATATACTATAACTTTGAATTTTCACCTGTTATCAATCCATTTTTACATACACCTTTATAGCATTACTGCTTAAACCACCTAACTTCATTCTAACATCATTCTAACATTCATTAATTTTGCAATATTTCTGTAGATAGTCTTTAAATTTCTTCCAATCTTCTTCCACTGACTCTTCTCCCTGGTCTCGGATTCTGCCAGTCATTTCCGCCAATTCCATGTAGCTAACTTCTGGCTCTTCAGGGCAGCGGGGAGCCTTCATCCAGCTGTTTTCTTCCTCCAAAAACTAGGTCTTAGGGTCTGGTGCATCTTATAAAGCGAAAAATACGGTACCTAATTTACACTTCCTGAAAAACAACGCAACCCAAAATAGTTGTTTTTTTTTTAAAAAAATCTCTGAATTTTGCAATGTAGTTGTTCTCCAGCTAAGCAATGAGTACAAAAATGCACTAAGTGAGGGAAAATTGTTTGCAAGAGTGTATGCATTTGGAAAAATTGCATACAAAAACATGTTTATTAGAAGAAATTTGCACTCAGGTGCTGCGGAATTTTCATGTGGCATTTTTTTTAAAAAAATCTCAAATTCCTGTGGCAATCCGGAGGATTGAATTTAATATAAGAAAACGAGGAACTGCGAGAACTGAAATGGGCAGACCCATCCATTCCTATCTCCTTGCGTATTGTTTGATTATTGTTTTGGGACAAAGAAATAAAATAAAATGCTTTGTTTAGAACTGTTTGTGAAACATTAGTTCTGGGCTACTCAAACCTCTTTTGAAGTGTTGCTCATTCTCTTAGCACATAGGTACACAAGCCATGTGAATCAGGCTGTGGAGAAGTGAAAAAATTGTGTTTGTGTGGCACACAAAACACACATTAAAAACAAGAACAAAAATCCACAAACCAGTAGCCCCCCACCACAAACATATTCTAAAGGCATGGTAATCAGCCAAAGAAACAACAAAAGAAACAATTTTGCCTGGCGCCTAAAGGTGTAAAATGAAATCCTACCCATCACTTGGGAAGACAGGCAAGCTAATGCCAATGTACTGGAAGGAGCAAAGATCTTCAGTGTTGAAGCAGTTATTCTTCAACATCAACTTCGTTGGATTGGTCATGTTGTTGGATGCCTGATGATCACCTTCTGAAGTAACTACAGTGGTACCTTGGGTTACAGACACTTCAGGTTACAGACGCTTCAGTTACAGACTCTGCTAACCTGGAAGTAGTACCTCGGGTTAAGAACTTTGCTTCAGGATGAGAACAGAAATCGCACGGCGGTGGCACGGTGGCAGTGAGAGGCCCCATTAGCTAAAGTGGTACCTCAGGTTAAGAACAGTTTCAGGTTAAGAACGGACCTCCAGAACGAATTAAGTTCTTAACCCGAGGTACCACAGTACTCTATTCCGAACTTAAAAATGGAAAGCGTAATGCTGATGGTGACCAACAAGTGGGAAACACTGGCCTGCAGGCACTCCAATTGGAGAACAGCCTTTACCAAAGGTGTCATGGGCTCTGAAGATGCTCAAACTCAAGACGAAAGGGAGAAAGCAGCAGTTGGAGTTATGAATAGAAGTGCCCTACGCTAAGGCAGCTAGCCCAGATTTCCACACCAGATATGGTTGGACTCCAACTCCCATTAGTTCCACCTAGCACAGCCAATAGTCAGGGATAATGGGAGCTGTAGTGTTGGAGGCGGAGGCTGGTCCATTCAGGTGAAAGGCCTCAAGAATCTTAGCCAGGTCCCACCTACTTTTTTTTAACCTATAACCAATCAGTGGAACAGCATCTTAAAAAGCAGAGACATCACCTTGCCAACAAAGGTCCGTATAGTTAAAGCTATGGTTTTCCCAGTAGTGATGTATGGAAGTCAGAGCTGGACCATAAAGAAGGCTGATCACCGAAGAATTGATGCTGTTGAATTATGGTGCTGGAGGAGACTCTTGAGAGTCCCATGGACTGCAAGAAGATCAAACCTATCCATTCTTAAGGAAATCAGCCCTGAGTGCTCACTGGAAGGACAGATCCTGAAGCTGAGGCTCCAATACTTTGGCCACCTCATGAGAAGAGAAGACTCCCTGGAAAAGACCCTGATGTTGGGAAAGATGGAGGGCACAAGGAGAAGGGGATGACAGAGGACGAGATGGTTGGACAGTGTTCTCGAAGCTACCAGCATGAGTTTGACCAAACTGCGGGAGGCAGTGGAAGACAGGAGTGCCTGGCGTGCTCTGGTCCATGGGGTCACGAAGAGTTGGACACGACTAAACGACTAAACAACAACAATCAGTGGATGGCTCTGCTTGTCATCATTCTGCCTCCTTCTACTGTAGCTTTCCCTGCCTTCTTCCCAGTGAGTCGCAATAAGCACCAGCCAACATTGGCAGGGGTCTCTGCCTGGCCTGCCTGGAGATGTTGGGGATTGAACTTGGGACTTCCTGCATGCAAAGCCAGTGAGCTACATCCCTTCCAAATTTCAGTGGAGGAAAGAAATGGCATAAATAAACACTTAATGAGCTGCTGCAGACAATCAAAAAAAGAAGTGGGATATAAATGCTTTGGACAGAAATAAAACCAGCGGGTTTTTGAAGGAAGCCAAAGGAGATTCCCCATGGGGATGCTTCACAGCTCCAACTTGGCTCCTTGGCAGGTTTTTGAGCTTCAAACTTCAGGCGGGTTAGAGTTCAGTCTTCCTGCTTCTTGCCCTTGTCAAAGCAGGATGAAGAGTGGCTTGAATGACCTCCCTGTTCTTTCAAGCCAGGATGAATTTAGCCTATGGGCGAACTGCTTGAAGATTAATGATGCTTACAGCTTTGCCTCTTGCCCCGGGGCAGTTGGCATTCAAAAAGGGCTTGCTCCCATAGGATGTGGAAGGATAGCTTCAAAGAATTGGAGAATTCTATCATGTTGGAAAGGACCAAATGCCATTGAGCAACTTGCTGAAGGAGCAGCTAGATGCAGTTGGATTAATAGTCGATCAAGCCCAGCGTTGTCTATCTGGATTGCTAATGAATCTCAGGGGCTTTCTGGTGTGGTGTCCCTTGTGATCTTAGCCAGCAAGAAATCAAGTTTTCAGCCATATACATAAAAGAGCCAGAGTAACTGTTAGTTCTCCTACTGTGGAACTGGGAATCCTTGTGTTGATGCAATGTTTACTTAGCACTGCATTGGTTACAAGCCAACACAACAAATCCTCAGCTATTATTATTCAGTGGTAGAGCATCTGCTTTGCATGCAGAAGATCACAGGTTCAATCCCTGGCATCTCCAGGTAAGAATGAGAAGGTCTCCTATCTGAAATCCTGGAGAGCCTCTACCAGTCAGTGCAGATCATGCTAAGCTGATGGACCATGGACCAGTGTAAGGCAGCTTCCTATTGTGCTAACTCACTTCCAAAAGATGTGACGAGGTGCAGTATCTTTGATGGCTTTAAAATGGGTGAGACAAATTGATAAGAACATAATAAGAACGTAAGAGCCAGCTGGATCAGGTCAATGACCCATCTAGCCCAACATCCTGTCCTCACAGTGGCTGGTCAGATACCTGTGGGAAGGCTGGAAGCTGGATATCAACACAAGACTACTCTCCTCTCCTGCAGTTTTTCAGATGACACAGGACAACCATTGTTGGCACCCATCTGTCTTGTGAGACAATGGAGGAGTGCACCTTTGGGGGTGAAGTCAACAATTGGGTAGAATTCATTTGCATGGCAACTCTATGCTCAGAGGGGTCTGAATTACATTGTTGGGAACATCAGCAGCAGAGGGCTATTGCCCTCACATCCTATTTGTGAGCTTTCTGTAGATGTTTGATTGGCTATTGTGGGAAACAAGATTGTTGACTAGGCCTAATGGGTGTATGGGGTCTTAGGGAAGGGGTAGTTGTTCCTCTGGTGGGGACACATTGTGTTCCTTCTGGGGTGGTTTGTCCACCTTTGATCTCCACCCTGCACTCATCTCTCACCTGTGGCTCCTAGAAGCTGTCTGCATGCGACAGGAGCCACACCTTGGGAATGACTTCAACTGGCCAGCTAAATCAGGTGATGGTTGTCCATCAGTCTCAAACGCTCAGTAAGTTAGGGACATCCTCTGCATGTGAAGACAGGGTCTGGTGGATCGAGTGAACAAGACCAGTAGTGGGTCCAACCATCAAGAAGGTGGTTTGTGCACATGCTGTAGAGGGAAGTGAGGGGCAGATGAGGCTCATCAACCTGGGAAGGTACCCCATCTAGGAGAAGGAAAACTCTGGTCCTAAACCTTCACTGCCTTGCGCAACATCTTCAGGAGAAGAAAAGGCAAAGAAATAAAGCTTACACAAATTGAGAGTGGAGGCCCTAAGACGGCTGGATGATGCCTTGTGTACATCCTTCCAGCAACTCCTGGAGCCAAGCAGGTGTCAATCATATTGCTCTGCTTTCCTTCAGACCACATCAGCGAAGCCGAGGGGTGTGTGTGTGTCTTGTTATCTGAGCAGCCCAGGACCTCCATACACCACTGCCCAGGCTTGCACCCAGGGGAGTTGACTTTGGTGCTGCTGATGCAGCAGTTTAACCAAAGGCACACTCCATTGTCTGTTGAGATGGACGGATGCCACCAATCTAGGCCTCTGGTTTGATCCAGCAGGGCTCTCCTTTGCGTTCCTAGCCTCATTTCTTTTAATCTACATTGTGCTCCCTAACATAATTTCTCTTTGGTCATATGTTATGGAATGTCAGAAACTGGATATATTGAGATTTTACATGCATGCGCTTTAAAATTAAGGCGAGTGCTAGTTCTGAGTTTTGTAAGCTGCTCCCTATTGGGTTTTCACATTGCTCCAAAGGAAAAGGTTAAGCAAAAGTGGCCCTCGAGGGAGAAGCACTGCTTGTACTGCTTTAAGGCACTTTTCATTAGAAAGGCAAACGGATGAACAAACACCTGAAGGCATGCTTGGAAATTTTTATCAGAACACTTGACCTTCTGCCCCTGGTGTTTCAGGATGAAAACTTTGAGAGCAGCCGTAGTCAAGATCCAGTTTTCTTACTTTAAATGAAGTCAAGGAAAGTTTTTGAAAAAGTATTCCCTCTATGGTGAGAAACACATAGAGACTTTTTAGGCTCACCCTTAAAAAACTTTATTTGGTGATATCTTCTCCTTTATTACTTAAAAAAAAGGGAGGAAAAGAAGCTGAAATTAAAGAGGATTTTAGGAAACATGGTCACTTCTTTCAAATTCAGATTAGATGGATTATTAATTCAGGAATTAGTTTACATCTTGGAGTAGACAGCTTGGAGCCAGTCTACTGGAAGGATGAACTTATCTGTAGTCCTTGTTGGGAATCATAAATGGGGAGACTGTTGTTTCACTCAAGTCCTACTTGGTTGGCCACTGTGAGGATGTCAGGAGCTCGTCCTACTCTTGAGTAGGACCCTGGCAGAGACACATGCCAGACTGGCATGTTCCCTCCCTCCTGGTTGATCGTTTGGGAGCTTCAAAAGCTTTCTTCTGCACCTTTCTTTCTTTCCTCGCATCTACAGGACCACCTCTCCTGGTATGCCCCGCGGAGGACCTTAAGGTCCATAAATAACAACACTTTGGAAGTCCTGAGCCCCAAGGAGGTTAGATTGGCCTTAACCAGGGCCAGGGCCTTTTCAGCTCTGGCCCCGGCCTGGTGGAACACCCGGCTGCAGGAAATCAGGGCCCTGCGGGTTTTGACATCTTTCCCCAGGGCCTGCAAGACGGAGCTGTTCCACCTGGCCTTTGGGCTGGACTCAGTCTAAACCCCCCCCCCCCATTTAATTATTTTTTTTGATGGAACCACTTATATGGGATTTGTATATAATTTTTCCCTCAGCTCTTTTTGCTGGCCCATGTAGGACCAGCATGGATAGTTGGCCCCTTATGGCTTTGATCTATGGGCTACCACTAAAACAAGGCTGCATTTTAAACTGTATTCTAACTTACATTTTAATAAACTGTTGTTGTTTTTGTTGTTGTTTTGTTTTTAATGTTTTTACTGTATTTATATTCAGTGTTAGAAGCCCTGAGCCTGGTCTTGGCTGGGGAGGGCGGGGTATAAATAAAAAATTATTTTTATTTATTATTATTATTATTGGAACTGTAGTCCAAAAACAGCTGAATACCCAAGTTTGGGAATCCATGCATCTGTCTGTGGATACATCATTCCTTGCTTGCTGATACATCTCTCTTGGGTATGGATGGTGTGATTTTGGCATAGACAGTTGGGGAATAGTATGTTAGTAGTGAATAGATAGAGTAGGACGGGTTCTGTGAAGATCTACTTTCTGTTGTCTCTTTCAACCTTACACCCAATTTCATCTGGCAATTCCGAGATTTGGCATCATATTTATTAATTTTGTACCACTCTCTCACTGCCTAACAGCTCTCAATAAATCTTTCTCCTCCCACATGTCCTGAGTAAAATCTGAAGCTGCTCTCAATCGAGTTCTGGCACTGAAATGGCTGTGACTGTTAGGGGGTAAATAAAACCTTGTTATGCCTTGTACTCCCCCCCCTTTTTTTGGCTTTTCTTTAAAATAAATAAAAAGAAGCACTGCAGAGGAAAAGGTTGCATCCTGTAAATTGATCAAAACCCTTGGTGATGCTTTCACCTTAGATACTGGGAAGCTGTAGAACAATAATTCGAGTAGGATTATCTGGCAGCTCTACACTGAGCGAGATCAAATTAAAATTGATCTTGAGAGTTGCATGCCCCTCTCCAGCAGAATAATTCAAGGTAATGCGGTTATGCCTCCAGAGCTGGAAGCAGGGGAAAATATATACCCAAAATTCTCGGTGTTTCTGCATCCCTTTGATTTCTGCTATTTCCCCCAAAGCAACCAGGCAGGGCCACCCCTACCTTGAGGCAGAATGAGGCAACTGCCTCAGGTGACCGATGCTGAGGAACAAGGGGCGGACAGTGCTATTTGTGCCATACCCTGTGCCCCCTAAGCTGGCCCGTGCCCTCGGGTAGAGTGGCAGGTACTGTTCTGCTGCAAGTGTTGAAGTAAGATTAAGTTGCCAGTCTGCTTGGCTTTTGTACATGGAATGAGGCGAGGAGCCATGTTGTCCTTTGCTCTCTGGTCCACTCTGTTACCAGCCAATGTTTCTGCCCCAGTATCTAAACTCCAAGCAAGACCAGGCATACATTTATTTAGAAGCATATTCATACTGCTTTATATTGTTACATGCCACTCTGAATCTCTGTCAAGCGATAGTGGTAGTAGTAATACTACTATTAATAATAATAAATGTCATTATTTGTATCCCGTCCATCTGATCAGGTTGCCCCAGCCACTCTGGGCAGCTTCCAGCATATATAAAACATATTCCAGGGGGTTCCAGGCATTCACTCAAGAGCATGGGTAGGCAAACTAAGGCCCGGGGGCCGGATCAGGCCCAATTGCCTTCTAAATCCGGCCCACGGATGGTCCAGGAATCAGCATGTTTTTACATGAGTAGAATGTATGCTTTTATTTAAAATGCATCTCTGGGTTATTTGTGGAGCCATAGGAATTCGTTCAATCCCCCCCCCCCCCAAAAATGGCCCCCGGCTGAAAAAGTTTGCTGACCCCTGCTCAAGAGTTTGTGTTTCTGTTGGGAAATCAAGGCACACTGGAGACTAGTGTCTTTAAGAAAGATGCTTTATTTTACACGTACTTGCACCTAAAGCTTTCAGTGATGCCAGCGCAGAATATTACACCCCAATATGTCCCTTGTTGTTGTTCTCATAGCTTCAGCAAGCTGGGGTCCATAGCAGCAGCCAGTCACGGTCCCTGGTTTCTCAGTGCAGCCTCCTCCAGCCACTATAGAGGTCTGCCTACTTTCTTCTTCTTCTTCTTCTTCTTCTTCTTCTTCTTCTTCTTCTTCTTCTTCTTCCCATAAACCTTTGGAGAGAGCATCTCCTCCCCCTGTCACCCTCCATCTCAGAAGCTTCCTACAGAAAGGACTTTTTCTCTTGTGACATCACACCCACTGTAATCCTAGCAGTCTCCTCCTTTCTTGTCTGATGCGGAATGTCTCACCTTTACTCGGGGTAACGACTCTGCCATCACCTGTCTTTATTCTTTGGTGGCACCTCTCTAAGCCAAGCTCATGAAGAAGCTGCCTTGTCCGAAAACCCCACATTGTAATTCACTCTACGTGGGGCTGCCCTTGAGACTGACCCAGGAACTCCAGTGGGTGCAGAATGCTGTGGCGAGACTCCTTACCGGGTCCTCACCGCGGGATCACATTCACCCAGTGCTATACCAGTTGCACTGGCTGCCGGTGGAGTACAGGATCAGGTTTTAGGTGCTGGTTTTAACCTTTAAAGCCCCATATGGCCTAGGACCCTCGTACCTATGGGACCGCCTCTCCTGGTATGTCCCACGGAGGACCTTACGGTCTTCAAACAAAAACATCTTGGAGGTCCCAGGCCACAGGGAGGTTAGGCTGGCCTCAACCAGAGCCAGGGCTTTTTCGGCTGTGGCCCCGATTGGTGGAATGCTCTGTCACAAGAGACTAGGGCCCTGCGGGAATTGACATCTTTCCGCAGGGCCTGCAAGACAGAGCTGTTCCACCAGGCCTTTGGCCAAGGCACAGTCTGACCCCCTCCTTTGGCAATCCTCATAAAACTGTAGCCCAATGGTTGCCATTAATTTGATTCTGAATTGATTATAGAATGAATTGATTATAGAATTTATTTTAATTAATTGATTGTGATTTTATGTAAATTGTGTTACTTTTATTGTTGTTAGCCGCTCTGAGCCTGGTTCTGGCTGGGGAGGGCGGGATATAAATAAAAAATTATTATTATTATTATTACTACATGTCAGCCTAGATAGCTTAGTTGGTTAGTGCATGGTGCTGATAACGCCCAGGTTGCAGGTTCAATCCCCGCATGGGACAGCTGCATATTCCTGCATTGCAGAGGGTTGGAGTAGATCAGGGGTCGGCAAGCTTACCAAACGATGGGCCGGTCGACGCTCTGTCCATCGGAGGGTGGGCCGGAGCGTGTGCGCATGTGCACTCTTCCGGGTCAGAGGAGCACCCGTGCCCATGCGAACACGCTATTTCTGGTGCTCCTCTGACCTGGAAGTGCGCCGGAAATAGCATGTATGCATGAGCATGGGCACTTCTCAGTCCTGCATGCGTGCACACACGCTGGTGCACATCCGGGTCGTAGGAGCACCCATGCACATGCGCACAGGCGCCATCAACCTGGAAGTCGGTCCCTGCACCACACTGCACCGCGTCCGTAAGAGCGGGCGGCGGGGGGTGGCAGGGGTTGCCTTAGTCTGCTGACCCCTGGAGTAGATGATCCTTAGGGTCCCTTCCAACTCTACAGTTTTGTGATTCTATGATTTACTAATTGCAGAGATTACGGGGAGAACCTGGCACCCAGGGATTTTAGGCCCCCTGAAGACTCATAACAGTACTGAAGACAAATAACCAACACGAAGTACAATGTAACATAATAAAATTACAGCACGATAAAGGCAATAAATCAATGTGAAATCATAAAACAGTGATGCATAAATAATACGATATTCAATCTGACAGTAATATTACTGGTCAGGAATTGCCTGCTTAAGCAAATTCACTTTAAGCACGCAGCAAAATGATAGTACAGTTTGCTCACCCCTAATCTCAGAAAGAAGGCTGCTCCAGAAAGAAAGATGCCATTACTGCTAAGGACCTCTTCCAAATGTCTACAGAATGGAACTCACTGATCTCAGGGTGTGGGCAGATTTATATTTTAGGGCAAAAGTATATGGGAAGCTAATGCGATGATTATGCATCATTTGTGCCAGCTGTGGGATGCCTAGAGAAAGCATTCAAGCAAGAACTGGAGTATAGCAGCAATCTCCCCTCCTTGAGTTTCCAGCAACTGGTATTCAGAAGCGGGTGGTACTGTTTTCTAAACCACTGCGCCTCTTGGGCTTGCTGATCAGAAGGTTGGCGGTTCGAATCCCCGTGACAGAGCGAGTTCCCGTTGCTCTGTCCCAGCTCCTGCCAACTTAGCAGTTCGAAAGCACACCAGTGCAAGTAGATAAATAGGTACCGCTCCGGCGGGAAGGTGAACAGTGTTTCAGTGCGCTGCTCTGGTTTGCCAGAAGCGGCTTAGTCATGCCGGCTACATGACCCGGAAGCTGTACGCCGGCTCCCTCGGCCAATAAAGCGAGATGCAACCCCAGAGTCGGGCACCCCAGAGTCGGCCACCACTGGACCTAACGGTCAGGGGTCCCCTTTACCCTTTACCTATGAATTAGTTTAGTCTGAGAACATCCATCGCAAAACTGGAGAAGTGAGGATTTTGAAGCATAGCTGCATTTGGGCATGAGTTTTGTTTTGGAAAGAGCAAATCAGGTATGTTGCAATACAAATAATAATTTCTCTCCCAGTCCCTAGCCACTAATATTTAAGAATACTGTCGAGATGATGAAGACCACAAACAAAAGGCTTTCCTCTGTCTATCTATGCAGGAAAGACATTGTTCCGCAGCTCTATGGGATGCAACAAAGAAAGGTGAATTCTCAATGAACGCCTTGCTGTTGACTTATTGCTGAAAATGGAATCCTCCCAGCTGCACCCCAGTGAGACTCATTCTTAGCAGACAAGCCAAATTTATTCATTTATTTATTTGAGATATGAGCAGCTTCTTTCTTAAAAAGACTTAAAAAGTGTTGGTGGTGGTGACTGAGGGCCCTGCTCTTCACATCAAGGGAGGCATTCAGAACAGGACTACTGAATGGGATTTGTATGTGAAAGTCCTATTATAGCAACTCCCACAGAAATCTGCTTCCAAGTTTCCCAATTGCTATTGATATGCTCTAGCAGTGCACTCGACTTGGTCAATTTAGATTGGGAGGATTTTAACATGCGAGGTGCTTTGAAGAAAAGGGAGGGGGGGTGAACTAATCTATTGATGGGGAAAGCTTAGAAGGCTTTAACATCTTATTAGGAGGCTGGAAGTCCTCCCATCTCAATCCAGCATGGTACTTCCTTTGAAAGGAACCAGAGGCCAGTGCCAGCGTTATGCACACATTATTTCTGATTGCGCCACAAGCGTGTTTGGCCTCTTGTTCCTTGAGGCACCTGTGTTAGGAAGAGAAAAAGGAAAGGGAAAAAATGCACTTGCCAAAAGTTGCTGGGGTTTGTTCTTCAGCAAATGCCAGTCTCTACTTGCCAAACCCCTCTCCGCCTAAAATTACAGGCACAGTGCGGGTATACGGCACACAAATAAAGCACAACGGAATGATGAATCTTACTGTGCGCTGAGTTTTGTTTCGTTCACCCGGGCACTGCTCACACGCTGTTAGAGAAATGTTTGCAAGGATGAAGGCTAGAAAGAGGTGCACATTTTTTAGATTTTATTTTGGTAATAAAAGAGAGTGGATTTCTTGGGAAGCCAAACCTTGGCTTCGGTACCACATGCAGTTTGGTGTGCCAAGTTCAAACAGATTCCTTCTCTCCCCCAATGCTTCCTATTTATTTTGCCATTATCTTGCTCCTGTAATCATTCTGGCTGCTGAAGAATTGATGCTTTTGAATTATGGTGCTGGAGGAGACTCTTGAGAGTCCCATGGACTGCAAGAAGATCAAACCTCTCCATTCTGAAGGAAATCAGTCCTGAGTGCTCACTGGAAGGACAGGTCCTGAAGCGGAGGCTCCAATACTTTGGCCACCTCGTGAGAAGAGAAGACTCCCTGGAAAAGACCCTGATGTGGGGAAAGATGGAGGGCACAAGGAGAAGGGGACGACAGAGGACGAGATGGTTGGACAGTGTTCTTGAAGCTACCAGCATGAGTTTGACCAAACTGCGGGAGGCAGTGGAAGACAGAAGTGCCTGGCGTGCTCTGGTCCAGGGGGTCATGAAGAGTCGGACACGGCTAAACGACTAAACAACAACAACAATCCTTCTGGCAGGAGCTCCAGCTCCATGGGGCTGAGGGCTCTACAGCCTCCCAATGTCCATGGGTATGGGGCTCAGCCCCCCCAATCTTGAGGGGGCCGAGGAGGCCTGGCAGTAATTCGCCCCAGGCCGTGTGGTGTCTACCGGCATGGTGTAGCCTGGTGAGAAGTTTCCCCTGGCCACGGGGCATCTCCTGTTGCTGCATGGTCCGGTGGAATGTCGCCCTGGCCACACCGAGTCATGTGATGCGGTGCAGCCTGGTGGGATGTTGCCCTGGGCTACGCAGCATCAGGAGAGGCCACATGGGCCAGCATTGACTGCATGGACCTGGTTGGCGAATGTCACATCAGAAGGAGGCCTTCTTTGTGGCAGCCCCTAAGTTGTGGTGTAGTGGTTAAGAGCGGTGGGCTCGTAATCTGGTGAACCGCTCCTACACATGCAGCTGCTGGGTGACCTTCGGCTAGTCACACTTCTTTGAAATCTCTCAGCCCCACTCACCTCACAGAGTGTTTGTTGTGGGGGAGGAAGGGAAAGCAGAATGTTAGCCGCTTTGAGACTCCTTAGGGTAGTGATAAAGCAGGATATCAAATCCAAACTCCTCCTCCTCTTCCAACTCCTCCTCCTCCTCCTCCTCCTCTTCTTCTTCTTCTTCTTCTTCTTCTTCTTCTTCTTCTTCTTCTTCGTGACAGAGGTGCATCTGGCAACTTCAACATTCATATGCTGAAGATGAATCTCTTTGACCCTTGAGAGAGATGTGTTTAGGAGACACTTAAGTTGTGATTGTAATTTCCTATGAACAGTTTCTAATGCTTTATTTTATGTAACCGTAACCTGCCCTGGTCACGACTGGGAAATAAAACTAATAATAATAATGCAAAGCTTTCTACCTATTTTGCAACTTTTGATCATTCCTAATATCCATAAGGAATGCAGGTGGCGCTGTGGTCTAAACCACTGAGCCTCTTGGGCTCGCCGATCAGAAGGTCAGCAGTTCGAATCCCCGCGACTGGGTGAGCTCCTGTTGCTCGGTCCCAGCTCTTGCCAACCTAGCAGTTCTAAAGCATGCCAAAAAGTGCAAGTAGATAAATAGGTACCGCTCTGGTGGGAAGGTAAACAGTGTTTCTGTGCGCTGCTCTGGTTTTGGTGTTCCGTTGTGCCAGAAGCGGCTAAGTCATGCTGGCCACATGACCCGGAAAAACTGTCTTCGGACAAACGCCAGCTCCCTTGGCCTGTATAGCAAGATGAGTGCCGCAACCCCAGAGTCGTCTGCGACTGGACTTAACTATCAGGGATCCTTTACCTTTACCTTTTTAATATCAGTCAGTATCTTGAATTTGCTTGTTTGCTTGTTATCCCAATGGATTAACATGGCTACAACCATTTTATGAATAGTTTCCTTGGCCTTGCCCCACTAACTATGAGTGATGACTTCCAATCCATGTGGAAACAGGTAGTGGCAACTAAAATCTCACCCCTGGGTCTTCTACTTCCAGGTCTTCTACCAGGCATGGGAGATGATCAGGCCAAAGCACTCATTAAACAACATGTAGCAGACACAGAACACCAACTGGATCTAGCCAGGACCCCAACTTTTATTGCCAATGAATCCATCAGGTACTCTGGCTCCCCCATGGCATATCTAACTAAACTCGAAGTCCCTAAGCATTAGAGGGCCTTTACCCTGGCACAATGTCACGCCCTCCCCTTGGCTGTCATTGAAGGTCGATATAGGAAGATTGCTTACTCAGAGAGACAATTCGCCTGTGATTCTAGTCAAACAGAAACAATAGAGCGTGTGCTTCTCCAGTGCCTGTATTATAGAGACATCTGTACAGTGGTACCTCAGGTTACAAACACCTTGGGTTACAAACACTTCAGGTTACAGACTCCGCTAACCCAGAAGTAGTACCTCAGGTTAAGAACTTTACCTCAGGATGAAAACAGAAATCGTGTGCCAGCGGTGTGGCAGCAGCAGGAGACCTCATTAGCTAAAGTGGTGCTTCAGGTTAAGAACAGTTTCAGGTTAAGAATGGACCTCTGGAACGAATTAAGTTCCTAACCCGAAGTACCACTGTATTAGCCTCATCTCCCCACTATTCCATATGTTCCCAGGGTGCACAGGACAATTCTATACCTCCCTGCTGCTTTCAGATACTAACCCTGCTACAACATACAATGTTGTCAGGTTCTGCATAGCAGCGTTCAAAATCTATCGATTGATGACCTGTACAACAATCTAGATTTAATGAACACCCATATCAGAGTGCTTTGTAAATTGATAGTCATAGCCTTTCGTATACCAACGTTTTATGCTTTTCCACATCCATTTAATGCTCCTAATCCTTCTTTTAGCTTCTTATAGTCTTTTATATGTACCTTCTGTTTTAATAATTTTAGCTTTCCAGAACGTTTTACAGATTTTAAATTATTGTACCCCACCCTGCTTATGCTGGTCTATGACTGTAATAAAGATTTGATTGATTGATTGATTGAATAGATCAATTGAAGTTTTATTTTTCTGGCCATTTTCATTTGAGTTTTTTTATTTCTTAAACACTCCTTGCTGCCATGTTCTTAATGCGCTCTGCTACAGAAAAAGCCTGTAGCTTAGTGATGTAAGAACACATCTCTCAGTCAGTGGAGGGATCTCAAAGGCACATGAAGCCACTCTGATCTGTACAGTGCAGACATGGCAGGGCTTTCCCATCCACACTGATTGCTACTTGCCCACCCATCTGATGGAGCAGACTGCTGGACCAGTGTGGGCAATCATCGTCATCATTTTTTTTGTATGCCGCCTTTCCATAGCTGAAACTATGCTCAAGGCGGCTTACAACATGACAAGATTTACATAATTACAAACATAACAGAAGTCATAAACAATAAATAGAACACATCAAAAAGTACACAACTTAATGGAAACAATTTCCACATAAATCATAAGATCTAAAATTAAAGATACAGTGGTACCTCGGGTTAAGAACTTAATTCATTCTGGAGGTCCGTTCTTAACCTGAAACTGTTCTTAACCTGAGGTACCACTTTAGCTAATGGGATCTCCTGCTGCCGCCATGCTGCTGCCGCACGATTTCTGTTCTCATCCTGAAGCAAAGTTCTCAACCCGAGGTACTATTTCTGGGTTAGCGGAGTCTGTAACCTGAAGCGTCTGTAACCTGAGGTACCACTGTACAACAATAGTATAAATAACAGCAACAGCTCTCTCAAAAATACTCCAGCCCCAAAATCTATCCAACCACCTCAGTTTTTGTAGCTGGAGTCAGTCAGCACTCCACTCTCCCAGGCCAGATGGGAAAAGGCCAGCAAGGCAGGGTGCAGGTCTCCCAGGGCTCACAGCCAAGGATGGTCTCATTTAAAACAACACAGATAAAAATTAAAAACAGTTTAAAAGTGAGTCGTTGGTGCTAAGCAGCAGCCACAGTCCTTGTGAAGCCTGTCAAGCCCAGTCCCATGCCAGGTGGAAAGAGGCAAGGGCGGGGCCCTTCAGTCCTCCTCAATTAAAACACACGAAGAGCTCCAGTGGTCTGATCAAAGGCCTACCTAGTTCAGCACCCTTCTCTCACAGTAGCCAGACAAAGATGCCCATAGGAAGCAAGACATGAGCACAATAATTCTCGTGTTCCCAGCAAATGGTACCCAGAGGCATCCTACCTCTGATATTGGAGGACAATACCTTCTGCATCAGGGACGCGGGTGGCGCTGTGGGTTAAACCACAGAGCCTAGGACTTGCCAATCAGAAGGTCAGCAGTTCGAATCCCTGCGACGGGGTGAGCTCCCGTTGTTCGGTCCCTGCTCCTGCCAACCTAGCAGTTTGAAAGCATGTCAAAGTGCAAGTAGATAAATAGGTACCACTCCGGTAGGAAGGTAAATGGCGTTTCCGTGTGCTGCTCTGGTTTGCCAGAAGCAGCTTAGTCATGCTGGCCACATGACCCGGCTCCCTTGGCCTATAGAGCGAGATGAGCGCGCAACCCCAGAGTCGGTCACGACTGGACCTAATGGTCAGGGGTCCCTTTACCTTTACCTTCTGCATCACTCCCTAGCAGACAATATTGTAGGAGAAGGCAGATCTGCATTCTCACGAGGCAACTCTCAGATACCTCTTGTATGTATCTCCCCTAAGCACCGCCAATCTCTGAGCCCATCGGTTATTTTATTTTTTTACAAGCAAGCCGAAAGAGCACCGTTGCTTCTTTCCTCCCCGGCAGGCTGTGCGATGTCAGTAGCCTCCAGTAGATGGCGATGTGGGCCTCCGAGTGAGGCCTTTTCCACCCCCCCCCCGTTGTCATTTGCCATGTTGTCCAATGCGCTTGATAGCCGCGGCAACATCTCTAAGCATCTCGGTAAATGACAGCTTTGAATGACAACGCTTTCTGCATTGCCAGTTTTTGCTCGCGATCGAGCCGTGAGGGGACAGATACCTGCCACTTCCATTTTAAACTCTGACAAAGAATTCGAAAGCAGGCCAGGTTTCAGCGAATAAGTAAAAGGATTGCTTTCACGATAGCGAAGTGAATGAGAATAAATTCTGGGCTCTCCTCCCCCCACCCCACATCCCAGGCAGAGATGTGCTCTTCTGCTTTATTTATCGTAGCCCATCCTTCATCTGAGGAACTTGCAATGTTCGGTAGCAGTGTGCATGCTTTTCACAGAAAACGTCACAGCATCACCAGGTACGAATGGGAAACCATAGCTGCAATTGCTAGGCTAGGTAGATCAACTGGGTAAGGCAACTTCTAGCATTCCGTTTAATTTATACAAAACTCCTGCGAGGTAGGTTAGGCTGTGGGGTCCAGAAACTAGCTCAGGACAACCCATTGAGCATCAAGACTGAGCAGAAATCTGAATCTAGCGCAGTCTGCCCACCATAGTGCAGGGGGTTTCAGCCTTGGGGTTGCATGTGGCTCTCAGCCTAATTTCAAAGCCCTCTTCGGGCAACCAGTTCAGATCTCTGGCAAGAGAGGCCCATCCCTTTTTTGGCAGCCCACTAGGTAGAGAAGAAGAGTTTGGATTTGATATCCCGCTTTATCACTACCCGAAGGAGTCTCAAAGTGGCTAACATTCTCCTTTCCCTTCCTCCCCCACAACAAACACTCTGTGAGGTGAGTGGGGCTGAGAGACTTCAGAGAAGTGTGACTGGCCCAAGGTCACCCAGCAGCTGCATGTGGAGGAGCAGAGACACGAACCCGGTTCCCCAGATTACGAGTCTACCACTCTTAACCACTACACCACACTGGCTCACACTGGGAGAGATAGCTAGGGAGAGAGTGAGGGGGGTGTTAGAAAGTGCAAGAGAGAGAGAGATAAAGGGTGTCGGGGGGGGGGGAGAGGGACAGACGTAGCGTGTGTCAGAAAGAGGAAAGAAAGGGAGAAGAGAGAAGAGGTGGCAGAAAGTTAGAGGAAAGAAAAGAATGGCCAAACCGACTTTGTCATCTCTCCTTGTTCACGGCTGCACTCCACTCAGGTCAATTCACCACTGAATTGTGGCCCTTAACAAGATTATTCTCAAAGGAATGTGGCCCCTGGCAGAATAAAAGGTTCCCGAACGCATGCTGCAGTGAGTCTCTGCGAATACAGTGGTACCTCGGGTTACAGACACTTCAGGTTACGTACACTTCAGGTTACAGACTCCACTAATCCAGAAATAGTACCTCAGGTTAAGAACATTGCTTCAGGATGAGAACAGAAATCGTGCTCTGTTGGCGTGGCAGCAGCGGGAGGCCCCATTGGCTAAAGTGGTGCTTCAGGTTAAGAACAGATTCAGGTTAAGAACAGACCTCCAGAACGAATTAAGTACTTAACCCGAGGTACCACTGTATGTTTTTCTTTTTAACTATAGCATTTGGAATATTTATAAATATATGCATCCAAAGCCTTTACTAACCATCCTTTCCTTTCCATTTAGAACTTTCCATTTTGCCCTGATTATTCCTTCTGAGATGGTTAAAATGTTCCCATTTCACACCCAATGAAATTGCGAATATACAATTTACATGTCAGATCAATCAAGATCCAGATTGCAGATGTTAGTGGACTACAGGTTTCCTTCAGTCAGAGGCTTTGCTGGAGAAAGGGATTACACATGGTTTATGTGACAATTGGAGAACACAGTTAAGCTATTCCGTATTACATGAAAAAATTCACAAGATGCCATCTCTCTTGTTATATATAGCTGGAAGTGTTACTTTTTCAGCTCTTGCAAGCATTGCAATGCCATCAATTAAGATTTAAACCCTTTAACATTCTCCAGAGATGCACTGTATACAGTTGTGAAGCTATTATTAAGAAAACTAACAGTATATATTTTGTATTGCCCCTTCAAAGAGAGATAATGGAATCAATTGCGAGATAAAGGCTATTATTGGAGGAAGATGGCTGCCGAATTCTTGAAGCATGGTTTTGAGCTCTAAGGCCAACTCCAAGGCAAGTTTCTGCTCTATAACCAACCCTTAGCATTTGTTTTTATCTTCTCTTCCATTTTATTTAACTCCTTTTAGTGCTTTGTTTTGTTGTTTTACTTTGTTGTTTTATTATTGTCCCTTGAGAATTACCTCAGAGGTCTTCTCCCAACCAGCAGACACAACTGGACACTACCACCAGAGATGTGTATATGTGCCTCAAGGACCACAATTACAGCAACAGTCTGGTTGACTTGCTATCATCACGTGTGGAAGTTATACAAAGACCCATGGTTCTCTAGATTGATACTGTCTGTTGTGGCTTACATTAGAAAAAATGCACGTTTTACGTGTACGGTATTTTCTCTAATGTATGCTACAACAGATCCTATCAGTTGAGAGGACCATGTATCTTGGCACTGGGTGTTATCTCCCGACCCAAATCTGCCTTTCACTTGGAAGCCAGCTCTCTTCATTAACTGTTATTCTTGAAGGCTAGCATCACTTGAAATTCAGGAAGACCAGTCAAGCATGTTGGTAGACTTAAGATTTCTTCCTGGCCTGTCAGGAGAGCAGTGAAGCTTACATTGGGAGCATCTCCCTTTTTAGCTTCTCTTTTTCTTTTTTGGTTTTTAAGAAAGTCTTCATTTTTTCCTGTGAAATTCTTAACTCTTGTCACAATTCTCCACCAGAGCTCAGAAACTGTCCAATTCTCTGTGCAGAGCTGAATAGTCCTGACGGTTCCTGCCATCTCCTTTCCTTTTGTTGAGCTCCTCAGGCTCTGTTGCAAATGAGCTCCACCCAAGCCAAAATTATGTTTGCTACACCTTTCTTCTTCCTAAAACAGAACCAACAGCAGGCACACAACCAGTGCTCCCCCCCTAAAAAAATGTTTAGGGGCACTCTCATTTTCCTACTCCTATTGAAATACTGCCCCTCAATGAGGCCAAACTTAGAGTCACAAAATGTTTCGGGGTATACGTCCCCCTGCGTCCCCCCCAGAAAAAAAGCACTGCATACAACACATTTCGAGTTTTGTGTTAAGCCTGTTGCAGCACACACAGCAATGAGCCTGGTGGGAATAGCCCTACGGTGCTGTTATCCCTACTTTCTCGAACTTGAATTAAGTGGCACGTAGAATCTGTACATTGAGGCCACGTTCAACTATCTTGTGTAGACTCAGGGCTGGCTCCAGATTCATTCAAAGGTAATATTGTTGGCATCCATCTATCTCCAGCAGTGCTTTCTTCTTCTTCTGGGGGTGGGGGTACTGAAGGGCACACAGTACTGGTACCCTTCGGTATAATAAGTGTGGCACTTACTATAACAACTTCATTATGAGTACCGGCACCATTTTTTCCTAGAAGAAAATCACTGACCTCCGGAGACAATGGATAAGTTCATGCCATTGGAGAGTTACAGTGCCTGCTGTGGCTGTAGAGACCGATATGGGAGAAACATGTTTTGTCGTACCTGGAGCAGATGATGGCATCCAGTTGTGCTGCTGCAGATGCACCATGGCATTTCTTCTCTCTGTGCCTCCTCCTGGTCGCCATTCCTCCTCTGGGAACTGCTATGGATGCACAACCTGACTGTCTTCAGGCACTGTGGTTGTCTACAGGGGATTCCGACATGATAAAGCGTTAGAGTAATTGAGTTTTGAACATGTGCTCATGGCAGGTGATGCAGAGATGGGGACCATGTGCCCTTCCAAGTGTTGTTGGATGTCAACCCCCATCAGCCCTAGTCGGCAAGGCCAGTGCTCAGGGATGATGAGAATTGTCATCCAGAAATGTCTGGAGGGCAACAGGGTCCTACTATATTTGGAAGAATGCCTACTATACAGGTGCCAAATCAGCACATGAACTCTGAATATATTAAGGGGCTCTGGGCAGAGTGTTCTTTGGCAAGCCACTTCCTGCTTGTCTGTCTGTCTGTTTATCTATATCTATCTATCTATCATCTATCTATCTATCTATCTATCTATCTATCTATCTATCTATCATCTATCTATCTATCATCTATCTATCTATCTATCATCTATCTATCTATCTATCTGTCTGTCTATCTATATCTATCTATCATCTATCTATCTATCTATCTATCTATCTATCTATCTATCTATCTATCATCATCTATCTATCTCTATCTGTCTGTCTGTCTGTCTGTCTGTCTATCTATCTATCTATCTATCTATCTATCTATCTATCTATCTATCTGTCTATCTATCGATATCTATCTATCTATCTATCTATCTATCTATCTATCTATCATCTATCTATCTATCTCTCTATCTATCATCTATCTATCATCCATCAATCTATCAATATATGGATATGAACACACAAAAAGTGCATGAAAATTTTAATTTATTCTAGCATATTCCAACTCAATACATGTTTTGGAATGCATTTTGAATATACACAATAAGTTGTACTTAAAAAAATATATGTTTCATAGACTTTTTAAATTTTCCAATGTGTTTTCCTTTCCTTTCCTTTCCTTTCCTTTTTAATTGTATTTTTAAAAATTACCAGTATGTTTGCTGCCCTCATGCACTCCACTGAGAGGAAGGGCAGGATATACATTTTATATATATATATAAAAATGTGATCCTTATAGGCACATTTTAGGTACACATTTTAGCACTATTTTTATAAATGTCTTGAAACGTGGGCATAGGGAGGCTAATAATAATAATAATAATAATAATAATAGGGGGGACTTATTGCAAAATTCAAGAAGAGTGAGAAAAATGAAGGAGAGTTTTGTTCCAAGTCACATATGACATACAGGAAGTGCAAATCAGGCCAGCTCCTTAAAAAATGTGGACCAAATGAAAATCCTAGTATATCCCTACCTTGTAGTGGTGCTAGGGTCAGATAACTGTGATAAATTACATGGGTAGCTAGACCAAGTCAAATGACATTGCTTTTAGTGTTGGGCCAGAATTTATTTTTTAATGGTGGCCCAAAGCAGACATCAGCATTGTGCTCCCTCAAATTCTTAGGGACATGTCTGCTGTCCAGGGATGCCAAGTGTTGATGCCAGCCCTGGACAGACATTTCTTGCACTAGTGCACCACAATATGCTCAGTCTACCATATAATACAGGGGCAGCTAAAAGAATGACAGAATGCTTTTTGCTATTAGCTCATCTCCCGCTGGAGTTTCTCAGACTCTAATCTGTCCTTGGCAGTAAAAGGTAAAGGGACCCCTGACCATTAGGTCCAATTGCGGACGACTCTGGGGTTGCGCTCTCATCTCGCTCCATAGGCCGAGGGAGCTGGCATTTGTCTGCAGCTTCTGGGTCATGTGGCCAGCATGGCTAAGCTGCTTCTGGCGAAACCAGAGCAGCGCACGGAAATGCCGTTTACCTTCCCGCCGGAGTGGTACCTATTTATCTACTTGCACTTTGACGTGCTTTCGAACTGCTAGGTGGGCAGGAGCAGGGATCAAGCAACGGGAGCTCACCCCGTCACGGGGATTCAAACCGCCGACCTTCTGATCAGCAAGCCATAGGCTCTGTAGTTTAGACCACAGCGCCACCTGCGTCCCTGTCCTTGGCAGTACCCACTTGCAAGTAAGTGGTGTGTTTTTCTTTAAAAACACTCACACTCTCTCTCTCTCTCTCACACACACACACACACACACAGAGAGAGAGAGTTAATCAGCTGATTGCCCCACCTGGCATTTTTAAAAAAGTCAAAAGTTGGGAAGCACAACAGCTTCCAGCACCTTCCAGCTGCCAGCCATGCAGGGAGTCCCGGCTTTAATCATTTGCGCAAAGAGTAGAGACCATGTTACACAGAGCTGCCTATTTTAACAACGCCTTTGATACAAAACTTCCCCCAGGCATGGCCTGAGCTGGGCAGCCGATTCTGAAATTCTAATCACCTCGTCAAGGTTAAGCTTGCCTTGTTCAGCCAGGATATCATACATTTCGAACCATGTGTATGCATTAAAATAAATTAGCTGTGGGTTGTAGCTGTAGATCACCGCCCTCGGGGAATTCATTCTCCATATTTCAGATATACACAGAGGCTCATCCCATTATCTAATAACGCATTCATTTTGGTGTCCTGTAGGTCCCGTCTCAGGCTAGCTACATGATGAATTGGATGGGCTGTAATAAGAAAACATTATGAAAGATAAAGAATAGGAATGATTTAAAATCCATTGAGGTGTCCCTGATAGTTAACGCTACAGCTGTTGTTTATGGACAGCGGAAAAGCTGCTCTGCATTTAACAAACATTTGTTTCTGCCTAAAGGCCATTTAGGAGTGAGCTCTGACGCTGGTATTTTACGTGATTTCATTCACTTCACTGTATACATGGGATGGGCTGCAGACTTGCCAGCCAAGAGGAGGAATCTGGCCCTCTCCATCAACAAAAAAGTCCCTCTCTCTGAAGCTGATAATGAGATGGACTCCATCTCTAGATTTGCATCCTGAGGTGTTGTTAAGTACAGTGATTTAATTTACTGAAATTGGGAGTGCTTAAATGCATTGCTGTGTGTTCACCAGTAACTCTCGTGTGATTGGTTAACTCTGGTCACATGTGAGGCATCTTATTACATTCTCCATTTTGTTTTGTGTGTGAGTGACTTGACTGTAATGGCTGCATCTCCCTGAACACTGAAGAAGGGACAGTGTTAGATGCATAGGGATGTGGGTGGCACTGTGGTCTAAAGCACCGAGTCTCTTGGGCTTGCCAATCAGAAGGTTGGTGGTTCGAATCCCCGCCATGGGGTGAGCTCCCGTTCCTCTGTCCCAGCTCCTGCCAAGCTAGCAGTTTGAAAGCACACCAGTGCAAGTAGATAAATAGGTACCGCTGTGGTGCGAAGGTAAATGGCGTTTCCGTGCGTTCTGGTTTCCGTCACGGTGTTCCATTGCGCCAAAAGCGGTTTAGTCATGCTGGCCATATGACCTGGAAAGCTGTCTGTGGACAAACGCCGGCTCCCTCGGCCTGAAAGCGAGTTGAGCGCTGCAACCCCACAGTCGCCTTTGACAGGACTTAACTGTCCAGGGGTCCTTTCCCTTTCCCTTATGTAGATTAATTTCTTTTTTATAGCATCTTGTATTGTATGATGAAAAGTTTCAGTTTAAAAAATTATGGCTAGGGAAAATGGAGGGAGCCAGTCTAGCTTCTCCAAAAAGGGAGTTCTAGAGACTGCGAGCTGCCACCAAAAAGGCCCTTTCCTATATCTCCACAAAGTTTGCCTATGAGGGTGGCAGGACTGAGAAAAGGCCCTCCTCTGAAAACCTCCATATTTCATATGAAGAAATATAGTCTCTCAGATAGCCTGGACCTAAGGCCTGTAGGGTTTTATAGGTCATAACTAGCACTTGGAACTGTGTCCAGAAACAGATTTTTCATTATTTACAGTATATACATTTTTTTTAAAGTGTTGTAAGTCATCGGGGAACCTTCAGGTCTCATAAATACTCCTACTCCTACTCATTTTCACTCAGTTTCTCTCTCTCTCCCCCACCTTCCCTCCTCCTTGCCACCCCCATGAAATAGGGTGAGGGATGACCACAGATCATTCCTATTCTAAGTACTGGCTAATGGGATCAAAATTCAGGGCGATTAGCTGACCAATGCACCGTAGCAGGAAGACTTTATAAAGTTATTTATTTCTGCTGACTCTGATAAAATGCCAAATTAGGCAATGTTAAAACAACAACAGGATTTCGGAGGTCCCCTTCTGGTGGCAGTTGTATGGAAGCTGGTTCTATAAACCAGCCCCGTGAGTTCTTTGGGAGCAAGGATCCATTTCCTGCCAATGTGCAGAATTATCTCTTAGCTCAGTTGCAGGAAGCAGTGAATAGGAATAAATAGTTCTCCAAATGGAGAGATGTAGAACGTGGCATCTCCCAAGGGACTTGTGTTGTTTTACTTGTTCAGAAATGATTTAGAGTTAGGAGTGAACAGGGAGGTGGCCAAGTTTGCTGACAGACACTTGAATTCAGGAAGCAAGGGAGAAACGTGCTGATAATAATAATAATAATAATAATAATAATAATAATAAAAATAATAATTTTTTTTTTATTTATACTCTGCCCTTCAGAAAACCGGGCTCAGGGCGGCTAACAACAAATTAAAACACTTAATTGATGCAACAAAAAACAGCATAAAATACAGTATAAAATGTGAATAACAATAAATTCAGAATTCAAAAATCAATTTAGGGGGGAAATCCATCCAATAAACATTAGATGATCACCAGGGCTAGCTGGCTAAATTAGTCCTATTTGGGCCAGCAAGGAGACCAGGGGAGAATTAGCTGTGGGATCCCAGAGCTAAGAGGAAGGCACGCTTGGCAAATCCACACCGTGATCAACTCCTGCCCGGAAACCAATGTCCCCACTGTGGAAGGACGTGTGGATCCAGAATTGGCCTCCACAGACACTTACGGACTCACTGTTAAGACTGTGTTCATGGAAGACAATCTTACTCAGCTACGAGTGATCGCCAAAGAAGAAGAAGAAAAAGTTTGCTGATGATTCCACATTATTTAGGGTTACTGGAACTAAAAGAGATTGTGAAGAGCTCCGAAAGCGCTCTGAGTCAATGGGCAGTAAAATGGTGAATGCAGATCAGTGTAAACAAGTCTAGAGTAATGCGTATCAGGCCTAGATATCTTCATTTCAGATATACAGTCCTGGTTGTAGGTCTGAGCCCCACATTGGGCAAAAAGATTCCTACATTGCAGGGGATTGGACTAGATCACCCTGGTGGCTCCTTCCAACTCTATGATTCTATGACCACTGTTATGTACTGAGTGAATAGGATCCAAAATGCAGCAGTCTGATTGGTCCTAGAACAATAGGATCCAGAATGCAGCAGTCTGATTGGTCCGCAGGAGCCACCCAAACCAACTCCGGGTGGAAGTGAATCCGCAACCTGATTGGCCTACAGGAGAATCCCAGAATTAGCCAATCACGTGGGGCCCATTGTGGAAATAATGTATATAAAACAGACATTTTGGGGGAACTTCCATTCCTCACTACTCTGAGCTGAATAAAGAGCGTGAAGTCTACACTCGACTCCGAGTATATTTCAATCATTATCCTCATAAGAAATGTGGAATGGCCATGGTCTGAACTGGCTGTGATGGACCAGGAACAAGAACTTGGAGTTACAGGAGATATCTGATGAAGATGTTGGCCCGGTGTGCAGCAGCGGTGAAAAGGGTAAAACTGATGCTAGGGATCATAAGGAAAGGAAAATAAAACTGCCAATAGAAGAATGCTGCTGTACAGATCTATGGAGTGACCACATTTGGAATACTATGTACAGTTCTGGTTGCCGCATCTGAAAAAGGATATGGTAGAGTTGGAGAAGGGTTGGGAAAATGCAACCCAAATTATCAAGGGGGTGGAGTGACTCTTCCAGGGGCGCTGACTTGCTGACATTGTGGGGGCCCAGAATCACATCCCATGTCCCGCTCCTGCCCATTGCACCAGTGCTCTCCTATCAGCGGCAGGGATTGGGGAGTACAGAGGGTGATTTTCACTCTCTGCATGTTCTGCCCCCATCTCATGAGTGAGCCTTCGCCTAGCAGTAACAACAACAACATATTATTTATACCTCGCCCATCTGGCTGGGTTTCCCCAGCCACTCTGGGCAACTCCCAACAGAATATTAAAAACACAATAAAACATCAAACGTTAAAAGCCTGAAGCTGAGGCTCCAATACTTTGGCCACCTCATGAGAAGAGAAGACTACCTGGAAAAGACCCTGATGTTGGGAAAGATGGAGGGCACAAGGAGAAGGGGACGACAGAGGACGAGATGGTTGGATAGTGTTCTCGAAGCTACCAGCATGAGTTTGACCAAACTGCGGGAGGCAGTGGAAGACAGGAGTGCCTGGCGTGCTCTGGTCCATGGGGTCATGAAGAGTGGGACACGACTAAATGACTAAACAACAACAACAACAACAAACAGGGCTGCCTTCAGATGTCTTCTAAAAGTCAGATACAGTGGTACCTTGGGTTACGAACAGTCCTGCTTATGGATGCTTCGGGTTATGAACTCCAAAAACCCAGAAGTAGGTGTTCCAGGTTACGAAATTTGCCCCGGGATACGAACGCAATCTGCTTCTGGGGCCGCTGCAGGTTAAGAACAGACTTCCAGAACAAATTAAATTCGTACCCTGAGGCACCACTGTAGTTATTTCTTTGACATCTGATGGGAGGGCGCTACTAGCAAGAAGGCCCTCTGCCTGGTTCCCTGTAACCTCACTTCTCACAGTGAGGGAACCTCCAGAAGGCCCTCAGAGCTGGACCTCTGTGTTCGTGATGGAATATGGGGGTGGAGACGCTCCTTCAGGTATACTGGGCCAAGGCCGTAGCGGGGGATGGCAACCCCTTCAATATTGGGGTGGGGACTCGGTCCTCTGCCCACAGATATTGAGGGGGCCAAAGCCCCTTCTGCCCCCTAGAGTTGGTGACCCTGGATTCTCCTATGGGGAAAGGTTGAAGCATTTGGGATGTTAAACCACAGAGCCTAGGACTTGCGGATCAGAAGGTCGGCGGTTCGAATCCCTGCGACGGAGTGAACTCCCATTGTTCAGTCCCTGCTCCTGCCAACCTAGCAGTTCGAAAGCACGTCAAAGTGCAAGTAGATAAATAGGTACCACTCCAGTGGGAAGGTAAACGGCATTTCCAAGCGCTGCTCTGGTTCGCCAGAAGTGGCTTAGTCATGCTGGCCACATGACCCGGAAGCTGTACGCCGGCTCCCTCAGCCAATAAAGCGAGATGAGCACCACAACCCCAGAGTTGTCCGCGACTGGACCTAATGGTCAGGGGTCCCTTTACCTTTACCTAGCTTAGAGAAAAGGCAAGTAAGGGATGACATGATAGGAACTGAGGGAACTATGCACGGCATGTAGAAAGTGGCAAGAGAAAAGACCCCCCTCCCTCTCACAACACTAGAACTTGTAGGCATCCAATGAAGATGAAAGTTGGAAGTTACAGCAGGGGAGAGGCAACTGTGGTTGTCAACTGTGAGAACAGGATTCTGCATGAGACGGGCCATTGGCCTGTTCCAACAGACTCTTCTCATGTTCTTATAAACCTGGGACCTTCTGCATCAAACCTCTACCACTGAAGCTCTACCTCCCAAATGGTACGGAACTTTATTTTCCATGTCATAAACACTCTTCTGTCTAGTTACTATGCCTTCCTTTGATTCTAGAACGTCTCCGATGCTTATAGCACAAATGGCTTCCTGTTTACACAGAAGTTTAATGGGACTTGCCTTCAATTAAGCAGGCATACAGAATTGCAGCATTAGCTTTCAACCTAGTGATCTTCATTACAACCCTAGGATGTGTACAGAGAGAGCCAAGCAGAACTCTGTTTTCTAAGGAGATATAATTCTGCAGTGCAAAAAGGCATCTGCTTGCATGGCCGAAGGTCTTGGATTATGCTTCTGGACTGTAGAAAGCGCTCTCTTTCCTTTCAACCAATATGTTTTATTTATTATAGCATCCAGTAGCGATTTAACATCTTTCTATGGGAATATATGGATTCCAAAATTGATTTAAATCCACCGTTTCCCTCCCTTCTTCTTGGTGATTTTGACTACTGATTTAAGATCAGAATCCTTGGCATGTTGTTGTTGTTAAAATTTGTATACCCTTCAACTGAAGATCATGGGATGGTTCACAACATAATGATACAAAATGAGAAGGCAAAATGCATAATAAAACAAAAAGAAGCACAAACAATAGCCCCCACAGTTTAAAAAGCCATAGTTCACTTAGCTAAAGCTCTGGAAGTAGAGGAATGTTTTTGCTTGGCACCTAAAGATATTGTTACGAAAGCCAGGTGCCTGTCCCTCTCTCTGCCAAGCAGTGCCAAGAACCCATGGGGTCCCTGCCACACACACAGGGTCTGTGCCCCTTTGGAGAACAGAAGACACTGCAGAAACTGTCGTGCTTTAAGAAATATGGTTTATTCACCTATTTACACCTTCAGTCTGCATAGAGGAAGTCTAGGTCTTACAGCATGCCCATTTCCAGAGGCAACAGGGCAGACACCTTCAGGCAGGGGTGTAGGAAGAGGGGGCAGAGGGGGCAGGCAGCCCCAGCGGCCACTCTGGGAGGGGTGACAATATGGCCCCTGCCTCCCCCCATCTGTAGAGCAGCCGAGGGCACACGCAGTCCGAATGTGTGCTGCTCACTTACAGTCTGTATGAGCTGCCGCCCTCGTGCACTGTCCATGCGGGATGCTGCTCGCGCGGCAGCCTGTATGGTCGCTGTGCAAGTGACAGACTGTACAGCCGCCGCGTGTGAGTGGCAGCCCGTACGGACTGCGCATGTGTGGCATCCCGTATGGTCCCCGCACATGCACAGTCTGTTTGGTTGCCGCGCATGAGCGGCATTCCATACGAACTGTGCACATGCGAGATGCTGCACATGCGCAGTCCGTATGGGCTGTGCTGCCCCGGGTGCCGGAGAGGGTTCCTCCGCCACTGCTTTCAGGCTGCCTCTTTCAAAGATGGAACCCAGGCCTTCTTCCCCCTTCTTCCTCAAAAAAACACCCCGCTCCATCACCTTGGCATCCCTTCAAACCCCTGTCTCTGTTCACACCTCAGGGAAGGAGGGAAATTCTCTTGCATTGGCAACGGCCCTCTGTTGTTCCCTTAATGGCCAGGCTGGTTTGCAGGCTGGAATTTCCTGAACTCTCTGTCTGACACAGTTTAATCCATATACCTTTATAATCCTTATCCCAAAATCCTAGTGTTTATTCATTCCTGGGGTTTAGGGTGACCCCCCCCCCCGATTTACAACAATACTTAAAGAAGGTGAGCAAAGCGAGCCTCCCTGGGGATGTTGTTTAGTCATTTAGTCGTGTCCGACTCTTCGTGACCCCATGGACCAGAGCACGCCAGGCACTCCTGTCTTCCACTGCCTCCCGCAGTTTGGTCAAACTCATGCTGGTAGCTTCGAGAACACTGTTCAACCATCTCGTCCTCTGCCGTCCCCTTCTCCTTGTGCGCTACATCTTTCCCAACACCAGGGTCTTTTCCAGGGAGTCTTCTCTTCTCATGAGGTGGCCAAAGTATTGGAGCCTCAGCTTCAGGATCTGTCCTTCCAGTGAGCACTCAAGGCTGATTTCCTTAAGAATGGATAGGTTTGATCTTCTTGCAGTCCATGGGACTCTCAAGAGTCTCCTCCAGCACCATAATTCAAAAGCATCAATTCTTCAGTGATCAGCCTTCTTTATGGTCCAGCTCTCACTTCCATACATCACTACTGGAAAAACCATAGCTGTAGGTCTTTGATCTACAGGTGTCAATTTCAAAATGTCTATATAAGGTCTTGGGCGCCATTGTTCTGGGTTCCTCCTCCTTTCCTGCATGTGAGGGGAGCACCCTATTGCAACAGATCAATAAAGATCAAGTTTACTATATGCTTTGCTTCTCAATATTCTCTGGTTGTCCTCTGTTATTTCTCCTACCAATAGGGAACCTATGTAAGGACTCTATATGGGCTCTTGGATACCCCATAAGGGAAAAAGGGCAGAGATTTTGTTTACAACACAACCACATCCAGCTATTTAACAGCACTGTTAAAAATCCAGTACAGAGTAGGTGGAAAAATTCTCCTTGCCCAGTGTGCAGGCAAGGGAAAAAAAATGCCCTGGGTTTTTCTAGTGGATTTCCCACAGGTTTCTAGTTGGTCACTTGTGAGAACAGGAGGGTGGATTAGATTGGCCATTGGCTTGATTCAGCAGGCTCTTCATATATTCTTTATTTTGATATTGTAATTCTAATTTGTGTTCCAGAGGAGTAGTTTATTATCCTTTTACTTGTTGCTTTGTCTGAGGAATCTCACCCCCTCACTTTTAATTCCAAAGCAGTTTTCTCTGGTGGCGACAGTAGCAGTTGAGGAGTGCTTGGCGAAAAGACTTGTCAATTTAAGACATTTTGCTCCAGCCTGTTGCATTTCCAGATGCGTTGATTTAGCATCCGGCATCGTGCACCCGCTTCGCTCTAGTCTCTTAGGCTGTTTGGCTACAGGCTCTGACTCAAACCTAGACCTTCCTGTCACTGACGTACAGGAAGAGTGCATAGAGGGGCTTGTGTGCACGCTGGCTGTCTCTCACATGCCAGGAACATTTGCCTCTTGGGCATCAGGGTTGGCTGTTTATTAAGGTGGGGCAAGGCAGGGCAGAGAGCTACATACATGCTGCAGCACTCCATAATCTGTAGACTAGTAAAAATCCAGTTGCAAATGGATTCAAGGAATGCAGATATTATGCCTGAAGGATGCTTTTGTGGAATTGATTTATTGGCGTGACCCCGCTAATTGATTTACGGTCCACAATTAGCTCTTTATGCCCGGCGCGCTTCCTCCGAGCTGCGCCACTCAGCTCCGTCTCCAGTAGCTCTCCAGTCACGCCTCAGCAGAGTTGAACACAGCAGCGAAAACTGTCACGTAGCTTCACTTAGCTTCCGACAAACACACAGAGACCAGGTTTGTCCATTTCAGTTCTTTATTCCGACATTCCCCAGGAATCTCCTGGGCTCACCGCAGCCATGACAAACTGCGACCTCTTTCTCACAGAGACCAGAGGGGAACAGAGTAAACGAAACTCCTCCCAGACTCCTCCCAGCTTCTAAAGCTGACGTCAGAATGCTGAGGCATCATGGGAACAACTTAACCAGTTAAGTTCCAAACCCAACAGCTTTCAACCTCAAAGTAGGCGAAAGCAACCTCTCTCTCCATCTCTCCTCCACTTCCACTTCACCTCCAAAGTGTTCTCTTCTTTGTTTTGTATTTAGCAGGGCAGAACTAGGCTCTTCATCCCCAGCCTCCTTCCGAGCACCAGGAACAATACAAAAGCCTGGGTACAAAAAAATAAATAAATCCTCAAGACTCTGATGGGCTGAGGGAAGTTGGAGTTCATCTTAAGAGCTTCAGGTTGCCCATCTGTGCATTAAAAAATGCCAAGACTGAAAGAACGGGTTTCCCAAATCTAAAGCCTGACTGTGCAGTCAGTCTGAAACGGGCCCCAAAATCCCCATTTTTCCTTCTCCAAGGAAGAAGGAAGCTAAAAAGCTTGAGCCAATGTATAACAGGAACCCAGCTGTATAAACAAAGCCCTCTCCTTTATCAGTCTGTGATGCTTAATGGATGGCCTTGTCAGTTCCGAAGTGGAGACGGGACGGCAGAGCTGGCGCTTATCTTATCTTGAAGGTTGTAAATATCCTGACACACTGATGCACAGACTCTGCAAGACAGGGTCTGTCAGCCCCCACAGCTGGAGATAGAGATGGCGTCAAGGGAAACTCCTATAGTTGAGTGACCCTCCTAACCCCAAGATAAAAGTACAGGAACAGGAACATCCGTTTATGGTCATGGATGTCAACTTACGTACAGGAACATCTGTTTATGTTCATGGATGTCAACATACGAGTAATAACGTACGAGGCTGGATTCCTGGGGAAGGGGGGCGAGGGTGCCTGGAGGATATATATACTGTGTGAAATTTCTCTTGCTTTTGTGCTTGCTGTGAACCTATCACGCAGTGCCTTCTGCTATTCAGAGAGCAGAATAAACTCTTTCTCGGAACCAACCTTGGTGTCATTTGACTCCTTCCTCCCTGCTCTGGGAGCAACGCTCACCCTACCAATCAGTAAAGTCTAATAAGGCTACAAGACCACTTCCCTACTTTTGCTGTAGCGTGAATCTACCATATGCAAGCATCCAACACAGTGGGAAACTAGAAGAAGGTAACCAGACGTAGGCCCTATGTGACTCCAGCCCTAGTTTTCCTGTGACAGCTATATATATATATATATATATATATATATATATATATATGGCACCCAAAAAGCAAGTCGTTTTCACAAAGGCTCACACTACATTACCAGTAACCATGACACTTGATGCAAGGGCAATCTTCCATATTTCTGTCATCTCCTAAATGGGAGGTTTCTCTTCTCGGAAGGTCAATTTTAGCATCCCCAAGCAATGCTTGTTGCGTAGGTAATAGCAGCTGATATCTGCAGGTTGCCAGATGGCAATCAAATGTGAGGGTGTTGCGTAGACGTAACCACATCTGATAGAATGTCTCCCAAGCTTATTTTTCAAGGAAAGCACCCAGAATCACATCTCTTCCCTCACTTCAATCTTTTATTTTGATGGGCTTGAAAACTCCCTTCTGCTTCGCTTTTTGATTAGTGGTCTTTGCTCTCTTCAAAACTCTTCTTCTCAGGCCAAGAGGGGTCTTTGAAATATCTCTGCAAAACAAAGTTTCACAGAGAAATGAAAATGATCTTGCTGTGCTTATAAAATTAGGTTTCGTTTATTTCTTTTTCTTCTTTTTCTTTTTTTAGGTGTGAGGAGGAGGAAAGATTTCCATCTGTTGAGAAATAGATACCGAGCTTCAGGAAAGTCTTGTATAAAAATTTGTGCACAGAGATCTCCATGCCCGCCCCTCCCTTACAATGTTCCTTCACTTAAGACAGGGTTATTTGCATTTTCCAACACAACGTTCAAAATATGGTAGCAAAAGATCTGAGCAATAATCAAGGTGTAATTGATTCAATTGCGCAGAGAGACACATTTTGCTATTGTCAAACAGCATTATTATTGCACTTTGACGGTGCTTTCTCAAAAGATGTTTCAAATGTGTTATGAGTACCCAACATCTGTCTATGCTATGATGGGGCTTTAAACCCTGCCTGCTAAAATGTTCACTTCTCCATATTTATTAGCTTTTTCTTCTGCTTAGGTTTTACATCACATTCTCGAGTTTGCAAAAGGAAAAAGGAATTCCCCTTTCCTCTTTTTCCTACTTTTTCCAGACTGTACACATACCAAATAGGAAAACCTTCAGGTTAGGACTTCTTTTCTATATGGGAAAAGCAAGGGGGGGGGGGAATAAGCAAGGGAAAGTAGGAAAATGCATTTCCTGAGTATTCTAATCACATGTTCAGCAAATGTCAGGTGGTTTAAGGGCTTACCTAAGGTGGGTGGGACTTCCACATCAGGCTTTGCTTGGGGATTTTCAGCGGTGCTTTTGTCTGGCTGGCTCCCAAATTCTGCAGTTGTGAAATTTGTCGAACTGTAATTGTAATAATAAAATTTAAGGTCTTATATATATAAAATAAATGTTCATAAATGTACCAACCAAGCACGTACATAATCAGCACAGGAAGACCAACCTGAAACCATTTTGACTCCCAAACTGACCAAATGTTTTCTCTGCAAGGAGGGAGGGGGGGGGTCAGGGAGCCTTCCCATTGTCTCAGGAATTGGGAAATCATCATCTCAAAGGGTGACAGACTACCAGGAAAGGCAGTCAGATAAGGCATTATCAGATAACCTGACAGACAGGAAAAACAACATTCAAATTTCTGTTGTAGACCACCTTTTCTGTGATGTAGGTATGATGTTTGTGGGGGGTGGTCTTGGGTTACACCCCTTCTGTGATGTATATATGATGTATGGAGGGGTGGTCTTGAGCTCCAGGGCAGGGAATTTTAAATGTCTATATAAGGGCAGGCGCACCTGGGTTCTGGGTCCTCCATTCCTGCGTGTGAAGGGAGCACCCTGTTGCAAAAGATCAATAAAGATCAGGCTTACTAGCTGCTTTGCTTCTCAATATTCTATGGTTGGCCTCTGTTATTTTCTCCTACCAATAGGGAACCCACATAAGGACTCTATACGGGCTCTTGGTTACCCATAAGGGGAAAAGGGCAGATTTTGTTTACAACATAATATTTAAGGGGGTTTGAACAACCCCTTTGCAAAGAGTTGATCCTTCAGTGAGGCAGCAGCTGTGCTTTGGAACTCCTTTTCAGCAGGTACCAAAAAGAGTACAATGAATACACCTGCTTGATCTCAATAGACAGGGAGTTCCGAAGTGTAGGTGCCGCCACATGAAGCAAGCAAGTTTTTCCAAATGAATTTCGGAGGGTGGCTGTGTTTTGGATCACATGCATTTTTTTAGAAAGTGCAAATTAAGTGAGTTCACCTTGGAATCCTATGGAATCCGATTTCTGTTCCTGCCTGTGAGTCCTTGTGTCCCTTCTCACATATGCCCTGAATGGTGTGTGTGCGTTTCAGTCTTCAATAACAAATTCAAGGTCAGAGAAGGACAATAGCGCCATGACAATTAACATCATCATCCCCTTCTGATATAAACTTGGTGAGCAGCGTGGGAAAGCGACACACCCATTTCACTCCTAAGAACCAGACCGCACATGCATTATGAATGAAACAGTTTGGGATTGCTTAGCGAGGGAGGGGCAGGGGCAGGATATGAATTTTGCAAATAAATGAATAAAATGGCTGAAATCATGTTTTCGTTCCTTGTTCTCAAAGGTTAAGACTGCCAGCCTTTTCCACATCAACATGCCACTGCATTGCAGTGCATTTAGCTGAAGCGATCTGACTACCCTCTAGTAAGATCTTTTAAATCCCAAGATAATACAGAGAGGCTTCAAGTTGTATCCTTTCAGAATGTCAACCATCTGCATGCACTGCTTGAATGATGAGGCTGTCGTTCAGCTTGGTATTTTGGAGTCCGCACATTTGCTGAGGATCTCTCTGTGTGTTGGTGGGGGTCAGGAAAAATGCAGGAATAGGAGGAGGGGGAAATATATTGGGTGAGCTTTGTTGCTTTGTGCAGACACGGGTTGGATAGTAGCATCCCTTTCAATGAAACAAAGCAAAATGCACTGAGCGCAGGGGAGAAGACAAGCGATCTCTAACAAACATGCTTCCTTTTAATAGCTGGGCTGGTTGTTTATGGGCACGCATCGTTTGGGAAGAGCTGCCATCCATCTCCTCCAGCCACCGCAAAGCTGCATCGGCAACATGCGCTGCCAAAGCCCAACAAAAGAATTACTGTAGAGATAATCGAGGCAGTGCTTCACCTTAATATATGTCCTTTCATTCCGGGGGTATTGATGCAATGGAGTCTTGCTATTTGGCTGGCTAGCCTCTTGGATGTAACAAGGTTTCTTGGGAAGCAAACAGTCATCCACCTAGACAGCATGGGTCCAAGTGGTTTTGCCTTGGTCACACTGCTTTCCCCTGGGGAACCCGCGCTTTAGTGCTGTAATAGGAATTTTATGGTCTTAGATATATGGTAATGTTCATAAGTGTACCAACCAAGCACATACATAGATCAGCACAGGAAGGCCAGCCTGGAACCATTTTGATTCCTAAACTGACCAAATCTTTTCTCTGCAAGGTCAAAATGGAAAAGCCTCCCCATTGTCTTTTCCTTCACAAATCCTGTCTTAAGGATATGTCTGTTTGAATAGGGTGTGAGCCTGTGACCTGGCCCAGGAATTAAGTATTTATCATTACAAAAGACTGGCCAGGCTACCCAGGAAATCCAATCAAGTAACCTGCCAGACAGGAGATAAACAAGGACAAGAGATAAACAACATTTAAATTTCTGTTTAGACCGCCTTTTCTGTGATGTATGTATGATGTTTCTGGGGGTGGTCTTGATCTACAGGGTGGCAATTTCAAAAGTCTTTATAAGCCCTTGCACACCATTTTTCTGGGTCCTCCTCCTTTCCTGTGTGTGAGGGGAGCACCCTGTTGCAACAGATCAATAAAGATCAAGCTTACTAGCTGCTTTACTTCTCAATATTCTCTGGCTGGCCTCTGTTATTTTCTCCTACCAATAGGGAACCTATGTAAGGACTCTATATGGGCTCTTGGATACCCCATAAGGGAAAAGGGCAGATTTTTGTTTACAACAGTGCTAAATGGAAGCAAAAGTCAATCCAGAGAAAACCCGATGTTTGCTCCATGTCAGTGGCAATGAATGAGTTTACACCAGAGGAAAGCAGTGGGGAAACCAGAAGTGGGACTGAGCCCAGAGTCTTGGAGAGTAGCTGCTTGGCATACTGCAGGATATTGTTACAAAAGTCGTGTGCCATCACCACTCTCTGCAAGATCCCTGGGGGTTCCAGGCACTCCCCCTGGGTCAATAATATAATATACTAATAATTTATTATTTATACCCCGCCCATCTGGCTGGGTTTCCCCAGCCACTCTGGGCGGCTTCCAACAAAACACTAAAATACAATAACCTATTAAACATTAAAAGCTTCCCTAAACAGGGCTGCCTTTAGATGTCTTCTAAAAGTTTGGTAGTTATTTTTCTCTTTGACATCTGGTGGGAGGGCCTTCCACAGGGCGGGTGCCACTACCGAGAAGGCCCTCTGCCTGGTTCCCTGTAACTTGGCTTCTTGCAGCGAGGGAACCACCAGAAGGCCCTTGGCACTGGACTTCAGTGTCTGGGCAGAACGATGGGGGTGGAGACGCTCCTTCAGGTATAGTGAAGTTCCTTTGGAGAACTGAGACACGGGAGAGACTGCCACAGCTTTAGGAAATATGGTTGATTCACCTATTCAGTCTGCATGGAGAGAGTCCAGATCTTACAGCATGGTCATTTCAAGAGGGGCTGGTCCTCCACAGCAGTGCACCCAGCCTTCAGCCAGCCTACCCAAGATGGATGCCAGTCTTTCTTCCTCCTCCTACTTCCCAGACCACCCTGCTAAAAACTCTCTTTTCCTGTCACTTCACACTCAGTTTGCCCTGGCAACTTTCTAAATCCCTAGTCTCTGCTCACACCCGAAGGTAGGGGGGAGGACAGTTTTCTTGCATTGCAAATTGGTGCCAATGGTCCTGCATTGTTTCTTAATGGCGCCTAGATTAGCCAGTTAATTTTGCAGAGGCTAGCTGAGGAATTCCTCTTGCATTTCTCCCTTCACATCCCAAATAACCAAAATCTTACCATTTATTAATTTTTAGGGTTCAGGGGAGTCTCCCACAAATGTTTTGTTGTTGTTGTTTAGTCGTTTAGTCGTGTCCGACTCTTCGTGACCCCATGGACCAGAGCACGCCAGGCACTCCTGTCTTCCACTGCCTCCCGCAGTTTGGTCAAACTCATGCTGGTAGCTTCAAGAACACTATCCAACCATCTCGTCCTCTGTCGTCCCCTTCTCCTTGTGCCCTCCATCTTTCCCAGCATCAGGGTCTTTTCCAGGGAGTCTTCTCTTCTAATGAGGTGGCCAAAGTATTGGAGCCTCAGCTTCAGGATCTGTCCTTCCAGTGAGCACTCAAGGCTGAGTCAGTTCAATGACAAACCTGAATGGTGTTTTCTCCAGCACACAACTCTGAGGTAAGTTGTAGGTCATCACTGCCGCCTGTGGAAGCAAGGCCCATAGTTTACCGCACAAACTCTCTAAAGTATCTTTGCAGATACGATTATACCAAACAGCATGGCTTGTACGGTATTGTTTCTGGGGAATTACCATTGGTGATGGATTAAAAGCAACAAGAACAATTTTGTGCTGCCCCTGGAACATTATAATGCTGGACACTTGGATACTTTGTACGAATTAATGAGAATCGTTTATATGAATGAACAACCTGATATCTGTTAGGAGAGTGTGGGTATGGTCTTTTTTTTTTAAAGAAAAGTTTTCGGAAAACACCTTTTCACCCAGCACAGATCCAAACAATGGAACTTTCTCTCACAAGATGTAGAGATGGCAAGCAACCTGGATGGCTTCAAAGCACCCAGCTGAAATTGGCTGGACCTCTGAAAGCACTGAGCCCTACTTTTTGTGGACCCGAGGAGCTTGACAGATGTCACTTCCACTTAAAGGCAAATGATCTGTGCTGGATTCCACCCCCCCCCCTGCCCCAAACCCACTACCAAGCGGGTGATGCTTTCTAGACCAGGATGCGTGCTTTATCTGTGCAGTGGATGCTTGGGTTTCCATAGCAACGAGGATGCAGTCAACCACATCTGCTCCAGCACCTGCCCATTAAACACACAGATAATAGGCGGCTTACTTACTATATTAATTACTAGTTTTGTTCTGATTAGAGTTATTCAGCTTCGTGATACATTAATGGGCTCAAGGGGAAGGAGGGAGGAAAAGGGAACCTTTCTCTAATTGCCAGCATTTCTGTTGAAGGTGCCAGATAACATTATCTTCTAAGATCTCTGGAGTGTGTTTTGTCCTTGTCTGGGATCCACGTCAGCTAATTAACATGAACAATAGGAGAATGTTTGAGGGCAGCAAAGTTGAGGGTAGAGGGAAGAGTCAGATGAGATAAACGCAAGGAAGGCTGAGCATCAAAAGGTCTTTGGGTTTAGCACACTGGCGATAGGTTCCTGAGAACATATATAAAAAGGGTATTAAGGGTGGCGGGAGAAATGAGTTTGGCTTGTATTTTAATGCAAAACCTACTTAAGCTGTATTTCCTGAACCGTTATGAAATAAACTCAGAGTCGCAAAGTGATTTCATGCTCCTTATTCAGCTCATAGTGGTGAGGAGGAATGAATGAAAGTCCCCTCAAAGTATCTGCTTTATATACATTATTTACACAATGGTCTGCACATGATTGGCTAATTCCAGAATTCTACTGTAAGCCAATCAGGTTGTGGATTCACTTCTATCTGGAGCATGATTGGGTGGTTCCTGCCAACCAATCATACTGCTGCATTGTTCTAGGACCAATCAGACTGCTGCATTCTGAATCCTATTGTTCTAGGACCAATCAGACTGCTGCAGTTTGGATCCTATTCAACTCAGTACATAACACGTTAAGTGAACACGATTATCTGCACCTCTCTGAATTTTTGGATGCAGTTCTCCCAAGAGTGTACAAAAATGCAGATCTATCTAAATGGCACCAATGTACAAAACTACATGACACATTAGGGGGGAATGGTTTGACAAACGGCAGAAGGCAAAATTCTCTCCCCCCCTCAAAATTTATCTCCCCCAAATAGTTACGAGGTAAGGTAAAGGTAAAGGTACCCCTGCCCGTACGGGCCAGTCTTGCCAGACTCTAGGGTTGTGCGCTCATCTCACTCTATAGGCCAGGAGCCAGCGCTGTCCGCAGACACTTCCGGGTCATGTGGCCAGCGTGACAAGCTGCATCTGGCGAACCAGCGCAGCACACGGAACGCCGTTTACCTTCCCGCTGGTAAGCGGTCCCTATTTATCTACTTGCACTTTGACATGCTTTTGAACTGCTAGGTTGGCAGGCGCTGGGACCGAACGACGGGAGCGCACCCTGCCGTGGGGATTCGAACCACCGACCATACGATCGGCAAGTCCTAGGCGCTAAGGTTTTACCCACAGCGCCACCCGCATCCCTAGTTACGAGGTATAGAAATAGAATAAAACTACATGACACATTAGGGATGCGGGTGGCGCTGTGGGTTAAACCACAGAGCTTAGGACTTGCGGATCAGAAGGTTGGCGGTTTGAATCCCTGCGACGGGGTGGGCTCCCGTTGCTCGGTCCCTGCTCCTGCCAACCTAGCAGTTCGAAAGCACATCAAAGTGCAAGTAGATAAATAGGTACCACTCTGGTGGGAAGGTAAACCAATGGCGTGTTGTGGCTATCCAAACGGTCCCACCCCACATCAGGGAGGCAGTTTAGGCGATCTCACCACAACACGTGCTCTCCACGATGGAGGACACGATTTCTCACATTGTTGGAATGAGGTGGAAGAGCCCTGGCCAGGTGAGGAGATTATATGTATGGATATGCTCTCCCCCTAACAGGGCTAACCATGGGAGTGTCTCTCAGCGTTTCCTCTCTAGGAAACTTACAGGACTCTGAGCTCCTATCGTGTGCCTGTCTAGTAAACACGCATTGTTGGTTTGACTGCATTGTCAATATCCCCTACCAATTAGATGCCTGTGTGAAGCCTGAAAGCCAGACTTGAGTGCAATAAGCCCTTCTCCCAACTTGCATTCCTCAGTAATGGGCATCCAGGAACATACTGTCTCCAAGTGTGGAAGAGGAACATAGCCATTGTGGCCAGCCAGCATTGATCTCTGGGCTAAGAGATGCGCCGGGTCCATGCTGGTGATTAATCTCCACGATGGGCTTTTTCTGTAGGTTCCCCATGTTAGAGATTAAGCAGCGGTGAGGACTCATCATTCAGGATTTCTCATTTCAAGCTCCAGTGCTCTCAGACTATTGCCAGAATGTGTACGAACAGAAAGCAGGTTATGAACTATGGAGGGAAAATTTAGGACACACCGAAGCGCTGAGTCAAGTAAGTAGTTCTTCCCGGGCAGCGTTTGCCAAACACTTAGAACCAGTAAGGAAAGTGAGAGATTTAAAATAACTGGAGATGACCAGGAGAATGCAAGTTCACAGACCTATCCAGCCTTGCTCAGAAATGCAAACCTTTAAAAAACAAAAACAAAAAAAACTACAACTAGATTGTCTGACCTGGTTTCCATTTTGTGCTCTCTCTGGATCTTTGGATTACAAGGAGTTGAAAAGACCAATACAACCATTCCGTTTCAAACGATGATATGCTATTTATGCATTCTTAGCTACAGTCCTGCATAAATAGCATATCATCACATGATGCAGTCTTAGCTACAGTCCAAAAGGGACGCGGGTGGCGCTGTGGGTTAAACCACAGAGCCCAGGACATGCCGATCAGAAGGTCGGCGGTTTGAATCCCCGCGATGGGGTGAGCTCCCATTGCTCGGTCCCTGCTCCTGCCAAGCTAGCAGTTTGAAAGCACGTCAAAGTGCAAGTAGATAAATAAGTACCACTCTGGCAGGAAGGTAAACGGCATTTCCATGCGCTGCTCTGGTTCGCCAGAAGTGGCTTAGCCATGCTGGCCACATGACCCGGAAGCTGTACGCTGGCTCCCTCAGCCAATAAAGCGAGATGGGCACCTCAACCCCAGAGTCGGTCACGACTGGACCTAATGGTCAGGGGTCCCCTTTACCTTTACCTAGCTACAGTCCAGTTAGACCGGAAGTCTGAGATTTAAGTCTGGTTTAGACACCTTGTGCAGAGCTTAGCCGTTGGAGTTGGCTAGTGCAGTACTCTCCGGTGTAAGCCCTTGGAAATGGCTGGTAATAGAATGACAATATCTTATTTATATTTATTGTTGGAATTCTGCCTGGGTCAGAGGAATGTGCCACAAGCGTAGGCACCGGCAGATATTCCTGTCGACCTCCCTGCGTCTCCCAACCTCTGCTGATAAGCAGGCGAGGTCCGGCGATTCTTCTCAGATGTATGAGAGGAACACACCGTTCTTCCTCTCTCCCCTTTGGTGTCCCCAGGGAGGGGAAAGAAGCAGACAGAAAACTATTTACATCATTTATTTCTGCCTCTTACATCAGTACAGAGAATCATGTCTGCTCTCAACAACAGCAAGAAGAAAACTCCTCCCAAGTACATCCAGTACGGGTCATATGACACACACACACTGAGCTAACATCCGGTGCTCAGTACAGAATGGACTGCCCCTTTGTTCCCATGGCAACAGTCACAAACATCCTGTCTGGCTTTCCAGCCACAAGCAGCTGGCTGAGCTGCTAGAGCCTTTGCTTGCTGCAGCATTGGTGCTTTATGGTAACATACTCCCCCTAAAGTATCAATGTGTGCTGCGAGCAAAGCGTCATCCAGAGAAGAAAACAAACAGTTGTTATATTTATAACATTCCCCTGTTGTTTCAGTTCCACCCTTGGAACTACCCGCCACTGGTTTAACCAATGTACCTCTCTGGTTGTGTGACTTCGCATTACCTCGGTTAACAACTCTCTGTTGTGCCTTTGTCTCTGACTCAGACACAGCTTCAATCTGTCCTTGGTCGTTTACAATAGCAACATATGCAAGGTTAGCAAACTCCTTTGAATACCTCTTTGGTGGTACACCCTTTGTAACTCTCTCAGACCTGCGTATGAGGTTCTGATCCTCTGTGCTCACTGGTTCAACCTTTGGACTCTGTTGAGAACCAGTAGCAATCAGTGGTTCTTCCTTCATCTGTGAAGGTCTATCCATTGTGTGAGATTTCCTCTCAATGACTGTTACAACTGAACTCTCTGAGCTCTCACTGTCATCATCATCCGTACCACTGTAATCTGTGACATCAGAAAAATCATCATCATCATCTGAATTGTCACCTGTGGGAAATGTTTGTTCTACAACCCGCTCTCGCTTTGGAGCACTCTCTAGGAACTTTGTGAGAATCACTTGACCAGATTCAGACAAAATTACTCTGTAGAGACCTTTTTCATAACCCACAAAAATGCCTCTGGCATTCTTTACTCCACCTGGAGCTTCTGTTCTCACATGAGACCCGAAAACCTTAAAATAGGCAACAGAAGGTTTTCTATTGAACAGCTTCTCAAAAGGAGAACATCCCAACTCTGTTGAGACTTTTCTCAGCCACACATGAAGATAGGACGCTAGCGATTCGGCCCAATATTCATGTGGCAAATGTGAACTCAGCAATTGCGCATTCATTCCCTTTTGCAATTCTTTGTTCACTTTTACACAGACCCCCCTGTTCCACGCTTCTTGCGAAACTGCCACTTTGTGGTCTATCCCTTTTCCATCCAGGAACTTCTGAATCTTCTGTAACAGAAAAATTTGCTTCTCATCTGTGAAAAGACAATCAATGTTAGCATCATGCATACTTTTAACCTTGTCACAAAACTCCTGAAACTTTTCTAAAGTTTCTTGCGGTTTCTCCATCATATAAACCCAAGAATAATTAGTGAAACAATCCACACACACAAGGTAATATCGTGCACCGCCTCTAGATGGTTCTAGAGGACCAATCACATCAGCATACACCCGCTGAAATGCTCTGTCGACCTTCTTCGTCACCTTCCTGGTGCTCAGACTGGTCACACCTGCAAGAGAGATTTCGTTAGAAACAGAAGAATTACATTTCATGTAATCACTTTGATCAAAAGTCAACAAATACAGTCCATCTTTCTCTTTGGCAGTAAGAAACAGTTCTCCATCTTTGTAGATCTTGCAGCTTTTAGCATCATAGGACAGTTTCAGTCCTTTCTTTGCAATCTGCGACACGCTCAGCAGATTAAATCTCAGTTCTGGAACCAGGTAAACATCATTTATAGTCAAGTTCAGACTCTCAAGATACACAGTCCCAATTCCAGTCGCTTCCAACTCCTGACCGTTGGCCTGTTTCACAGTGAAGCTTTGCTTCTTCAACGTCGAAAACAGTCCTCTGTGCGGGCACATATGAACCGTGGCGCCCGTGTCAATTATGAACGAGTTCCCAACATCTGGCGTGGTTCCTTTCGCCATCATAGCCTTTGCAGGTTTCACCTGGCACTTGGTACGGCTTTTGCCTGACGCCTGAGGCTTCGTAGAGCTGCTCTTTGCTCCTCTTGACTGGCGCGGCTTCTTACAGTTTCGCTGTAGATGCCCAGTCTGTCCACAATTGTAGCATCGGACAGCACTCAATGCTACACCATGCTCTCCAGTAGCATCAGCAGTGGGGGAATTAGAACTCTGTTCTTCCCTCCCCCTGTCTTTTTCTTCCAGTGCAGCAAGTCTGTCGTGTTCATTCAGGACCACAGCACAAACTCTCTCCGCGGTCAGCTGCGCGGCCGGTAGGGAACCAAGCTGACTGGCAACAACCTTGTAGGTGCGGCTAAGGCTGTTTATCATCATGAAGCAAAACACTTCCTCCTGAAGACGGAAATTGCGTTCCACCATCTGTTGACGCAGAAACTTCATTTCTGTCAGGTGCGCTTGAACATCTCCATCAGGCGCAAGTCTCAGATTGGTCAATTTCTCAAAATACAGCAACGCTGAAGAACCAGCATCTCTCTGATGCGTTGTACGCAGCGTGTCCCAAACCTCTTTCGCATTTTCCAAACGCTGAACATGCACCAACTGATCATCTGAGACACACAGAATTATAGCAGTCCTGGCCCTTACATTCTGTGACTCCCAACCTCTGGTTGGTGCTGCAGGGATGGGGTTTTCAATTACATCAAAAAGCCTCTGATTCTGCAGCAGGGCCTTCATCTTTACAGACCAAGATGAATAATTGTCATTGGTTAAGGAAGGTGGGCAAGGCAAACCTCCCCCTTTCTTGGCATCCATCTTGAAGCCAAGCCTCCAGCTCACGATGTCAAACAAACTGTGAAATCCAACAGTTGTTTTTTCCTTACTCACGCAGCAAACTGCAGATTGTTTACGCTCTTTGCACCTGGCAGCTAAACTCAGGCTGCTATTGTGAAAAGTCCCTTCCAAGAGCTCGTAAACTTTGTAGCCAAAACATTCTGTGGCTTTGTTTCGCTTTCCCAGGCTCACAGTCCAGCCCCTCTGCCAGTAACTTTCCAGGACCGTTACCTAGCAACAATGCATTTCAATAAGACATCTTATCTACCACAAAAATTTGTGGAATGCAGGCTTCAGCCTTCAAGCTGCAGGCCTCTTCCTCCGGAGCTTTTGTTTTCTTTGAAACGCAGCTCCGTGAACCAGGGAATTAATCTTCCTGCGTTCACACTTTTAGCCCGAAATGCAGCATACCTTGAACTTTGTTGCTCTGGAAAACACCTCTTCTTTCCACCAGCTGTCTGTGGAGCCTCTAGCTTTTCTCAGACGCTTCTCTTCCTCCTTGGAGCAGAGGAGGACAATCCACCAGCCTCTCATGCAGATGTCCGATGAATCGCAACCATCCTCTGCTACCACTGTTGGAATTCTGCCTGGGTCAGAGGAATGTGCCACAAGCGTAGGCACCGGCAGATATTCCTGTCGACCTCCCTGCGTCTCCCAACCTCTGCTGATAAGCAGGCGAGGTCCGGCGATTCTTCTCAGATGTATGAGAGGAACACACCGTTCTTCCTCTCTCCCCTTTGGTGTCCCCAGGGAGGGGAAAGAAGCAGACAGAAAACTATTTACATCATTTATTTCTGCCTCTTACATCAGTACAGAGAATCATGTCTGCTCTCAACAACAGCAAGAAGAAAACTCCTCCCAAGTACATCCAGTACGGGTCATATGACACACACACACTGAGCTAACATCCGGTGCTCAGTACAGAATGGACTGCCCCTTTGTTCCCATGGCAACAGTCACAAACATCCTGTCTGGCTTTCCAGCCACAAGCAGCTGGCTGAGCTGCTAGAGCCTTTGCTTGCTGCAGCATTGGTGCTTTATGGTAACATTTATTAGCCATCTGTTAGCCTGGTCCTAATACAGTGGTACCTCGGGTTACAGACGCTTCAGGTTGAAGACTCTGCTAACCCAGAAATAGTACCTTGGGTTAAGAACTTTGCTTCAGGATGAGAACAGAAACTGTGCTCCGGCAGCACGGCGGCAGCGGGAGGCCTCATTAGCTAAAATGGTACCTCAGGTTAAGAACAGTTTCAGGTTAAGAACGGACCTCCGGAAGGAATTAAGTTCTTAACCCAAGGTACCACTGTACAGAGGTGAATTTAGGGGAGTGCAACTAGTTTAGGGGCACTGCAGGGGGCGCAGCAACTATGATGTAAAATGGAATGCAAGAGATGGGTGGGATGGGGGTGTTGGCAGGGGGCAGGGTTGGCAGTCTCTAGTACAAACTATAATAGCACTTTTCTTTTTCTGGTGGGGAGCCCACAAAAGCTTATATATTACTTGGCAGTGCATCAGGTTGGCAAGCATTTGCCTCCCCCCCCATGCCATGTTGGCAGATGAATTTCTCTCTTTAATATCTTTAGGCACTGCTGCGCATAAGTCTCACTTCACATCTGTTGGTGGAATGCCCATCAATTCAGATTACGTGGAGTTGCAGCGGCCGAGAGGCAGCCTCAAGGAAAGCAAAATAGCACAGCCAATATCTCAGATATTGGATTTTGGAAAGGAAAGAAGGTGCTCTCTAAACAGAGATAGCTCTTGAACAGGGTGTGTGGATTTACTTAGAGATGTAAAGATAAAAGATGCAAAGTTCCTGCCCGGATGTGTGAGCTGACCAGCCTACCAGCTGGGATGCCTGGGGGAATCCAGCAATGATGATGAGGATACAGTTGGTCGATGCCTTGGACCAAAGGATCAAACAGCCTGGCGCTTGATTATGTGACTATTCACCTCTTCCAGTGCTGTCTTGCTTCCTCTGATGCTGATACGTTGGCATCAAAACGTTCTCTGCTTGCTGCTTCTCTCTCTCTCTCTCTCTCTCTCTCTCTCTCTCTCTCTCTCTCTCTCCAAGATTAGCCATGTGGGTGATTTCAGGATCTTTTCATAAACACATCACCTATAGCCATTTTCAGATCCTGAAGCTGAGGCTCCAATACTTTGGCCACCTCATGAGAAGAGAAGACTCCCTGGAAAAGACCCTGATGCTGGGAAAGATGGAGGGCACAAGGAGAAGGGGACAACAGAGGACGAGATGGTTGGACAGTGTTCTCGAAGCTACCAGCATGAGTTTGACCACACTGCGGGAGGCAGTGGAAGACAGGAGTGCCTGGCGTGCTCTGGTCCATGGGGTCACAAAGAGTCGGACACGACTAAACGACTAAACAACAACAACATAGCCATTTTGTCAAGTTCTGCGACCTTCTAAAATTAGAACAACAACAACAACTTATTTCTTGTACCCTGCCCATCTGACCGGGTTTCCCCAGCCAGTCTGGGCGGTTGCCAGCTAAATATAAAAGAACACACCAAATTAAACGAATATGAAACATTAAACTGAGGAGTAATTTAAGCTGGGCAATAATACATACCTGGTACAATCAATAATTTTTTTTGTAATGCAATTCAACAGCAGTAATGTAGTCCTATTAAGTCTCATGTGTGTCCGTCCGATAACTCGATTGTCCTGCTTTTCACCATGATGTGAGGTGTTCAAATAACCCCCATGCAAGCAGTGCCAACAGACTAACTACTGGCTGTGTGTTCATTGGAAACTGAGGGAGGCACATTATGCAGAGTCAGACTCAAGGGTCCAGCTAGCTCAGTGCTGTCTACACGGACTGGCATAGTTTTCCAGGATTTCAGCCCTACCTGGAGATGCCAGACATTGACTCGATGGGCCGTTGACCTAATCCTATGCTCTTAACTTGAAAGGGATCAGGGACAGAAGAAACTGTTGTTTGTTTGTGGGAGTCTGCTTCAGTGCTGAGAGAGTGGGGTGGTACTGATGAAGAGCAATTGGCAGCATGCTATTATATGCCATTATCGATGATTTTTCTCTCTCTCTTGTAGAAAACAAGAGGCTAACCTTGTTAGGAGATGTAAACACAACACAGAATGGCACAGCACCATTTAGTTGCAGTGCACGCTATCAAAGCCTGATCATATGTTCCTTTGCTTGAGAGCAGTGAAACATGAGGAGGAAAGATCATTTTGAATAGTTCCTTCTTCGTTCTTCATACCAGCAAAAATGGCTTCCAAACAATTAGTTTAGGGAAGTTTTTAATGTTTAATGCTGTACTGTGTTTTTAATATTTGGTTGGGAGCTGCCCAGAGTGGCTGGGGAAACCCAGCCAGATGGGCAGGGTATAAAGTATAAATAATAATAATTTTGACACTCTTAGCCCTACTCCTTAAAAACTGCCCTATCCATTAAAGAGTGGGTGCTTTAGTAGTACTTGCTGAACTGATGAATGCCCCAAGTGAATACACCAGGGAAGGGGGTCAAATGGTCCTCCCCATATAGTTGGATTTGAGTGCCAATCATCACTAGCCATTGGCTACGCTTGACGTTTTATTATGTTTTTATGTGCTGGAAGCTGCCCAGAGTAGATGGGGAAACCCAGCCAGATGGGTGGGGTGATAAATAATAAAATTATTATGATTATGATTAGCTGGTCGGAGTTGGACTCTAACAACACCTAGAGGGCCTTAGGTTTCCTTGTTCAGGATAAGGCCAGAGTGTCCCGAGAGTGCAAAATATTTTCAAGGTATATTGAAGAATTGCAAACATGGGCCTACTATTTGAAAGCCATTTTCATAAATAAATTTACAGGACAAGAATATCCTTTATGAGTTCTGGATTTTGCAATAAATAAACACAACCGCATACTGAATTTGTTCTCTGTCGTGTTATAAACACAGATGTAGATAAATAACCTTTGGTGGATTAAAATATGTAGACTGACATTTCCTCAACATTTTGTACAGGATTGTATGTGATGATTGGTAATGGCTAAAATAATAAAAGTGAACAGAAGAGGAAAGTGGTCTATCACAGGGCTCATATGTCAATTGTTTAGGGCTGGTTAACTAACTGTAATTCCTAACAGGAATGATGAGTGGAAATTATTGTCCTGATAGTCTGTATTCTGATGTATATTCTTCTCCTTTGTTACAAAGAAGGGCAATGGTATTTATTCCGCGCAGCTCAACATCTTGAGCATTAAGCTTGTGAGTCACATATTTGCTAATGCAGTTTTCAGTGCTGTGTTTAAAAGCTGAAAGTCTTAAGGGTTGACCAAGCATTGACGTGCCAATAAAGCAGAAACCTTGATGTGAAAAATACACACTGGATAGCATAAACAAACCTTTTCCATTCCTCTCTGGAAGCAAATATATCTCAGTAAAGTGCTTTTCAGTGGTTATTACTGCTCAGGAAACTCGGGGAGTGAGATATTGGTGGAAAAAAATAATGATCTGTGCAAATACGATTAGGAACTGCGGTGCTCAAAGGACAAACTGAGACTCATCAAGACTTGGTAACAGAAAGGATGATCCAGGGATATCATCTTCCAATGCCCCTTGGATTTATTATCCCTTCCTGCAGAAGCTGGAAGTTCTAAGACAGGGGTGGGGAAATTATGACCCCCCAGAGGTTGTTGGACCACAACTCCCATCACCTTTGACCAATGTTCTGGTTGGCCAAGGCTAATGGGAGTTGGAGTCCAACAATGTCTGGAAGGGCAAAGCTCCTCCATCCTTCTTCTTGGAGGTGAGATGAGATGACTACAACTTCCTGGATTTATTTATCAAATTAAGAACAAGCCCTTCCTTCCAAAATACAATAGATAAAACAATCAAAACATCTTTAAAACAATTACAAAACAGATGCAGACTGGGGAAAATCTCAGGTTAAAAGGCTGGATGAAAGAAGGTTTTCAATTGATGCTAAAATGACCAAAAAGATGGGCTAATATTCAAGGGGAGAGAATCCCAAAGGGTGGGTGCCATGACACTTCCCGATAAGATGGTATCTGCAAGAGGCCTTCACCTGCAAAGCACATTGATTGATTTGGTATAAAAGGGGTAAGACAATCTTTCAGGCATCCTGGTCCCAAGCTGTATAGGGTTTTCTACACCCAAACCAAAATATCAACTCTGGAAGAATTTCATCCATAGTCAGGAAAAAAAAGGTTCCCCACCACCATCTTCGCACGATGTCACAGCCATCTTTGTTTGCATCAGGTGTGGAGCAGGTGAAATCTGTGAAGCAAAGCCTTGCCTGCTACCTTCGTTCTCTCTCTGCAGGGAACAAAGTATCTGAAACAAGGAGACCTTCCAAGTATAGAGGGACTGGGAATATTTGGCCACCTTCCTCACGCTGCTAATGAGATCTTGCTAACAGCCTGATTAAAAATGCAATGGGGGAGAGAGAAACCGAGAGGAAAAAACAACTGTTCTCTAGAATAATTTAACTATTATTTCACACCGTAAGTTGATAATGGCAAGGTGAAAAAACAGCACAGTGATCTGATAATGGTTGTAGATAAGTTTTTTTCTCCCAGGGAGGTGGAACTGTTAAACTCACCCAGCATGCGGCAGAGGCTGCAATCCTATGTCCATTTACCCATGAGTAGAACCCCTTGAATGCAGCTGCTCTTACTTTTGAGTAGAGACGCTTTGGCTTGTACAGAAGGCTATTGAAATGTAATGCATGGTGAGAATGATAGCAGCCTTCAACCATGTTTCTTTAGCACCGTTTATTTCCTGCAGATTGAAGAACAAACTAGATGTGATGTCGGTTGTGGGGATGCAATTAACAGGTGCATTACTTGTCAGGTAAGTAGCAACCAATAGCTGGCCTGAAGAGGCTTGTGTGTGGTGGTTGGTAAATAGCAGTCCATGACAAGCCTTGGAATCCTTCCTTGGGATTACCTCACACATACATGGATATTGCTTGAGACTATTGGGTTAAAGCTTGGCACTTGAGCCCGATGTGTGCATTACCCATGTGTAGAGTACACTCAAAGTACAGATGGAGCAGGATTGTACTTTGAGCCCTGAACCTCAACTTTGAGTCTTCTTTTTTAAACAACCAATATTGAGCGTAAGTTTCTGTACAGGAAGCCCCACGAGGGACTCTCTCCTCGCATGTACAGGGTCCAAACAACCAGGAAACCTGGTGTTCTGATTACACAGAGTCCTCTGAGCCTCTTGGATTGGCCGATCAGGAGGTTGGTGGTTCGAATCCCTAAGACTGAGTGAGCTCCCATTGCTCTGTCCCAGCTCCTGCCAACCTAGCAGTTTGAAAGCACACCAGTGCAAGTAGATAAATAGGTTCCGCTGCGGCGGGAAGGTAAACTGCATTTCTGTGCACTCTGGTTTCTGTCACGGTGTTCCGTGTGCCAGAAGTGGTTTAGTCATGCTGGCCACATGACCCGGAAAGCCGTCTGTGATCAAACGCCGGCTCCCTCGGCCTGAAAGCAAAATGAGCGCCATAACCCCATGGTCGTCTTTGACTGGACTTAACCATCCAGGCGTCCTTTACCTTTACCTTTTATGGGCATGTAAGGTAGGACGCGGGTAGTGCTGTGGTCTAAACCACAGAGCCTAGGGCTTGCAGATCAGAAGGTCAGTGGTTTGAATCCCCGTGATGGGGTGAGCTCCCATTGCTCGGTCCCTGCTCCTGCCAACCTAGCAGTTAGAAAGCATGTCAAAGTGCAAGTAGATAAATAGGTACCGCTGTGGCAGGAAGGCAAACGGCATTTCTGTGCGCTGCTCTGGTTTGGCAGAAGTGGCTTAGTCATGCTGGCCACATGACCCGGAAGCTGTACGCCGGCTCCCTTGGCCAGTAAAGTGAGATGAATGTGCAACCCCAGAGTCGTCCGTGACTGGACCTAATGGTTAGGGGTCCCTTTACCTTTAAGGTTTCCTTTAAAACAGACCTCCCTTTCTGACCCTTGGCAGATTTCGAAAGCTACAACTCCTCCATAGACACACTCTCTCCCAACACAACCCCCTGCTCTCCAGGACACACTCTTCCTAGACCTGCCTTTTACTCTCCTTGAGTGTTTTTGCTTGGCTGGAAGGTGTCTCTGAACTCTGATAATGCCTCTTGCTTGTTTGGATGGGGAAGAGAGGAAGGTGTGAGAGTATGCATAAAACCTAGACTAATGTGCAAAAGCAAAAAAATTACATTCACTGCTCATCTTACTTTTGCCCCTGGCCCCTGGAAGGTTGCCCAGAAAGGCCCACAAAGCCTTCTTTGTGAAGGCTCCACAACCCTTGCTATAAAGGGAGTTATGCTCAACATGTGGCTATTAAGAAAACAGAAGACCCAACTTCAAGGCTGGGGCCAAAAGCAGGACTCCCCCCCTCTAGTTTGTACTTGAGAATACCCTATGCTCAAGTAGTGCACTCATAGTGCTTTGATGAATCTATGGTTCTATGGAGGTAAGAAAACAGCAGCAGCTCAGGTGAAACAGAACAAGGTTATAATCTGATGTAGCAGACATACCCTGGGGATATACAATTCTACTGCCCTGTGCAGGTATTCCATTTTATTATTCTTTGCCTGCTACCAGTGAAGCAACTTGTTTCTGGGTCAGAATGCAGCGAAGTCTCGAGTGCATTGGTATCTGGCCAAAGCTCAGGAATAAAATGGGTCAACCTCAGCAGCTTGGTTTCCCCCTGAAAGTGCCTTCTGTTCTTTAATCAGGAGTGTGTTAGAGTCACACAGGAAAAACTGGTTGATATTACCAGGTGTTGTATGGGAGCAATCGTGGAACGAAGTACTCCATTTATAGCAGAATACAGAGAAAGCATGGCACGAGTGGCTTGGAAGGTATCCATGAAGAGGAAGGGCAGAAGAGGCTGGAGTCCATCTTAGGTTTGGGCAGGAGAGGGCTTATCCATACTTCCTCCCCCCCCCCCACTGCTTTTCCCTGGGGAAAAGCTCTCTTTAGTGCTCAATCAGAGCAAATGGCAACCAGGTTTGCCATGGAAGGCTGTTTGTTCCGATTTAGGGCTAAAGAGTGGGAAAGGAGAGGGGCAAGTGGAAAACCACTCAGACCCACGCTTTCTAGGCTCGGGACAAGCAGGTATGTAGACAAGCACTGTGGTCACATCCACACTACCCATTGAAAACACATGTAGAGCACATGACCTCTCCCCAAAGAATCATGGGACCTGTAGTTTACTCCTTCCAGAGCTACAATTCCCAGGACCCTTAACAAACCAAGGATTCTTGGGGGAAAGCCATGAGCTTGAAATGTTAGGTATGGAAGTGACCTAAGTCTGTCTCCAGGGATGATTAGGCCAAAAAGTCTGCAGCTTATTGGGGTCAAGGCTTATTGGTCAAGGAGAGGGAGAAATACAACTCAAGTTGATGTGAAATTTAATTTTGTATTTCAACTTTCTTCTACATTTTAAAGTATTGTAATGATTTCTTTGGAGTTTTTTTTCCTTTTGGTAAACTGCTTTGAGGGTTTCCTCCCCGCCTCCAATCAAGCGTTGTATAACCGTTATGAGATAAAATTAATTAATTAATTTTCTAGAGCTCAGCAACTGACTGCATTGGAAGCAGAGCCTTTCAGGGGAGGGAGGTGTTAAGTTGAACTGAACTGTGAACACGAATGTGTTGGGTGGGAAGGAGAGAGAAACAGAATTGGGGTAGAAAGTGAAGAGGCCGAGCCCTGAACACAGAGCTTCTATTCTTGAACTGTGTGTTTTCAATGCAGTTGGGATCCTTTTGGAATTTAATAGTTAATTTAATGTTGGAGCGCCGTCACCTCCTCCCACTTCAAAACAAAACAAAACAAAAACATGCTCCTGGGTGGATTGGACCACATGTTTACATCTATAGCATAATTGAACCTCAAACAGAGCTCAGCACTGCACACATAGATCCTTTGGGTCTTTATTCCTTAAAACCAAAGGAGATATGTAAGGGTCTGGGGGAAGGGAAAATACCATGTTCAATCTGGGGACTTTTTAATTATTTTTTTAGCAAAGCAGCACCCAATATTCAGCTTTCAAAAGGCTTGTTTAGAAAGTGATAGATATAAACAACTCAAAATAACTAATTAAGAGAGAACCTTGTTGAATTGTACATCCACAATGCGCTTTGAGAAAGCTGTTTTCTATTGAGTCACTCTCGCGAAAACTGCAGATGGTTACCTAAGTTGGTGTTGGTGGTGAGGAAGAGGCAGCATTTACTGGTGATCTGAGGAATGCGAATAAGGCTGTCGGCAGATGGCTTACAGATATCATTCCGAAATATCTTATCCTGACAAATAACAACAGTGTGTATAATTAGCACTATGCAGATGGCATTTGGAATGATTCCCTTCCATCTCAGCACTCTTCTTCCGCGTACGATTTTAAAAGGCTATTTTTAAGAGACTTTAAAAAAACAACAACACAAAAAACACACGCTACCAGCAGCATCTCTGGTACTACTTTAGAGCAGGCTGCCATCACAGTTCAGTGGATATACCAATATGCTTTATAGCACGTTAGAAACCGACACCAGTGAGAAGATAGAAATGTTCAGAAGGATGGGAGGCAAGAAAAGGGAAGAGGAAGGACCCCCATCCAAGACCTCACTGAGAGCCTTGCCAAAGCAGGGTGGGAGTTATTGCAGATACGAATATTGTGCAGCTTGAAGCGATTGGATGCATAAAAACTGAGTCCTTCTGGAATAAAAATGGTTCAGATCCCCACTTATAATTCAAATCTTTACTAACTTCTTAAAAACAGGTACAAAACAAATCAATATAATATATCCAAAAAGTTCCGTAAGACATATGCTTGGCCAAGCACATTCTAAGAAATATAACAGAATTCCAAACAGACCAAGAATCTAAGGTCTCTCTCTCCTTACAGTCTGCATTAGCCTGGAACTGCATTTGCATATCCATCTCCTGCTGTACCTGGGAACAAACGACCAAAGGCAACTTCCTTCAAAACGGTGATTTGCAATGGAATACCTTGACCATGTGAGTTAAGGTTAAACACTCACGTGAAGGAGCAGAGAACATTAACAGTTATTAACCCAGCTAGAAGCTGAAAGAGTTATTTCAAGCTTTAGTATTTCTCAGTGGAATTTTCTGAGGTTAAACCCTCCAGCAATATATATATACAGGCACTTTCCATTTCAGTGTGCAATTAAACAAATATGCTTAACGGGGTGGAGTGGGAACAGGGCCCATCAGGACTGAGGACAGAGGCACATTGTCCTGGCTGGAGATGCTATATTGCCACCCAAATCAAAAGAATGAGGGCGGGGCAGGCAGCAGCATCATCCAAAACAGGAACTGTCATGGTGGGTGGAGTTAATATGATATAGGCCCATCTTTTTTATGTGTTTCCATTTACTGATAGCATTTGTATGTTTTGTGATTTTAAATCTCTGCTGGGGCTCTCTCGCCAAGAGAGTATTTGCCCACCCCAAATCTGGATCTAGACATCCAGGGAATTCTTCTTTTATTCTTTTCAACCAATTACAACCAAACATTAAAAAAACCTCCCATATGGTTTGCGTTTCTCCTCATTAAATGACTGATAATAACTTCTGCCTTCTGCATAATAACTTCCCCTTTTGCCCTTTTAGCATGGATCAGACAATTACAAGTGCAGAGCTTGCTGGTAAGATGAGCTAGCCAGCAAAATTAAAAAAGCAAATTTGTTTGCTTAGCCATGGAACAAAGAAAAATTCAAGAACGATACTTTTGAATATACGTTATATATGGATTGGATGAGGCCACAGGTCATGGCAAAACCCACAATTTGATACACAGAATACAGGATGTCAACATCTATATAGTCATTGATCATTACAACACGCTATTGCATTTGCAGCAGAGGAGAAACAAACCTTTGGTGAACAGAGCATGCAAAGGCATAGGAGGCGACCTCTATTGTTCTTCTTGTTGATTAGACTCCTCACCTCCAAATGTTCAGTTATTCTTGTAAGAACGAATCCTAGACATTTGTAAATAAAGCCATTAGACAGAAGGGCAAATCTTCCACTGTCTGCACCAGTACTTGGCAAAAAGGTAAAGGACCCCTGGACGGTTGTGGTGCTCTCACGGATATAATAGGGTTGCCATATTTTAAAAAGTTAAAAATTCTTTGGCAAAGTTGTTGAGCTTTTTGGGGTTTTTTTTTGGGGGGGGGGGCAATTGCTGAGCTCTTTTTAAGGAAATTCACCAAAAACTAGACTTTCGACATGGGCTGTCATACGTCCGGATTTTAATGGACATCTCAGCAATTTACACCCGGGCACTGTTAGCGACTCCCATATTCTGGCTGTGTCCAGGAAATTCCAGACATATGGCCACCCTAAGATATAAGCACATAAATTTGTACGCTTCCTTCCTTGCTCCATTTTCTCTCAGTGAATGAAAATACACCAGAGGGAAAGAAAATGAGCAAAGGTAAGCACCCTTGTTGCTTACTATACTTCTGCTAGTACTGAGCAGAAGAAAGAGAGTTATTATATTTTTCTTAGTAATGGTGAGGCACTACTTTACTTTGTTGATCCTTGCCAGGTTGTGGACTTTCCTTCCTTGGAGGTTTTTAAGCAGAGGTTGCATGGCTATCTGTCATGGATGCTTTAGCTGAGATTCCTGCATTGCAGGGGGTTGGACTAGACTAACCTTGAGCTCCCTACAATTTTATAATTCTATTTTATGATCTTCAGAAGGCTTAGAGGGGCACGATAGAGATGTTCTACATAAATGTAAGAACATAGGAGCCTGTTGGATCAGGCCCATGGCCCATGTTGGACTAGATGGGCCAGTAGCTTGATCCAGTACGTAGATGTCAACTTTTCCCTTTTCTTGCGAGGAATCCTATTTGGAATAAGGAGATTTCCCTTTAAAAAAGAGAAACGTTGACAGCTATGATCCAGTAGGCTGTTGTTATGTTCTTTAATTTGTACATAGCCTCTCTGTTATAACTATCTAAGAGCTCAGATGACATTTTTGGAATTGTTAGGGAGCCAGAACGCTCCCTCATAATATCTGTTAAATACATAGGATTACAGGAAGCTTCCTTATGCTGAATCAGAACAACATCCCATCTAGTTCAATAGTGTCCACACTGACTGGCAGGGGCTTCCTAGGAATTCAGATAGGTGACATTCCATTCCCTACCTGGAGATGCCAGAGATTGAATCTGGAACCTCCTGCATGCAAACAGATGCTCTACCACTTCCCTAAGCCTTCCCTAAGTGGCTTTCACAGTTATGATTACTTTTACTTATGTAGTATCAATAGGCTGGTTTTATTTTGGGGAGCAAAGACTGATCTGTCTGCACCAGTACTTGGCAAAAAGGTAAAGGACCCCTGGACGGTTGTGGTGCTCATCTCGCTTTCAGGCCGAGGGAGCCAGCATTTGTCCACAGACAGCTTTCTGGGTCATGTGGCCAGCATGACTAAACCGCTTCTGGCACCATGGGACACTGTGATGGAAACCAGAGCACACAGAAACCATTTACCTTCCTGCCGCAACAGTTCCAATTTATCTACTTGCACTGGCGTGCTTTCGAACTGCCAGGTTGACAGGAGCTGGGACACAGCAACGGGAGCTCACTCCGTTGCGGGGATTTGAACTGCTGACCTTCTGATCGGCAAGCCCAAGAGCATGGGTAGGCAAACTAAGGCCCAGGGGCCGGATCTGGCCCAATCGCCTTCTAAATCCGGCCCATGGACGTTCCGAGAATCAGCGTGTTTTTACATGAGTAGAATGTGTCCTTTTATTTAAAATAATAATAACAATAATAACAATAATAATAATAATTTATTATTTATACCCCGCCCATCTGGCTGAGTTTCCCCAGCCACTCAGGGCGGCTCCCAATCGAGTGTTAAAAACAATACAGCATTAAACATCAAAAACTTCCCTAAACAGGGCTGCCTTCAGATGTCTTCTAAAAATAAGATAGCTGCTTATTTCCTTGACATCTGATGGGAAGGCGTTCCACAGGGTGGGCGCCACTACTGAGAAGGCCCTCTGTCTGGTTCCCTGTAACCTCACTTCTCACAATGAGGGAACTGCCAGAAGGCCCTCGGCGCTGGATCTCAGTGTCCAGGCTGAACGATGGGGGTGGAGACGCTCCTTCAGGTATATAGGACCGAGGCTGTTTAGGGCTTTAAAGGTCAGCACCAACACTTTGAATTGTGCTCGGAAACATACTGGGAGCCAATGCAGATCTCTCAGGACCGGTGTTATGTGGTCCCGGTGGCCAACCCCAGTCACCAGTCTAGCTGCCGCATTCTGCATTTCTGGGTCACCTTCAAAGGTAGCTCCACGTAGACCGCAGTGCAGTAGTCCAAGCAGGAGATAACCAGAGCATGCACCACTCTGGCGAGACAGTCCATGGGCAGGTAGGGTCTCAGCGTACCAGGTGGAGCTGGTAGACAGATGCCCTGGACACAGAATTAACCTGCGTCTCCATGGACAGCTGTGAGTCCAAAATGACTCCCAGGCTGCACACCCGCATCTCTGGGCTATTTGTGGGGCCTGCCTGGTGTTTTTACATGAGTAGAATATGTGCTTTTTAAAAAAATGCATCTCTGGGTTATTTGTGGGGCATAGGAATTTGTTCATCCCCCCCCCAAAAAAAATATAGTCTGGCCCTCCACAAGGTCTGAGGGACAGTGGACCAGCCCCCTGCTGAAAAAGTTTGTTGACCCCTGCCCAAGAACCTCAGTGGTTTAGACTACTAACGAAGAAAACCACTTTGACCCAGGTAGTGAAATTGCTGGTATCCACAGGCCACTTCACACCACCCATGCTAGTGATATGTGTTGGATTGCACAGACCCACACAAACTTCAGTCCATGAACATTTAACCAGGTATGATCCCGTTTCACTTGGGAACAGCTAGTTTTCATCACCCCAGCAGAAGCTGTGTTCACACCCTGTGTGATCGATCATCAGCTGATAACAGTAACATGTGCAAAAAGAGCCATCACAGATCGAACACCCTGGACCAAACATAAATACCGCCTCCCAGAACTACAGACACAATACTTTCCAAGGAAAACGGCCCACTTTTTCAGCAACTAATCACCACGTGGTAAGTCATTATTTAAGCAATCCGCATGCATATGCGAATCAATCCCTATACCACACCAGTATTCTATTTAGCGGGGGAATATATCTAAGTGTGGCATATGGTAGCAGCTTACAAAATTTAATTTGTTTTCATATTCAAATTGTGCTGGCAGTAGATATAAGGTTGTGGCAGGGCAAATCGGAAGATTTAAGTACAAAAAATGTGAGTTGTGCAAATGGAAAGATAAACACAGTGACTGATTCCCATATAAGTGATTTTGTACTTAATTACTGAAAAGCTGCATATATCTTGGTTTCCCATTTCAGTGTCTGATCAAGTTTGCTTAGTTATGCCATAAAATATCCTGGCCTTTCCCCCTCCCCTTTTTAATGTAGATCAAAAAGTTACACTGGGTTGTTTTTAAAGCAAAAATAGCATTAGGCTCAAATGCATATCTGAAGTTACATGCACCTTCTTCCCATACGTTACCTCCTGCAACTAGTCCTGCTCCTTGAGTGATTTTTCAAGTGTCCTTGAACTGTGACCAGGCCTCTTGCTTGTCTGAATGGAGAGAAGGTTGCCTGGCTGGAACATAGACCTCTATAGAAAGGCAAGAACCCCATCCATTGCTCTGCCTACTTTTGACACTCGCCTTGCCCATCACTGGTATGCGGCCCCTGAAAAGTTGCCCATGGAGGCAGTGTGGCCCTTGGACTGAGAATGGGTTCACCATCCTTGATCTATATGGAGCAAGGCGAATGTTGTGGTTTCTTCTCACAAAAATGTTGCCAGCACCCAGAGAGGGCAACCCTAGAATAGCAGGAAATGGCATAATTTGTCCCACCCAAGGGTCCACTCCATGAAGATGTTTCAGGAATAGCATGGGGGCCAGACCACAGGGAAGAGGAACCTATGCACACTCTTATCCTACAAGGGACCGGACAGTTGATGGATGCACTGCCGCAATAGGTGGGGATGGACACCAGCTAAAATGGTTGTAAAAATGCAGTATACAAATCCACGGAGGAAGAGGAACACACTATGTTAGCTAGCTATAATATTCAGATGCTCCATATCAGTTGCTGGGGGAGACAAGAGTAGCAGAGGCAAATGAAGCTGAATACTGGTAGATTAAGGCAGAAGTACTTCTGCACACAAGGGACGCGGGTGGCGCAGTGGGTTAAAACACAGAGCCTAGGACTTGCCGATCTGAAGGTTGGCAGTTCGAATCCCCGCGACGGGGTGAGCTCCCGCTGCTCGGTCCCTGCTCCTGCCAACCTAGCAGTTCGAAAGCACATCAAAGTGCAAGTAGATCAATAGGTACCGCTCTGGCGGGAAGGTAAGCGGCGTTTCCGTGCGCTGCTCTGGTTCGCCAGAAGCGGCTTAGTCATGCTGGCCACATGACCCGGAAGCTGTACGCCGGCTCCCTCGGCCAGTAAAGCCACAACTGGCCAGAGTCGGCCACAACTGGACCTAATGGTCAGGGGTCCCTTTACCTTTACGGAAGCCCCAAAAGCTGTATTTTAAGTTAGGCCTTATTCCCATCTGCACTCTTGCATCATCATAAAGCAGTCTTCCTATATCTAGGTATCAGCATACACAGATGGGATTACATATAGATGAGAAGCCGCTTGTGTGGGAAAGTCAACCATGTTTCTTTATACTAGTTGGCTATAGACCAATTAGTCAACTCCCCATGTCTTGTGATGCTGACGCATTACATGATACTGAGGGTGGATCTACACACCGGGGGGAAACACTATAAATAAGTCAAAAACTAGATCGTTATAACAAAAGAAAAAAAATCCCTATGGAAAATCGTGTTTTATAATTTCCTGCTCTCTGGCACCATCTGGTGTTGCATGTTTGTAACTGCATTCAAATCACTGTTTCTTTACTAATGTAGCTGAGTCCTGAGTCATCATTTCTACGCAGCACATAGTGTTAACTCCTTGATGCCCACAACACTCCAACAGATTTGAACCATGGTCTCCCAGGTTTCCCAATCCAACACTCTAAGCGCTACACCTTACTGCCTCTCTAGTATGCAAGCGGTGGGAATTCTCTCCAAAAAGCCATTCCCATAGGAGAGGGGCCTCTTTTAGCTAGTGGGGCTTGTACTGAGATACAGTGGGCGTGACCATTCACTTCACACTTTTGCTTCTAACTCTTTTTCTCTGTTGCCCCTGGAGAGTAGGGCCAGATTTGATGAGCATAAGTTGAAGAAGGGTGGATTTTGCGTGCATGTTGAGTGGCATTATGCCTTGGCAGTTGGAGCAGTTGGACAATGGAGCCCTTGACCTTTTCCTTGTTAGAGGTTTCTGTGCAAAGGCTGGGCCGCCATTGGTTGAATATATTCTTGCTCTGGATTCCCTGGATCAAGCAAGGAATTGAATGAAATGGTCTGGTTCCCTCCAACTATGTGATTCTATGTTTCTATAAGCTAAAAGAAAATTCCACATTCCCATCTCCTAGGCTGGCACACTTTCATGAAAGTCAAATACAAGATTTATTATATTTGTTTAATGCTTCTTGCCAGAAGCAGAGGAAAAAGGCTTTTAAGTATCTTAGCTTTAGTCACAGTCTATAGTACATGCTGGTTCAACCAGCATGCACAAAAAGATAAATGTTTTATACTAGTGATTTACCAGGCAGAACAACTGGCAACACTGGTTAAAGCTAGATTCTCTAGCCATCTTTAATTGCCAAAGCTTTATGGTTTATTTTTATTTGTTTACAGTTTAATCGCATCATGTCTGAGAGTTTCCGGGTACATAGAAATGCCACCATTATAGTGGTGTAGAGGTTAAAGTGCTAGACTAGGATCTGGAAGACCAGGGTTCAAATCCATACACCTGTGAAGCTCACTGGTTAACACTGTTGCTGTTGTTGTTTAGTCATTTAGTCGTGTCCGACTCTTCGTGACCCCATGGACCAGAGCACGCCAGACACTCCTGTCTTCACGCTGAGTGATGCATAGTTTTATTTTATAGCTCTGTCCTTGCAGAAGCCACAGGCAGGCTCACAATCTTCCTTCCAGAATCCCCATGCTCCACCGCTGACTTGTTGTTTAGTCGTTTAGTCGTGTCCGACTCTTCGTGACCCCGTGGACCAGAGCACGCCAGGCACTACTGTCTTCCACTGCCTACCCCAGTTTGGTCAAACTCATGCTGGTAGCTTCGAGAACACTGTCCAGCCATCTCGTCCTCTGTCGTCCCCTTCTCCTTGTGCCCTCCATCTTTCCCAACATCAGGGTCTTTTCCAGGGAGTCTTCTCTTCTCATGAGGAGGCCAAGGTATTGGAGCCTCAGCTTCAGGATCTGTCCTTCCAGTGAGCACTCCTTCAGAATGACGAGGTTTGATCTTCTTGCAGTCCATGGGACTCTCAAGAGTCTCATCCAGCACCATAATTCGAAAGCATCAATTCTTCAGTGATCAGCCTTCTTTATGGTCCGGCTCTCACTTCCATACATCACTACTGGGAAAACCATAGCTTTAACTATACAGGTTAATGCTGGGCTGGTTGAAAAAGAGAACTTCACGCTGCAACATTGCATTGCAGGTCATCTGTGTGTTTATATCATGAAAGTTTATTCTATCATTTAATTGTACTATGGGTTTAAGTTCTAGAGACCTAGAGGAAAGGAATAAAATCCGATGAACAACACTGCACATCTTCACTCACATTTGTATTTTAAAAAGTTCCCCCCAGGATTTTTGTAAAGGCAAAGCAGGGGCATAAGGAGGACAATGATTTGCTAGGGACCAGTTCCAGAAATGAGGGGTGTCCCCAGTCAGTAGGGTCAGTTGGAACATATTTGTTTGTAAATGTCAGCGTTCATTACTTACAGATCCTCCTGTGGATGAAATCCTCTTGCCTGGTGCCAGAGTTCAAAACTTTTCTTGCCCAATTGGGGCATGGACTTTCATTGCAGAGCTCTCACTTGACATTTATTTGTTAAAGTTTTTGTAGTTGTCTGAAGGCCTCTCCTAGGGATGAGGGGCAGCACAGCCCTTTACACATTCTGCATTATTTGAATGTTATTTAGCATTGAAGTATGCTTTTTCAAAGGGACGTGGGTGGCGCTGTGGGTTAAACCACAGAGCCTAGGACTTGCTGATCAGAAGGTCGGCGGTTCGAATCCCCACAACGGGGTGAGCTCCCGTTGCTCCATCCCTGCTCCTGCCAACCTAGCAGTTCGAAAGCACGTCAAAGTGCAAGCAGATAAATAGGTACCGCTCCGGCGGGAAGGTAAACGCCGTTTCCGTGCGCTGCTCTGGTTCTCCAGAAGCGGCTTAGTCATGCTGGCCACATGACCTGGAAGCTGTATGCTGGCTCCCTCGGCCAATAAAGCAAGATGAGTGCCGCAACCCCAGAGTCGGCCACGACTGGACCTAATGGTCAGGGGTCCCTTTACCTTTACCTATGCTTTTTCAAGTATGAGCATAAGGATGGATGAATCTGCCGATTTTGGTTTCTCTGCCTTTTCCATTTCTTCCAATCCAGAGCACCAAATTTCTGCATCAGTTTGCAGAAAAAAAAAGTTTTTTAAAAAAAGTTCTCATGGAAATTCATCAGAATTTGAGAGCAGTTATTCCTTCCAATGTACAGTGGTACCTCTGGTTACGAACTTAATTTGTTCCGGAGGTCCGATCTTAACCTGAAACAGTTCTTAACCTGAGGTACCACTTTAGCTAATGGGGCCTCCTGCTGCCACCATGCCGCTGGCGCACAATTTCTGTTCTCATCCTGAGGTAAAGTTCTTAAGCCGAGGTACTACTTCTGGGTTAGCGGAGTCTGTAACCCGAGGTGTCTGTAACCTGAGGAACCATTGTGTGCATTTTGTGTCTAATTTTACCTCCTATACATATTTCTGCCAGCTATTTTCCTTAATGGAATGCATTTGTGTACATTACTTCCACTAACGTATGCTTATATATGGAACGCCCCTGAAAAACCACAATGTTGATGAGTATGTCCAGCAGAGCCACAGAAAAAAACCAATCTGTTAGATGTAGCAAATCAGGTCAGGTGGAATTGCAATGCTCACTTCTGGTCAGGTGTCTCACTGCTGTTAAACAGACGGCTGAAGCAGTGTGGAAACTTGATGCAGTACAAATGCACAGCTGAAGCCAATTCAGTTCTCCCTCCGCTGTATTATGATTTTATGTTGCAACCGCCCTGAGGCCTGCAGGTATAGGGTGGTATACAATTTTAATAAATAATAGTAATAATTTGCCCTGCACCTGAGTCTCCATCTCTTCACTCCTCTTGTCAGGCACCGGAGTCAGGAGTAGGTCAGCAATAAAAAAAACCCGCATCAGTGAAGTTAATAATAATAATAATAATAATAATAATAATAATACCCCATCCACCTGGCTGGGTTTCCCCAGCCACTCTGGGCAGCTCCCAAAATATTATTAAAAACACGATAAAACATCAAACATTAAAAACTTCCCTAAACAGGGCTGCCTTCAGATGTCTTCTAAATGTCAGGTGGTTGTTTATCTCTTTGACATCTGGTGGGAGGGTGTTCCACAGGGCGGGAGCCACTACTGAGAAGGTCCTCTGCCTGGTTCCCTGTAGCTTTGCTTCTCGCAGTGAGGGAACCGCCAAAAGGCCCTCAGCGCTGGACCTCAGGGCTGAACAATGGGAGATGGGCCTTTGTAGGCAACGGAGGCCTGCTGTGACCATTTGGCCCGTCATTTTGAGGAGCAAGTTGCTCAAGTCTCTTGTGATTTAGATGTTGCCATTACAGTCCCAGCTGAGGTGTCCCATGCTACTTTGACTTCGTGGGATTGTTTTCAGTTCACGAGGCCCGAGGATGTCGACAGGACGCTTGCAGGAATGCACCCACCTACATGCTCCCTTGATTTCTGCCCATCACGGCTGGTGAGATGGATAGAGGTTGACCAGGTTGCTCCAGGAAGTGGCAAATGCTTCACTTAAAGGAGACGGTGGTGGGAACGCTTTTGAAAATGCCACTCCTTGACCCAATTGACAGTAACAATACTCGCCCAACTGCAAATACCATATTTTTCCGTGTATGACAAGGTTATTTTATTTAAAAATTATGCTGAAAACTTGGAGTCATCTTATACATGGTTAGTGGAGAGGTGGGACGGGTGACTGGCGGCTACCGTGTTCAGAATATTGTCTGTGGTGTTTTTGCAGGTGATTGGTGTGTGTGGCAAGGTCCGCTGGCTATTGGCTGCTGTGGCAATTGGGCAGGCGATTGGTGCTTGCTTTCAGCGAGCGTGCAGACGATTGGTGGCTTTGTCGATGTGTGTGCAATTGGCTGTTGCGTTCCTGCGAGTATGCGATTTTCAGTACCCCCCCAAAAAAGCTCAACAACTCTGGGCAATCTCCCCCCCCCATTTTCTCTGTGGAGTCCCCAAAAAGAGGGGGATGTCTTATACATGGGGGCATCTTATACACTGAAAAATACGGTACTCCCTTTCTAGGGAAGGTGACTGAGTGAGTCATGGCAGATCAACTGCAGGCATTCCTGGATGAGATTGAGTATTTGGATCTAGTCTGGGTTCAGGCCTGGGCCTGGATTCAGGGTGCTCCTTTTCAAATGGCTTTGCCACCTGACCTCCTGCTTCCCATGTGACCTCTCCTTCTTCTCGAGCAATGCCCCACAGGATCTAATCCTCTGTGTAGTAGCTAGCAACCTTCCTGCTTTCCTTCTTCCCCTATTCCCTCTCAACCATATATTTAACTAGGACATTAGCCCTTCCCCCAGGGTGGGGTGGGTGATCTCTGGGACTGCCTGGGGCCAAGTGTTCACTAATATAAGTATTTCTGTGCGCACCTTAAAATTAGTATATGGATTTCTGTATATATTATGATTATTTGGCTTGAGAACAGCGCTGCAAAATTTGATGAAGAGTGAATTTGGAAGCCTGGTTATGTTTTGGCGCACTTTTCTTTTTGAAAGTGCAAAACAGGTAGGTTTGCATTTAAGTGCAAACTGTATCCGATTTCTCCCCCATCCCTACAAATAACAACACACACAGAGACTTATTTACTTTGTAAGCTTCAGTTAGCTGTTACCTAGAGGAGGCCCTCAGCTGATGGATAAACATTACAAAGAAAAAGCAGAGGTAATAGAAAAGATAACTCCCCATCTTGGATGGCAGGCTCCAGCATAAAACAGAGTAATTCTCGTGTCAGGTAAGTGAAGATATCCAGCAATAATCCCTGGCCATCTCACAGCTCAGCTTGATGTTTAAAGTCGCCCCCACAAATACGGCTTGTTTTGTTCCTTTACCAAGCTAAAGTACCACCCTGGGAAAATAAACAATGGGATGCTATTTTTCATTTGCCTCATAACAATTGCCTGTGGCATTTCTGGGAGAAATCACATTGATTTCCACGACCCTTTCAATGAGGAAGAATGTCGGTATGCAGAGATTGCAGAATATGGGTTTTTTGCAGGTTACCTTGGCTCAGAGATGGGCCTTTCTGCTAGCCATGAAAGGGGATCCAGGTCTTTGGAGGGTAGCCATCAGATAGCAGACCTCCTCAGTGTTGGACGTAACATTTGAAGAAATCTGTGTGCTCAAGCCATTACCTTCACCACCTCCATTCTCTCCAAGCCCCCCTCTTCACAACCAACATTTGGGTGATAACGCCAAGCCTTCCCCGCCCCAAACGCAGTGTCACCTGGGATTCATCACTTCGGTCTCTCCAAGGACATGAGCACACGACTAGCAGAGTCCAAACAGAAGCTCAGCCTTGAGGAGTAACATCTAAGCCTAATTCATTGCTAATTAAAGCAAACATAACAGAACAAAAAAAAAACATGGCTTCTCTCTCTGTCTGTTTTCCTTGGAGAGAGAACTGCAAAAACAATAGCTATACAGTCATAACTCTTGTTACGTTCGGTTCAGGTTACATCTCTTCAGGTTGTGTCCTGCGGCGACCCAGAAATATCGGAAAGGGTTACTTCCAGGTTTTGCTGCTCGCGCATGCGCAGACGCGCAAAATGACGTCATGTGCATGCACAGAAGCGGCGAATTGTGACCCATGCAAGTGCAGACGCGGGTTTCGTTCCTCTCAGGTTGCGAACGTGGCTCCAGAACGGATCCCTTTTGCAACCAGAGGTACCACTGTACAGAGCAGAAACAGCGTACAGTGGTACCTCAGGTTACATACGCTTCAGGTTACATACGCTTCAGGTTACAGACTCCACTAACCCAGAAATATTACCTCAGGTTAAGAACTTTGCTTCAGGATGAGAACAGACTTCAATAGATTGAAAATTTGTTTTCATTGTCCCACAAAGAAACGCTCTGTCTGTCTTTGAACTTAGGTAATTGCTAGTGCAACCTGTGCTTTAAAGGATTTTAATACTCCCACAGTACTGTAAGCACAGCAAGACATGGAAATTGGCACAGGAACATCCACACCAATAAAAATGTGTGTAAGGGGCAGGGTGTTAGTTTTTATGTTGGTGTGGCTTGTTAGAAAAATCAGTTGAGTTTTTCCTTTATTTCAGTTCCAGTGGTCTATGATTATTCTTGAATTAGTTTCAAGTGGGGCTGTTGATTTTTTTTTGGGGGGGGGGTAGAACTGCCATCCATTATCCTTTCAGTAGAGAGGTTATAGGGTTGCTAAATCAAAATCCTTTGCTCACCCAGCAAAACAGGGATCCTTTCATTTCCCAGCTTCAGCTACTAAGATTTCAGAGGAGCCCCTAAGTAAAGCATAAACAACTGGTTTAATGTCCCAAAATGGAACATTACCTTCTTCCCTGGTGCAATTTTAATTGTTAAATTTAAACTCTGCAGAGTGAGTCTCCATAAAATGTAATGAGCTCCTCAGCTGGGCTCTCGGTTATGTTCCAGTCCATTCATATGAATGTGTGCACATCTATATCTATTTTTCATTAAAAAAATGCAGCTATTTTTGATTTGTTCTTCACTGCCTCATGAGTTCCTTTTGCAACCCACAAAGGTGCTCTTATGCCATTGTTGCATTGACTTCGACAGGCAGAATCTGACTCTCAGGAACGGCTGAGAGCTTCCCAAAACTTTCCCCTGCCTGTTCTGAGACAGCCCTGACCTGCTGTAATAGCGCCACAGATGATTTTGTTCAAGTTGCTGCTTCAAGCTGAGCTCATTGTTACCTAGAAACTGAGGCCAGCTCTGATCAAACAAAGAATTGGCAGTTAAGCTTGCTAATTCTGTGGTTGTCATGGAGCAAGCTTGGCTGTATAAAAAACATAGGTCTATGAACCGACTTCTGCTTCCAGAGCCTTCATAGGGTGGTTATGGCAGACTGTGAATTCACAGTGCAGCTGAGCGGGTGGCGAAGAAGTCAGTGATCTTGCATGCTCATCTTTGCCTTTGAGCAAAAAAAAACTGAGATGCAGGAGAGGATAAATTAGTTGCCTCCCAAAACAAATACTGACCATGCAGGTTGTGAGCTTGTGGGCTTTGGGGAGGGAGAGGGAGGGAAAACAAAAAGAAAGCCCCTAGCAGAATACCAGATATTAAATGATTTGTTTAAAGCAGGACAACCTTAGCCTCTTCAGGCAAGTTGAGAACCTAAGGAGAGACCTACTAGACTGGATCAAAGATCCATGTAACCTAGCATGCTTTTCTCCCCACAGGGGCCAACTAGATGCCTCTGCTTTGAGGCAATAGACCTCTTCAGAAGAGCCTGATGGATCAGGCCAGTGGTCCATCTAGTACCGCATCCTCTTCTCACAATGGCCAACCCAACGTCTATGGGAAGTCCAAGAGCAGGACCTGAGAGCAACAGCTCTCTCCACACTAGTGATTTCCAACAACTGGTATAGAGAAGCAATTGCCTCTTGCAGCAGAGACAAAACATAGCCATCTGGGTTGGTAGCCCTTAGTGTGGTCTTCTTCTGAAGCCATCCAAGTTGGTGGCCACCACTACTTCTTGGAGGAGCAAATTCCATAGTATTAACTACACACTGTGTGCAGAAGTAAAGGTAAAGGACCCCTGACCATTAGGTCCTGTTGTGGCCGACTCTGGGGTTGCGGCGCTCATCTCGCTTTATTGGCCGAGGGAGCCGGCCGACAGCTTCCGGGTCATGTGGCCAGCATGACTAAGCCGCTTCTGGCGAACCAGAGCAGCGCACGGAAACGCCGTTTACCTTCCCTCTGGAGCGGTACCTATTTATCTACTTGCACTTTGACATCCTTTCGAACTGCTAGGTTGGCAGGAGCAGAGACCGAGCAATGGGAGCTCACCCCGTCACGGGGATTCGAACCGCTGACCTTCTGATCGGCAAGTCCTAGGCGCTGTGGTTTAACCCACAGCGCCACCTATGTCCCATACCTCACATCAAAATCCCCAATTGGGCATAAAGCTCACTGGATGACCTGGGGCCAGTCACTGCGTCTCAGCCTAACCAGCTGCATGGGCTTGTTGTGGGGATGAATTGAGGAGAGGGAAAATGGTGCACATCACCATGGACTCCTTGGAAAGAGAGAGACAAAAAAGGGCCTATAAATGCAATAAAGAATAGTATAATAATAACCCTAGACCTTTTGAAGAAGGATTGACCATTATACCACTCTGAACATGGTAGCTCTGCAAGGTAAAATGGGGCCTTTGAACAACTTTCTGTTCCCTTAACAGACCACAACTCCCAGAATTCTTTGAGGGAAGCCATGTCTGCTTAAAGTGGTATCATAGTGCTTTCAATGTATGGTTTGAATGTGGCCAAAGTCCAGGCATAGGCAAACTCTGGCCCTCCAGATGTTTGGGACTACAATTCCTATCATCCCTGACCACTGGTGCTGTTAGCTAGGGATGATGGGAATTGTAGTCCCAAACATCTGGAGGGCCGGAGTTTGCCTATGCCTGCCAAAGCCAGTCAAGGATATTGACGTCTATGTGGAGGCAGTGGAATGCCAGCAGTTAGAAGACTGTGTAAGGTAATGGACGCTTGGAACCCTATAAAGCAAGTAGGAACACAGTGGGGTCAGAGGACCGTTAGCCATGGATACAAATAATTTCATTACTCAGGTCAATGTGATTTTCTTCATTCTTTGGGGCTCCATTTGTTGTTGTTGTTTAGTCGTTTAGTCGTGTCTGACTCTTCATGACCCATGGACCAGAGCACTCCAGGCACTCCTGTCTTCCACTGCCTCCTGCAGTTAGGTCAAACTCATGCTGGTAGCTTCGAGAACACTGTCCAACCATCTCGTCCTCTGTCGTCCCCTTCTCCTTGTGCCCTCCATCTTTCCCAAATTCAGGGTCTTTTCCAGGGAGTCTTCTCTTCTCATGAGGTGGCCAAAGTATTAGAGTCTCAGCTTCAGGACCTGTCCTTCCAGTGAGCACTCAGGGCTGATTTCCTTCAGAATGGATAGGTTTGATCTTCCTGCAGTCCATGGGACTCTCCAGAGTCTCCTCCAGCACCATAATTCAAAAGCATCAATTCTTCGGCGATCAGCCTTCTTTATGGTCCAGCTCTCACTTCCATACATCACTGCTGGGAAAACCATAGCTTTAACTATACGGACCTTTGTTGGTAAGGTGATGTCTCTGCTTTTTAAGATGCTGTCTAGGTTTGTCATTGCTTTTCTCCCAAGAAGCAGGCGTCTTCTTGGGGCTCCATTACCTTACTATAAATGAAATACTGATGCAGACAGATCAGTCTTTGCTCCCAAAAATAAAATTGACCTATCGGTACTTGTGTCTTGGCAGACCGCACCTGGAGTACTGTGTCCAGTTTCGGGTGCCACAATTTAAAAAGGATATTGACAAGCTGGAATGTGTGCAGAGGAGGGCAGCCAAGATAACCAAGGGTCTAGAAACCAAGCCTTATGAGGAATGGTTGAGGGAGCTGGGTCTGTTTAGCCTAAAAAAGAGGAGACTGAGAGGAGATATGATAGCCATCTTCAAATATCTCAAGGGCTGTCGCATGGAAGGTGGAGCAAGCTTGTTTTCTCCTGCTCTGGAGGGTAGAACTCAAACCAAGGGCTTCAAGTAACAAGAAAGGAGATTCTGACTTGATATCAGGAAGAAGCTTCTGATGGTAAGAGCTGTTTGACTGTGGAACGGACCTCCTCAGAAGGTGGTGGACTCTCTTTTGTTGGAGGTTTAAAAGCAGAGGTCATGGGTGCTTTAGTTTACAATCCTGCATTGCACGGGGTTGGACTAGATGACCCTTGGGTCCCTTCCAACTCCATCTGTTGGATATGCTTTTGGTGTGGATCTTCTCTATACTTCACATGCTCTCATTATGTAACCAACATTTTAAATCAGAAATGAGGCTTTAAGGGGGGGAAAAACCAAAAGATCGAGTGTCTGTGGGATTAGTCTGTGTGCTTGGTTTAAGCCGTCTGGTTTAGTCTATTTTATTTTTAAATGGCAAAGCTGTATGTTCTATCTGAATTGAAAACCTAAGCCATTTCCTTCCACCGCAGTGACCTTTCGAGTCATTATCCTTTGGGCAAACTGATAATGAAAAAGGGGGGTGGGAAAGCCGTGGAGAGCTGCCCCCATGATACTTTGTTGTTGTTGCTTGTTCTTGTTGTGTAACCATTTGCAATCTTGCTAGGAACTCAAGGCAGGTTTCATTGATCATTCTCTCTCTCTCTCTCTCCCCCCTTTCTCTTAATGGATGTTTGGAAAGTCGCAAACTATTTCAATGTAAGCTCAAAGAGCAAATGCAGGAAACTGATAATTACCTTCTTCCTTAGGGAAAATAGAGAAAAAAGACTTAGGGCATAGCAATATCTTGGACTTAAATTGGTTTAAAAGCTGTTCCATTTCTCTGAGGAACCCCCGGGTAGCTGAGATCTGTGTTGTAAGGCAACTCCATGCCTTGGGACTTAATTGTGGATGTAGGTCTCTGTATTTGACAGACCCTCCTGGCAAGTGCCCTTCAGCATCCATAGGTGGGTAACAACCGCAGCAGCAGCAGCAGTAGCACACTCCCATCCATGCTTGGTTAAAAACACAGGAAATGAAGGCACATTAGCTCTCTCAGTGGCCAACTAGATGATGATGATGATGATGATGATGATAATAATAATAATAATAATAATAATAATTTTTATTTATACCCTGCCCTCCCCAGCCAAGACCGGGCTCAGGGCGGCTAACCACCAATAATAAAAACAAGTTGTTTAAAATATAACTTAAAAAACAAGATTAAAATACAACATTAAAACATTAAAATGCAGCCTCATCACAGGAGGAGAAAGGAAAAAAGAAAGAGGGGGAGGGAATCAAATTGATTCCAAGCCAAAGGCCAGGTGGAACAACTCTGTCTTACAGGCCCTGCGGAAAGAAATCGGATCCTGCAGGGCCCTGGTCTCATGAGACAGAGAGTTCCACCAGGCCGGAGCCAGTGTTGAAAAGACCCTGGCTCTGGGTGAGGCTAATCTGACTTCCTTAGGTCCCGGGACCTCTAGGGTGTTGCTATTTATGGACCTTGAGGTCCTCTGTGGGGCATACCAGGAGAGGCGGTCCCATAGGTACAAGGGTCCTAGGCCATGAAGGGCTTTAAAGGTCAAAACCAGCACCTTAAATCTGACCCTGTACTCCACCAGGAGCCAGTACAGCTGGAAAAGCACTTGGTGAATATGCTCCCATGACAGAGACCCCGTGAGGAGCCTCGCTGCTGCATTCTGCACCAGTTGGAGTTTCTGGGACAGCTTCAAGGGCAGCCCCGCGTAGAGCGAATTACAGTAGTCAAGCCTGGAGGTGACCGTTGCATGGATCACTGTGGCCAGGTCGGGGCGGGAAAGGTAAGGGACCAACATGCTCATGAGAAGCAGAACCTGAGCACAACAACCCTCTTCACACTTTTGATTCCCACTTCCTAGCAACTGGCATTCAGGTGCATACAGTGGAGGTAGAACATACCCATCACCAGGGCCTTCTTAAGCATATCTGGCGCTGTGGTGCAAAGATCCCTTCGGCGCTCCCCCAGCAACTCCAAAACAAGGGAGGGGATGGTAGAAAATGTCCTCTGCCTCCCCCACCGCCCCGATCCCTGGCGTGGCGGCAGCGATCAAGTAGGAAAACATGCTGGCGGACATGCTTTCTGGCATCGGGGCGCCCAAGAAGGCAGCCCGGGAAGGCTGCACGCCGCCTTTCACCAGGAAGCAGGAGGAGGACAACGACCGGGAGCGGCTTCCATCCTAAGCCTCTGTGGGGATCGCTCTACTCCTGTGGAGCCTTGGGAAGGAAGCTGCATGCCCACCAGCCATATAGTTGGTGGGGCGCAGCTGGTGGGCGTGCAGGGAAAGGGGAGGCTGCGCAGCTCCCCCACTCGCTAGGGCGCCCCTGAGAGGCCAGCACCCTGGCGCAACAAACCACTAACACTAATAGGAAAGACGGCTCTGCCCATCATGCCAGGTTGCCATTGATCAACTTACCCTCTGTGAATAGACCAGAAGCCACCATTTTCACTGACCATTGTATAGCATTATTCCAGGCCATTGTGGTGCTAATTGCAGTGCCAGGTAGCAGGCGGGTGCTCATGGCAGGTGCCGGTGGTAAGTCATGCTGGGGCACTGAAGGACCAGCAGTTGCCTGAGGCCAATATGTGCTGAGGCCTCTACCAACCCCAGACAATTTCAGTAACCGCCTGTGCCTCCCATGAGTGTCTGCCAGGGGCTGGGCAGAGGAAGGAATGGTGGAGGCTGCCTCCTTAGCCTGACCCTTGCAGGGAGAAGGAAGAGGGAGACAGTTTAGATTTACAACAGGGGTTTGCGGGAGGTCGCAGCTCAGACACAGATGAGGGGAAAAGTTGGGAAATCGTGGGAGAGGAGGAGGAAGCAGCAGAGAGGCAACAGCTGACTGACACAGTGTCTTTAGAAAGCATTCCAGATTTGTTAAAAAGCCTGCAGCATTTTTGTTAGGGATTGTAGGGAAATATCTGCCAAAAAAGCTGAAAAACATCTTCATGTATGTGACAACGGCTGCGAGAGTTCTAATAGCACAAGGATGGAAGACTGAAGAAACTCCAACTAAAGAATCATGGCAAGAAAAATTGATGGACTATGCAGAACTGGCAAAACTGACATATAAGCTACGGGACAAGGATAACTGTGACTTTAAAGATGAATGGGAACCCTTTACAAAGTATTTGAAGACGCAACAAAGCGAACTGGACTCCTTGGCTGACTTTGAATAAACATTCACAAATTTTTTATTGATAATAATCAGTTAAATAGTTTAAGGATCTATACAACTGTGTAACATGGAGAACTCAGCATTCTTAGAGAAATCAAAGACTGGAACTGAGGGAAGCTGGGGGTGGGGGTGGGTGGGTTTTGTGGGGGAGGGTGGGGGAGGGAGGAAAAATGGGGGGAAAATAAGGATATGTTTCTGGATAATATGTTTTGTTTTAATTTTGAATAAAAATTAAAAAAATAATAATAGAAAGAATTCCAGATCCCTCTCCAGGAACCCGGCAAGCCTTGAAAGTAGGAGAGCAAAGAGCTCAAAGACAGAGGGCACATAGCAGCACCCACAGAAGTGACAAATGTGGAAGTGGGAGAGATTCACTTGGGACAACGCCATTATCCAAGAGGCTGGGTTCTATAGCCTCTTTCTGTAAAGACTGAAATAAAAAAGGATTGTAAGAAACCTCCCTTGTCTTTATACTTTCCTGGCAATCAGCCGGGAGTTGCTGACAGCATCCTGACAGTGGCACTCCATTCCCTTTTGGGGCTAGCTAGACTCTCTGCATTTGTTAATGTTACGGCCCTGGACCAGGAGTCATAGAATTGAGGAGTTGAAAGGGACACCGAGCATCATCTAGTCCAACTAGATGGCCCAATCCAACAGGGCTCTCATTTGGCAGAGGTGCTTCTCCGCCTGCACTCTGTAGTGACACAGTCTGCATGACCTACCCCATGTGGACCCACTGGTTGTGTGGCTTGGCTCTAAGTATATCAGATATCTGGGACACAGGTGGCGCTGTGGTCTAAATCACTGAGCCTCTTGGGCTTGCCGATGGTAAGGTCGGCAGTTCGAATCTACGCGACGGGGTGAGCTCCCGTTGCTTTGTCCGAGCTCCTGCCAACCTAGCAGTTTGAAAGCATACAAGTATGAACAGATAAATAGATACCGCTGTGGTGGGAAGGTAAATGGCGTTTCCATATGTTCTGGCACTTGTCACGGTCCTCTGTGTGCCAGAAGTGGTTTAGTCATGCTGGCCACATGACCCAGAAATCTTCCTGCAGACAAACGCCGGCTCCCTCGGCCCGAAAGGAGAGCTGAGCGCCGCCTTCCAAAGTTGAATTCAACTGGACTTAACTGTCCAGGGGTCTCCTACCTTTACCGTTATACCAGGTGCAGCTGGGTTGTGAAAGGTTGTGTGTGAAAAACCAGCCATTGTCTACATTTCTTATTCTTTTTTCTGCAACATTTCAGTTCAACTGAAATAAGAAAAGGAGAAAAACCGAAAAAACCTTTGTTGCCCCCCTCCCAAAGTCTTTCTTTACAGTGACAATCAAAGTGGGAGAAGGGACACGTTTTATTAACTGAGCTAATGAAGCATCTCTTTCTGCTAACGTTGCCTAACTTCCCTAGGAGCTCATGTGCTTTTCGCTCAATTTCCGTCTGTTTCTGAACCATCTCGGCAATTCACGAGATTCCTCTCCTCACTTGTGGATAATTTTCTACACTGTTGTCTTTAAGCTCTGCTGGAACCGCACACTCACTGGAGCATGGAGGGACTTGGCAATATACAAACCCACCAAGATTTCTTTCTTACAGGTGTTAGCCTACCTTGCGGTAATTTGCACCCATGCAGGGCTCCCTGAGCAGAAATCCACATATGCAAATTCATATGCACATCAAGTCACTTGCAAAGCATTTGTGTACATGGTCTTTGCTGCTTCCTTTAAAACACATGGAAGCATGGACTGGGGAAAAGGTGGATCAACAGTTCTGTCCTGTTCATATTTACTTTATGGCATCCTTGATAGCAAAAGGCTAGAGCAAATATATGCACTTCAATATATATCAAACAAAGAAGTTACAAATAATGCACAGTGACAGCTACAGATGGGCAAATTTGTCAATTTTAGTTTTTCTCGGTTTTTCATTTTTGAAAAGTCATCAGAATATTACTGCAAATTTATTTTAACGCACACTGTATACAATTTCCCCCAATGCACACATTTTTTGCAAAAGAATTCCCACTAGTATAATGAGTTTTTGTATGTTATTTCCAGCAATATATGCATTTTTAGACACACTTTAATATGTTGAATTTTAATGCAACATTGCTCAGTTGGAGAATTTGCAAAATTTAGAGATGGGTGAATTTCAAGAGATGTGTTTTGTTTCTCTTACTGTTTCCAAGAGTACAAAAAAGGTAAGTTTGCTTTCAAATGCCAACTGAATCAAGGAGAATTAAGAAAATTGAGAGAAATAAGCACAGAAATGCACTCAAATTTTCATGCTCAGGTTCATATGGAGATATGTGGTTCTTGAGGTATTGTGGTCCTGAGTCACTTAAGACATGAATACAACACTCTCCCCAATTGTGATTCCCATCAACTGTATTCAGAGGTAATCTGAAGGGCCACACCTGGTACTAGATGTTATGGTGTGTGGGAATTTTTGAAGCATTTTGACGCTGTCTTAACATCAGCGACAACAACAAGAATGATTTATTTTTATCCAGGTCTTTCAGTAACAACACCCAGTTTCCAGAGACAAACTGTTTGCCTTTACAGGCTCATCTTGTTTGGTCCTCAACCAGATATCTTTCATTCCCTTCCTCCAGCTCATTTTCCCTTCCCTATTGTATTTACAGTAACTTTCTAAGAGTGAGAGTCAGCCAAATTAATTTTCCTCAAGAATAGTTATGATAGGGTTGTATGGCAGGCAGGAAGAGAGAGGAAAACGAGGGGGACTCTCTTACTGTGTTTATTGTTACCTGTCGCTATTGATCATTAACTGCTCTCAGCTGAAGTATGACTTCCATTTCCCTTTTCCACCCTGGATTAAGTCACACACATTCTTCTCTGTCAAAACATTTTAAAAAGTTACATAGGCAGCACGTTCAGAGTTTGAAGGCTGCCTCTTTCAGTGTAGGAAGCCATTATGTTTCAAAAAGAACCATACTGTATGTCACTGAATGGGATGTGTGAATTGCTGCATGAGAAATTGGGCTCATCTTATTCAGGGTCTTTTAGAATCATAGAATCATAAAACTGGAGAGTTGGAAGGGACCACGAGGGACATCTAGTCCAACCCCATGCAATGCAGAAATCTTTTGCCCAACGGGGTGCTCGACCCCCCAAACCCTGAGATTTCCCCCACCCCAAGCTGGAACCTTCAAATTTGCCCAGAAATTTTGTGAATGGGGAGGGGGAAATGCTTTTGTTCAAGAGGTGACCCTGAAGGTCAAAGTTATACAAATCTTTCCTTTTGGATCCATCTTATGACTGGCCAGCTTCTGAAGCTCAGGTCCAGTGGGATCTCCTTGGTTGGGGAGCCTCCTATAACCCCTAGTACAGAGATGGGGGACCTGTGGCCCTCTAAATGTTTACTGGAGCCCAGCTCCCATAATCTCTGACCACCAGCCATTCTGTTGGGACTGATGAGAGTCCAACAACATCTGAAGGGTCACAGATTAATAACCACCACCTTTGTACATGCTGGGAGCACAAGGTGCTGCCTTCCCCTAGTGGAGACTCAGGAACAGCCAGCTTATCCTTTGATCCCCCTAAAGTCCAGCCTTTCTCAACCTGTGGGTCCCCAGATGTTGTTGAACTACAACTCCCATCACCCCTAGCTAGCAAGGCCAGAGCTCAGGGATGATGGGAGTTGTAGTCCAACAACATCTGGGGACCCACAGGTTGAGAACCGCTGTGCCTAAACCCAGACATATGGGTGTATATGTTTTACAGAATGCTTGACCTTCCTCTGAGTCTTAGGATTGTTCACAATCATCCCTTTGGCCCTAAGTACAAAAACAGCAGAGTACTTTTCAGGCAAAGTACTCACCTGGCAGAACACAAGGCCTCATTTCACCAAGCTCTGCTACTGAGGATTCACTCTTCTCGGACTAATATAGAGATAGGAACTCAGTTGTCCTCCAGAATTTGGCAATACAGTTCTTGGCTCAAAGGAATGTGGCAAATTAAAGACATTGTCTGGGTTGAAATGTGTACACAAATGCTTATTTTAGGGCAAGGGCAACAGGTGAGTCATTGCTTGTAGAAGATTCCAGGTTCAATTCCTGGCAATGGGCTGGAAGTGTCCCCAATATGACATCCTTGAGAGATGCTGTTAGGGAAAGTAGACAGTGCTGATCTTGAGCTAGATGGACCAATGTTCTGACTTAATATAAGGCAGCTTCCTGTATCTCTATGATTGTGGGGAAAATATGTGCAAAAATAAAGCAGTGTGTGTGTGTTTAAATGCAGATTGATGCAGAAACAGGAGGGAATAGACTTATGAACAAACACCATGCAAAAGTGGCATAGACCAGAAACAGACAAATCCATCCACCCCTAACTATCACTTGACCTCTTTTTGATACAGGAGAAGTTAGGAAGAAATAAAAATGTGCTTTGATGCTGGATTCCACTCTGCACAGTTGGGACTATGCCAACCAAGCCATTAATTCAGTGTTGCAAGGTTAGTGTTATTAGCTAAAGGAATATGAAACACCTTTCTGACTGAATTAGTATATGCAGAGCTAAGCTCTTCACAAATGGAATTTGCTTAGATATGCACACGTGTCGGAACACCAAGGAGCTAATGTGGCAACAGCCTTTTGAAAATAGTCAAAATAAATAAGTAAGTGGAGTAAAATGATGCCGTGGAAATCCTCCAAGACTCTGTACGGGAATCAAAAGGAGAAAGAATGGGAGCTCTAGCAGTGTAGTGAAATATATTCATTTATACATACATGCAGAAAGGCGAAAAGATCAATCACGGACACATTAAAGTAAATAGTGTTGTAAGGTTTCTGACTTGACGGGAGGAGTAAGTGGGGGACTTGCAAACTATAAGAACGGTTAATGGCAGGCTGTTGAAATTTATGGTAAAATAGATATTATGGGAACGGCATTCATTGAGAAAGAGAACCGTAAATTTAAGATAAGCACGTATGAGTTCCAAGGAGACCATGAAGAAATGGGAGATTTAGGATCAAAGAGCAGTTAAGAGGATGCAATAAAAGAATGGTAGTGCAGAAAACAGACTCATGTAGGAATTTAAGAAGGTGGTAAAGAGGCTTCACTCACAAGCTCACATGAAAAAGCCTAGAGCTTGATCCAGAATCAGATGATGTCAGGGAACCTTGTGTGAGATACCTGCAACCAGAAGCGTCTTGACAGGTGGGGCAGATCTGCTATGCTAGGTTCCTGGCACTGTTGCTTACCAGGAGTGATGGGGAACTGGTGATAAGGCAGAGAGGTTGGTATGGAGCAAACTCACCAGCAAGACCACTGGCTTGGCTCCATGGTGCATTTGCACCTAGCTGACCTGCCTGCTGCCCCTCCTTCTTTCTCTCCCAGTAAGAAATAGCTACCCACTATTTGACCAGGAGGATGCGGGTGGCGCTGTGGGTTAAACCACAGAGCCTAGGACTTGCCAATCAGAAGGTCGGCGGTTCGAATACCCACGACGGGGTGAGCTGTTGCTCGGTCCCTGCTCCTGCCAACCTAGCAGTTCGAAAGCACGTCAAAGTGCAAGTAGATAAATAGGTACCGCTCAGGCAGGAAGGTAAACGGTGTTTCCGTGTGCTACTCTGGTTCGCCAGAAGCGGCTTTGTCATGCTGGTCACATGACCCGGAAGCTGTACGCCGGCTCCCTTGACTAATAAAGCGAGATGAGCGCCGCAACTCCAGAGTTGGCCATGACTGGACCTAATGGTCAGGGGTCCCTTTACCTTTATTTGCCAGGAAGCAAGAGTAGGAGCTCCACCCCACCCAATAAACTGCTTCTGGCTGTAGCAATGCCTGACGAGTCCCTACTTGGTTTCTCTGTTTTAATTTCTTCCAACAGGAAATGCATTCTGGATGTTGAATATAGAGGGGGGAGCTTGCTGGTTTTCCTTTTTCATTTGATGGACTGCCTAGTGCAAGATGGAGGAGGACCATAGCTCCACGGGAGACCTATACATACTGCCAAAAAGCCACTGTACTTTTTCAGGGGACAAATGGCATTGCAAAAATGTGTGTGCATGTAGATTGTGTGACCCTCTGCTATCAATGCTGAGTTAGTTGGAGAAAGAGTTTGACAACGTGGCTTCCTACATTTCTTGATTTTACTGGTGTGGCATTGGCTTGGTTCAAGCTGTGCATGCTGATCAGTTGACTGCAATCTCCAACGCTGAAGTGATTGTGTAAACCTGCCATCACAGATCACAGATATACAATGCAACAGATGGAACTTCCGCTTTCCAACCGAGTCAGATTGCACAGTTAGAGTCTAACAACCAAGTGTTCAGTAAACAACAACAACAACAACAAAAAGGTAAAGGTAAAGGACCCCTGACAGTTAAGTCCAGTCGCAGACGACTCTGGGGTTGCGGCACTCATCTCGCTTTACAGGCCGAGGGAGCCGGCGTTTGTCCACAGACAGTTTTTCCGGGTCATGTGGCCAGCATGACTAAGCCGCTTCTGGCGCAATGGAACACCGAAAGCAGAGCAGCGCATGAAAACACCACTTACCTTCCCGCCGGAGCGGTACCTATTTATCTACTTGCACTTTTTGATGTGCTTTCGAACTGCTAGGTTGGCAGGAGCTGGGACTGAGCAACGGGAGCTCACCCCGTCGTGGGGATTTGAACCGATGACCTTCTGATCAGCAAGCCCAAGAGACTCAGTGATTTAGACTACACATTTTGGGGTGTAGGTTTCCTGTATGGATGCAAGCAGAAATGACTTGGTGGGCAGGGTGCAGCCACTATATGCTAGCTTCCCAGCAGGTAGGTTGCTGTTGCTTACTTGGGGTGTTGGGGAGGCAGCAGGGAGGTCTTTGTGGTGCAAACGACTGTTTGGTTTTCCCTCAGGTGCATTTGCACCACACCCACCTCCCTGCTCCCTCACCCTATCCCAGTAAGCAACACTGCAACAGTGATCCACCTGCCAATAAATTATCATAGCAGGTCCACACTAAACCACTTCTGGATGCAAGACTATTCATGCAACGACTATTGCACTGAATCCAACTCTTGCTTTGCATTGTAGCCCATAGGAGGAGGCTGCTAAAACAGCTGTTCTTACACTCTGTTTTCTCAGTTGAACACTGAACTAATGTCTTAGATCAGGCACCCCCAAACTCAGCCCTCCAGCTGTTTTGGGAGTACAACTCCCATGATCCCTAGCTAACAGGACCAGTGGTCAGGGATGATGGGAATTGTAGTCGCAAAACAGCTGGAGGGCTGAGTTTGGGGATGCCTGTCTTAGATTTTATGGCTACAGTCCTATATGTACTTACCTGGAAGTAAACTCCATTTAATTCAGTGGGCCTTACTTCCTTGCAGGCACACATAGGGTTGTAGTGTGGGGGGTGCAGGGGGGGCCGGCCGCTACCTGGCTCACTCTCTCTCACTGCAGTGCTGGCTGTGCGAATCCGATCCGAGCCGCTGGGTCGCCGCCCACTGTGGAGGGGGTGGGTGCCAGGCGTGCGGTGCGGAGAGAGAGCGAGGGACTATCTGGGGGAGGGACAGTGCAGCGGCCGCCCAGCGCAGCGCTGAGCGCGGGAGAGAACCACACCAGACCAGACCAGGCAGCAGCAAGAAGAAGCTGGCAGCGGCGGCAGGTTAGGGGTTAGGGGGCGCAAATTACTTGCCTTGCCCCGGGTGCTGACAACCCACGCTACGCCACTGGGTTGTACTGCCAGTCGATTTCTAGTCCTGTGAGGAGAGCCTGTGTTTTAGTTCCACAGTGGTCAGAGGAATCCATAAAACAACAACAGCCACCATACTCCACACCATAATAAATAGCAGTCGGGAGGGATATGTTACTGAGATGATGTTCTGCTATAAAACATTTAATGTTCACTGGCATCAATATCTATTACAAAGTCAACTGCATTGATATTGCAGTAAAGAAGAGTGAATTTTTTTTGTAAAGCTTGAGATAATTAGTGAGCCCAAGCCAGGGCATGGCAGAAATATATCGACAATAGATAGCTCAACCGAAGAACATGACAGGTCCCAAAGAGCTAACCCCAAAACCATCATTCAAAATAGGCAGGTTGTTCAATAGGCAAGTTATTCAGTTCAGTTTTCCACATTTTTTGCATCTTTTTGCATCTTTTTTTAAAAAAAGGCCATTTGTATTTTTGTATGCATTTCTCCTAATAATAATACTTTTTGCATGCAATTTACAGACATTTTTTCAAGCATCTTTCCCTCCTAATATAACTCATTTTGTGTGCTGTTTCCACCAATTTGTGCATTTTTATTATGCGCTTTCCCTCCAATATACACATGTTTGCACCCTTGTGTTCGCTGGAGAACTGCACCCTCAAATTTGGAGAACACCCATCCATAATATAAGCCAAAACCCATGATGTAAGAGAGAGAAGGTATCAGAGACCACCAATGCCACTTGCTATAGCGGCCATCCAAGACTGTGGTGGGCATCACTTGGAAACGCAGCTCAATAATGGCATTTCTTCAGGAAACCAGCAAGAGTTTGGTCAGATAACTAGCTCTGAAATGCTCTGTTCTTGGGAGCAGATACCAAGGGGGAAATTGGGTATTTCAAAGTAGTTGCAGTTAGATAGAATCCAGAAGAGACCATCTTTTAGTTGGCACTTATTCAAGGTCAATGCAGAACTTACTGAGGTTGATGGGGCAAAAGTCTGACTCAGTGTAAGGCAACTTTTATGTTCCTGTGTCTTGAAATGTCTGTGGACTCTTTAATGAGGGACTGACTTTCCCAGAATAAAGACAGAACTGGCTGTTCTTGGTTTGTCCTGGGGTGTATTTCAGAAAAAGCTGGAAGAAACTTACCAAGAATACAGCTTTTGCTACTAACTTAAACCAAACCAGGGTTTTGCTGCATTATTTGTTCCATGTTAACTGGCCCAGGCTCTTCACCATTATTTCAAAGAGATACCCTTTGATCTATTGCACCAGACGGGTATGTGTGTGTGTGAAGCATCCCAGCTTTTAATGCACTATTGATAAATCCATATAGTTCAATTGCAACCTCCTGATAAATCTTTTTTATAGCTTTTAATGTTGCTGCCTCTCCCCCAGCATTTTATATAGTTTAGGTTTTGTTTGGTATTTTAGCGTCAACTGCTTCTGCATTCGATACCTGCAAACCAATGGTCTGGTTGCTAATTTCAAATCACCACGTGAAATTCGCTCTCCTATGACACCTTTGCTCCCTCGGCTCCTTGATCTACAGTCAGAAAGCAGAATTATGTCAGGAAATTGGGGTTTCCTAATTCCTTGTTGCCTCCAGGGTCAAAAGAATGTTGTTGTTTTTTAAAAAGGTGATAATTGCATTTGCAAGCAGATGTTGATAAAGGTAGAAATTCAGTATCATCTTCTAAAAACACATGCTTTAATAGCACAGAGCATCAGCAGCAGCCAAAAGTTATAGTTGTACTACTGTATAGTAGCCAACATGGTACCCTCCAAGTGTACCATGGGACTTCAACTCCCATCAGCCCCATGCAACATAGCCAATAGTCAGGGACAATGGGAATTGTAGTCCAACAGCTGCTCGAGGGCACCATATTGGTTGTTCCAGATTTAAATGCATTGTTTCCACCATCCATACTGGGTAATACAGTTAATGTACATAGCATTAAGGGACGTGGGTGGCGCTGTGGGTTAAACCACAGAGCCTAGGGCTTGCCGATTGGAAGGTTGGCGGTTTGAATCCCCGCGACGAGGTGCGCAGGAGTGCCCATCGCCCACCCTTGACACACACTCACTCTCTCTGTCTCTCTCTCTCATTTCCTGCTTAAAAGAGAACAGTAAGTTCCCAAAAGGTGGCGCTGTGGGTTAAACCACAGAGCCTAGGACTTGCCGATCAGAAGGTCGGCAGTTCGAATCCCTGTGACGGGGTGAGCTCCCGTTGCTCGGTCCCTGCTCCTACCCACCTAGCAGTTCAAAAGCACGTCAAAGTGCAAGTAGATAAATAGGTGCCGCTCTAGTGGGAAGGTAAACGGCATTTCCGTGCGCTGCTCTGGTTTGCCAGAAGCAGCTTAGTCATGCTGGCCACATGACCTGGAAGCTGTACGCCGGCTCCCTCGGCCAATAAAGCAAGATGAGCGCCGCAACCCCAGAGTTGGCCACGACTGGACCTAATGGTCAGGGGTCCCTTTACCTTACATACCATTAAGGGACAATGCAATGCATATTCAATGCAAATATGATGCTGTAAGGGATTTGTGATTAGTGCTGACCCATAACTGTTCCTCTTGTCTTCCTGGCAATGCCTTAGCTAACCTGGTACCCTCCATTTGTTTTGGACAAATCACTCCTGACCATTGGCTACTGTAGCTGGGGTTTATGGAGTCCAACAATATCCAAAGGGCATCTGGTTGAGGGAGGATGGTCTAGTGCAAAAGGCACATGAGTTGGCTGTATTTACATGCCCTTACCTTATCTTACCTCCTGGCAAATAGAAGGGGAAGAAATGGAGGCAGTGAGAGATTTTACTTTCTTGGGCTCCATGATCACTGCAGATGGTGACAGCAGTCACGAAATTAAAAGACACCTGCTTCTTGAGAGAAAAGCAATGACAAACCTAGACAGCATCTTAAAAAGCAGAGACATCACCTTACCAACAAAGGTCCATATAGTTAAAACTATGATTTCCCCCAGTAGTGATGTATGGAAGTGAGAGCTGGGCCGTAAAGAAGGCTGATCGCCGAAGAATTGATGCTTTTGAATTATGGTGCTGGAGGAGACTCTTGAGAGTCCCAAGGACTGCAAGAAGATCAGACCTATCCATTCTGAAGGAAATCAGCCCTGAGTGCTCACTGGAAGGACAGGTCCTGAAGCTGAGGCTCCAATACTTTGGCCACCTCATGAGAAGAGAAGACTCCCTGGAAAAGACCCTGATGTTGGGAAAGATGGAGGGCACAAGGAGAAGGGGACGACAGAGGACGAGATGCTTGGACAGTGTTCTTGAAGCTACCAGCATGAGTTTGACCAAACTGCCGGAGGCAGTGGAAGACAGGAGTGCCTGGCGTGCTCTGGTCCACGGTGTAACAAAGAGTCAGACATGACTAAACGACTAAACAACAACCCCACACTGGGGTCTGCTTGTGGGAATCCTTATGGAAGAGAAGGCTCCCAGTGGTTACATGCTCTGCCTCCATGGTTGCAGGCAGTAATGCTTCTGAAACCAGTTGTTGGGGATCACAGGTGGGGAGAAAGTTGCTGCATGCTTGCAGGCTTCCCAGTGGGACATCTGGTTGGCTACTGCGAGACCAGGATGCTGGAATAGATGGACCATTGGCCTGATCCAGCAAGCTCTTCTTATGTTCTTGTGGATCAGGAAACTGGGGTAGGCATAGCTGGTTAGCAATGGCTGGTGCTGTTGTTGGGGATGGGGCAGCAAACAGGCTTACAGTCAGTGTTAGACACATTCTCTCATATTTCTCTGGTTGAAGGCACCATCTTGAGAGGCACCTCCTGCCTGCCTCCCAAAGTGTAAGGTGAAACGGCTTATTTGTGTGTATCGAGCCCAAGCTCCTGATAGCCAAGCTATTGTTGCATCATTAGCACATTTGCTTCTACTGTAATCCAAGAAGGCCAGGCTCTGTGCTTTGAGGACACTTGCTAGGCCAGGGGTAGGCAACCTAAGGCCTGTGGGCTGGATGTGGCCCAATCGCCTTTTCAATCCAGCCCGTGGACGGTCCGGGAATCAGCGTGTTTTTACACAAGTAGAATATGTCTTTTTATTTAAAATGCATCTCTGGGTTATTTGTGGGGCTTAGGAATTTGTTCATTATTTTTTCCAAAATATAGTCCAGCCCACCACATGGTCTGAGGGACGGTGGACCAGCCCATGGCTGAAAAAGGTTGCCGACCCCTGTCCTAGGCTGCAGTACCAAGCTAGCCTGATCATTCAGCCAGCTGGTCCCTGCCTGCTTTGAGATGCACAACTGCTTCTGATCAAATTAGATGGACAGATGTCCCTTATCCCTGCTTCTAGGACTGCTTGGAGCCTCCAATTACTCAAGAGCTTTGAGACCTGGGCATTCTGATTACAGAGGCAAAAATTAAGACAAATTGCTTGCAGAACTTTAAATTCAAATTATGATAACTCCAGAGCCCCTTTAGCACTCAGCAGGTGATGACACAGTGAGATTGGCACTGTATCCCAGGGTGCTGTGACATCAGAGCAAATCAGCCAATGGCAGGGCACTATGGGGGCTTCAGGGTCCCTTGTAAGTCTGAGGCAAGCAGAGGATGAGATGACTCGCTTGCGAGGAGAGAGGTTTTATGGGACCCACAGTCCATTGTATGGATGAACCTTTTGCTAATACTGCATATGAACTTTGATATTTGCAGTAGTGCTACGCATAAAGGCAAGAAAAATAATTCTGCTGAAGAATCATAATGAATCTTTAACAGCTGAGCATTGCTCTGAGACTATCAAATAAAAGGTTATTCTCTCAGTCACAATACGGGAACATTCACCATGGCTTCTTTAATTTACATTAGTACTTAAAGTCACAAAAATGTCACATAAAAGAACAAATTCTGCTTATGCTAAGGCAGGATTACAGATTCATCTTGCCTGATCCAGCAGGGGGGAATACAATGTTTCCCCCTTGATTTTCTTCCAGCAGACTTCCCCAACCAAAAAAACAAACAACAACCCCTTTTATTATGGGTTAAGAAATGAAGCTATAACAGTGTACTATAACAACCTCTGATATATGATATCTGTGCAGCCTGTCCCCATGCGTATCCTGGCTAAATTATTCATTTCAGATATTTATAACCCACCCTTGCCTGGGTCACAGGGTGGGAGGACAGCAACAAACATTTTAAAATCTGATGCAACAAAATATAATACCGAGCCAAACTAAGTATAAATCACCGGCAATGGCCAAATCAAAAGGCTGCAGAAATGAATCACAATGCACCCCTCGACTTTTGAAGGGCCTGGACAAAGAGTGATGTCCTCACCTACCTTTGTAAAGGCAGTAATGTTGAAGCCTGACACACCTCAGAGGGAAGGCCACTCCCAAAACATGGAGTGACTGTAATAAATAGTACCAGTTATTAAGTTATAAAAATTCAAGGAGAGGGAATGGGAAGAAACAGTAAAAAGAAGAATGGACAAGGATTCTCCAAAACGCTTGTTGCAAAGGCACAAAGATGTCCCTTATATTTTTATTGTAAAAGATTAGTTCTCCCATAGCCAGTTCTCCCAGGCCCTCAAACCATGCACTTTATGTAAAACAAGTTTCCAGTTTCCAGTGACACTTAATCAACCTTCCATGAAGAAAGGTTCGAGAACCCAGGTCTTATGAGCACGATGGAGTACCATAGTTGTATTACCATCTTGTAATTTGGAGCCATTGGTTTGAGTCCTGCCCTCCAGAGCAGGAGAAAAAAACAAGCTTGCTCATCTCCCAGGTAACAGCCCTTTAGATATTTGAAGATGGCTGTCATATCTCCTCTCAGTCTCCTCTTTTCCAGGCTAAACATACCCTGCTCCCTCAACCGTTCCTCATAAGACTTTGGTATTTTTTTGGGGGGGGGGAATACTCATTGAATTTTTATTTATATTTATAGGTGACACATTTAAATACATCTGAGAATATGACCTGCAGGACATATTTTGTGAGGATTTTTTAAAAAAAAATTCTCAGATTGATGAGGAAAAAGAATGCAATAATGAATAAAACCACCTGTAAGTGCCACAGATTAGAAATAGACAGATTTCAGAACATACAAATAGTTTGCAGGATCAGACCAGTGTCCCTTCAAGTTTAGCATCCTGTCCTCACAGTGGCTACCCAAATGCCTATTAGAAGCCATTTCGTCTAATGTTTTAGAGCTACCTAGTTTGGTGGCTCTCGCTACATCTTGCGAGGGGAAAACCCCATAGTTCACCTCTGTGCTGTGTGAACAACATTTCTCTTTTGTCTGTCCCAAACCTTCCAACATTCAGTTTCCTTGGATATTCATGAGCTCTAGTGTTATGAGAGAAAATATATTTTCTCTGTCCACTTCCTCTACGTCATGCATATTTTTACACACCTCTATCATGTTGCTTCTTACTCATCTTTTCTCCATAAGCTTGTTGTTGTTGTTTAGTCATTTAGTCGTGTCTGACTCTTCGTGACCCCATGGACCAAAACACGCCAGGCACTCCTGTCTTCCACTGCCTCCCGCAGTTTGGTCAAACTCATGCTGGTAGCTTTGAGAACACTGTCCAACCATCTCGTTCTCTGTCGTCCCCTTCTTCTTGTGCCCTCCATCTTTCTCAACATCAGGGTCTTTTCCAGGGAGTCTTCTCTTCTCATGAGGTGGCCAAAGTATTGGAGCCTCAGCTTCAGGACCTGTCCTTCCAGTGAGCACTCAGGGCTGATTTCCTTCTGAATGGATAGGTTTGATCTTCTTGCAGTCCATGGGACTCTCAAGAGTCTCCTCCAGCACCAGAATTCAAAAGCATCAATTCTTTGGTTATCAGCCTTCTTTATGGTCCAGCTCTCACTTCCATACATCACTACTGGGAAAACCATAGCTTTTACTATACAGACCTTTGTTGGCAAGGTGATGTCTCCATAAGCTACAAAGCCCCAAATGCTTTGTCCATGCCCGCTGGTGTCTCCAAACTTATCTTGAGCATCTTCAAATTCACTGTGTGGCAGGTCATTCTGGTCACTGGTATGGATAGTCCTGAGTTTTGCTGCGCTCACATCAGAACATTGGCTCATGTATTTGCTTGCTGCGTGAACGGAATGCAAATTCCTCATCTCGCCCTATTTTTGCACATATCACCTCATCGCCCACCGGCTTAATGAAGTGCAGCTTTCTCTCGCAGGCAATATAGATGCTGTTGCCTGCGAATCTAATTCGACATCCCACACCATGCAAGGTTGATGGCTCTGCCTTTGTTATTCGGCTAGCTGACTCGGCTGTCACATCATGAAAACCCTTCAGTAGCTGCTCACAGAGATTGGAGTCACCCTGAGCCATTGAATAAGAAATCACCCACATAATGCTGCAGAGATACTAATGGCATCAAAGTCTGGTCTGGGAAATTAAACAGCCCATCGGCCTAAGCTATGGAAGTCGGATGGGTGGGGAGATAGGATGGGTGGGAAAGGCGGAATCAGCTTCTCTTGGGAAAGAAAGAAAGAAAGAAAGAAAGAAAGAAAGAAAGAAAGAAAGAAACATACTATTTCCAAAATCTGATGTGTTTACTAGCCGAGGGAAATGACATGCAAAATTGATGTCACCTCCTTCAACACCCCCAAGTGTCTTTGCCTGGTGCTGCTAAACCGAACTTTGCATTTTCAGCACCAACATGCAGGGAAGATTAATGGAGCAAACTGTGGTTTGCTCTGTCATGATGAGAGCCCATTTCAGGGAGCCTCAGGCTTGCAGTTTCATTTGAATTGTAACTGGCGAAGAAACCAGGCTATCAAAACAGTGCAATCCCTGTGGCTGGATGCTCTGATTTGTTAGCTACGGCTTGGGCAAACCACAGTTTCCTGCAGTGGTTCTACATGGGAAACGGTTGTTTGCGATAAATGTGATGCGAAGCTTTAAATCTCTACCCCCTTGCATGCAAGGATTGAATGAAGGGGAAGCGTATGCGCCTGAGGCTTGCTGCTCCACCCTCTCATAATGCTAAATCATTGTTGAGTGTTATGTCTGCATATCCTCATCTTACACAAATACGCTTTCCATGTTTTATTTAATGGTATCCAAGGCTGTTAGGTTGCTGTTGACTTAAGTGGACTATTGAAAATTGTTATCTTACAATGCAACAAAACACAGTTACGTTCCAGCAGGCTAAAACTATGAGCATAAATCAAGATGTCTCTGCAACCTTGGTGCTGAATTGAAATGCAGTTGAGTGGAGCCATTCCCAGGCTGTGAAACCGGGGAGGAGGCATTTCAGATATTTTGTGGGGCAGGGTTTTTATTTAAGGATGGTGTGTATGCAGCTGTCTGGTGCATACACCCAGCTGCTTTCTGCATGTTAGTTTTCTTGGAATGCCCTGGAATTAGAGGTGGGGGAGAAATTCAGCCCAGTTTGCATTTTAATGTGGATCCACTTTATTTGCACTTCTCAGAACCATGTGCATACCGAAACACAGCTTTCAAAATTTGCCTAGAGTTAAGGTGGGGGCATCCTATCTTGTTGAGCTATCTTGTTGAGCGGTGTGATAAGTCCTTTTTCGCTGATGAGGTCAAAGGAAATCATCAGGTGTAAGAAGGCAATGTACTAGGGAAACCCAGCCAGATGGGCAGGCTATAAATTATTATTATTATTATTATTATTATTATTATTATTATTATTGACATCTCTGCTCCTGGCATTTCTCCTGCAGCTGACACAGTGAAAAAACCATGTTGATTGTTGACCTCTGAACTCAAAAGCCACATTGTGACTCTGGGTAGACCTTTTCAGCGAGTGACTGTAATCTGTTGAATAGTACACAGGTGCTCAGCAAGGAGATTGCATGGTACAGTGGTACCTTAGGTTAAGAACTTAATTCATTCTGGAGGTCCATTCTTAACCTGAAACTGTTCTTAACCTGAAGCACCACTTTAGCTAATGGGGCCTCCCGCTGTTGCCGTGCCACCAGAGCACGATTTCTGTTCTCATCATGAAGCAAAGTTCTTAACCCGAGGTACTATTTCTGGGTTAGCGGAGTCTGTAACCTGAAGCGTATGTAACCCGAGGTACCACTGTAGTTGTTACAGTCATGGCAGTCACCTTTGTTCCAGCAGAGGGTCACATTGCTGGAGTTGTGCATGTCTTGTAGCATGGCTCCTGTTCCCCAACACTGTGAGAGAAGGCCATGGAGGTGCATCATGAGAGAGGACTTGAGGTTAACTTCCCGCACTTCTGTTGTGATTCTGTCCTGCCTGGGGCTTTCTCACATGCTTGACAGTCAATGGTGTTCTTTTGCTCATCAAGTGAGAGACATCCAGCTCTTCCAAGACAGGCAGAGTCTGGATGCTGTGATTTGCTGTGTCAAAGACCATGTTTTCCGGTGAGTACAGTTCTCGATAGTGCTCTTCCCATTGTTTCATCGCTTGCTGCAGTCTGTGATGGTCTCTCCATCACAGGTTTTCAATGGTGCAGTGTTTTGACTGTTGGTACCAAATAGTCAGCGGTTCTCAACCTGTGGGTCCCCAGATGTTGTTGGACTACAACTCCCATCATTCCCGAGCTCTGGCCTTGCTAGCTAGGGGTGATGGGAGTTGTAATTCAACAACATCTGGGGACTCACAGGTTGAGAAAGGCTGGCATAAGTGCTCTCTGTTTCTGAGCATCACCTTTACAGATTTGTGCCCTCCCTTTTTGGGTTTCTCCAATGGCCCAACCATGTAAAAGTACAGCAACCTCTGTAACGGAATGACATGGCCTCTCATATTCAACTGCATGCACAGGACGGAGTAGTAAAACCTCCAGAAACATCAACGGCATATTCATTCTTCATTCTTAATGTATGCTATTTGAGTAAGCAATCTGCTGGTCATTTAATCTGGACAAATCCTTCTACAACTATAAATCTGGAATAGTTCAAGAGCAGAAATTATTAAAGAGAATATCTAAATTTGATATTAGCCTAGTTTGACTTTACTCTTTGCAATGGTGTGTGAGTGTGTGAGTAGGAGCCTGCAAATCAGAAAAATAATTGGAGGACAAATATAGGATATGCAACAGATGTTAGGCTAATTTTATTTTATGAAATGGTATATATATGTGTATTTATAACCTTTTTAATGAAATTGTGGTATACAAGTATTTTGATAAAGAAATATTTCTGTGTTATATCCAATTAAATGATTCTGCGTGCGAAATAATTGCATGAGAGCAATGGAACATCCCCTCCATCTTCTCTCTATGTATCAACTCCGAATTTGCTCCAGATGGTTAGGGGATCCCTATGTGACCTGGAAAGAACTGCTAACATCCTGACCCTGGTAGTTGCAGAAAAGATCAGAGCACTATTCCTTGTATTTGCTTACCATGGTTAAGATGTACACCTAATAATTCTTTCTATCTATCATCTATCTATATCTATCTATCTATCTATCTATCTATCTATCTATCTATCTATCTACCTATCTACCTATCATCCTTCATCAATCTATCATTCTATCTATCATATTATCACCCAACCATGAGAATGATACTAAAACAACCCATTTTTAGGCACAAGGCAAAAGCATTCATTTTCTCCCTGGTTTTTGGCTGTTTACGTGATCTACGGCCTTTTAAACTATGTGTGTGGAGGGGTAGTTTTGTTCGTTATTATATTATGCATTTTTGTTTTTTAATGCTGTAAACTGCCTTGTGATTCTCAGATGAAAGGGTGGGATATAAATTTAATGAATAAAAAAACAAAAAAGCAAGCAGTCCCGGGGACGTGCTTGTTTCACTTGATTTATTATACTGCAACATCTTTTTTTAGATATAACCTGCCCTGACACCTTATGGTGAAGGATGGGTATTAAATATAATATGTGAAGATGATGCTACCCATGCACAATATTTAATTAAATGTCTTACAACTGAGAAAAATAACTGGGCGACCCTTGCAGGAAATTCAATTAAGTGCTGTGTTTTTAAAGAAGCTGTAGCCAGATCATCACTGAGCCACAAATCCACACAACCACTTTCTGTCCCTTCTTCAACCTTTGGAGAAAAAGAATGTAGGAATTTCTGAACAATACTGCCCAGACTTTCCTTGGCACAACATTGATTCAACGAAGAGGGCCTCCAGTTTCTGCCCATCTCTCAAAATTTGAAAAGTGCAAAGGAGGGAAAATATTTTGAAGCTTGTCACATATTTTTCCCCCTTTCCAGTGGCAGCTGTTGGCAAAGTAATTGGAGTTAGTTGGTCTTCTGGGAGATGAAGCACTCAAGCGGGGGTTGGAGGGGGCAGTGAAGTAGACTGAGAATCTGACATTGTTGCTTTGTTTTCAGCAACCAGAGTCTTCTGTTTTTTACATGTGCAATTTCCGGGAAGCGATCTGGTGCTGTCTTTTCTTAGGGTGCTCTAAGGAAAATCAACTTCCTCCAGACGGAAGGAAGTATCAGTGTGTATCTGAAGAAGTGTGCTTGCACACGAAAGCTCATACCAAGAACTAACTTAGTTGGTCTTAAAGGTGCTACTGGAAGGATTTTTTTATTTTTTCCTCCAGACGGTTATCTTCTTTACTGTTTGGATCCCCCGAGGGATGAATGTGAGCAAACTGCAGCTTCGTCGCTTCCCCCTAAAAAATATGTATGCTGATGTAAGTAGATATAGATATGGCCGTAGGTTTACACTGTGTCTCTTTCCAAACGTCGTGGGATGGAAACGGCAAGATCTAATTAGGATTGCTGTACTTGGTTTCGGTGGCACAGGTAGGAAAATGCACACTGCAGTGCTATACATGTCTATCTGCTCAGGCAATTGAGTAAAGGATTATGGCCTTAGATTCTGAATTCAATGGCATTGTGGGAACCCCATGCTTTAGACCAGGGGTTAAGATCATAAGGGAAGTGGGTGGCGCTATGGTCTAAACCACTAAGCCTAGGGCTTGCCGATTGGAAGGTCGGCGGTTCGAATCCCTGAGACGGGGGGAGCTCCCATTGTTCGGTCCCAGCTCCTGCCAACTTAGCAGTTCGAAAGCACGTCAAAGTGCAAGTAGATCAATAGGTACTGCTCCAGTGGGAAGGTAAATGGCGTTTCCATGCTCTAGTTTCGCCAGAAGCGGCTTAGTCATGCTGGCCACATGACCTGGAAAACTGTCTTTAGACAAAGGTCAGCTCCCTTGGCCAGTAAAGCGAGATGAGCGCCGCAACCCCAGAGTCGTTTGCGACTGGACTTAACTGTCAGGGGTCCTTTACCTTTTTTTAAGATCATAAGACGAGTCAATGGCCCACTTAGTCCAGCATCCTGTTGGGTTGCCCACACCAGCATGCCCTGCATTGGCCCAATCTTCCCATGTGTTAGGAAGCTGACAATGAGAGCAGGTTGTTGGTAGAACAGAGAAAGAGAGTGAAACACTTGGCTAGCTTACAGCTAGTTATTACTATTACAGTGGTACCTCAGGTTAAGTACTTAATTTTTTCCGGAGGTTCGTTCTTAACCTGAAACTGTTCTTAACCTGAAGCACCACTTTAGCTAATGGGGCCTCCTCCTGCTGCTGTGCCGCCGGAGCCCGATTTCTGTTCTCATCCTGAAGCAAAGTTCTTAACCTGAAGCACTATTTCTAGGTTAGCGGAGTGTGTAACCTGAAGCGTATGTAACCTGAAGCGTATGTAATCCCAGGTACCACTGTATAATGATTATTAAGGAAAGCGGAATAAAGAACACACAGAGGCTTCTGAAGATTGCTCCTGTCTTGGTGAAGCAGTTGTTGCCTTTAGCTCCCCCTTCTTCACTCCCTAACCCTCTATCTCAGGCCCCTCCCTCTGGCTACGACAATCCCCAAGGGACCCTCTCTGTGTCTGCTTGGCTCTCTGCCTGGCAACGTGCAACAAACGCCTTCTTCTGGAAGGGTGGGCTGCAAGCTGTCAGCAGAGAAGCTATCAGAGTGGTTCTGCCAAGTCTGATTCCTGTCCCTGCCCTGTTTCCTTGCCTGTTTCCTCCTCTTCACTATTTCTCAAGCTCCCTGCCTTCAGTAATTCCCAGCTCATCCCCTCCTCTGGGGTGTGGCTGGTTTCCTACCACCAGGAGCCAGGGTCCAAATCCTCTCCCTCTGTGCTTTCCCTGGGAGGCTCAATGTTAGAATTCCTGCTCCATGATTGCAGTCATGGGATTTTTGTCTATCACATGATGGTGTATGTTTTGACTCCACAGAGTGGGAAGTGACGGAGACAGGATGTTTGTGTTGCTGTGTTCCGTGAAGTGGGACTATTGTCCTTTGTTCTTTCTCTCTCTTTGCTGCCTGATGCTAGAGAGAGAGGGAGCCATGTTGCAGTGCTCCGTGTGTGTTTATATGTAAATAAAGTAGATTAGCCAAAATGCTGAGTTGCTGAGGTCTGTTACGCAAGCTGCAAAGACTCTGCGGATCCCTAAGTGTGCCGATGTCTGTTGGCATCGGTCGCTGTGATGTTCGGGCTGAAGAAAGCTTTTGAAGCTCCCGAACGATCAACCAGGAGGGAGAGAACATGCCAGTCGGGCATGTGTCTCTGCCAGGGTCCTACTCGAGTGTAGGACGAGCTCCTGACACTCAGGTGGCTTCCACCACTGACACCATGCCTCACTCCTTCCTGCTCTTTCTGGGTGAAGGCTGGTTTTTGGGGAAGCTGGGAGAGCAATGGTGCCCCACCTGCGTGGCCTCAGTGGCCACTATTGAATTAACCTACGGGACCAAGGTAAAATTTACATTTGCTGCTCCACCCACTTTTGCAACACCACTGGCATGTGGTCCTTGGAAGCAGTGGAGGCTGTTCCATTAGGTTGAATGGGGCAGTGTCCCAACAACCTCAATCTGCCTTAACCAATCCACAGCAGACTCCCTTCTTGTTCACAACCAGTCAGACGGGTGATTCTGCCTGTAATTGACTCAGGCCCTACCTACTGTTGCTCTCTTTGCCTTCCTTCCTATGAGTCACAATAGGCACCTGCCACCACTGCTGTCACTGAGTCTGGCTCCACCTGACTTAGAATATTCTACATGTTTAAGCAAGCCTTGAAAACATGTCTATTTTGGGGTTAACCCCAGTGGTTGTTTTTTCAGAATTGGCTATTTTAACATCAATGACTCTGTTGGCCGGGTGGTAATTTATATGGATATTTTTTTAAGTGGCTTCGTTTTTTTATATGGATATTTGTTTTAAGTGGCTTCGGTTTTTAAAGGATGGCAAACCCCCTTGCTATAGTTCCATTGCTATTGCTATTGGATTTTATAGATGTACTGTTTTGTGGTGTTGTGAGTTGCTCTGGAGGGGCTGTGCTCAGAAAGGTGGCATCGAAACGATTTATAAATAAACGTTAAAATAGTGCACACTTCTCCTGGTTGACTTACCAATAAGTTAACCCTCAAGTTACAAACTAAATGACCCCTGCTGTTGCAATTTCCATAGTTGCCCCATGTGATGAACTACCAGTCCTGCAACCTGAAACATCCTTTTGATTGCGATATAGACCCTGGACTGGCACCACACATTGGGCCCTCCTGGATAGGAAGGGATACACAGAAGTTCCTCTTTGGTTTGGGACCTTGTCTGACCACCTAGGTCTTCCTTTATCTGTGTGTCCCCTGAACTTTGATTTCTAGTTTCTGGTTCCTGCATTCCTGGCTCACCTTTTACAGATGTCCTTATACCAGCGGCCATCTCCATGTGTCTAGCATAGAATGAAGGCATTGGTTCTGGAGCACAGGTAGGCCCTTTATCAACGTGTCCTTAATAACAAAACACAAAACAAGGGCCTGATATTTGGGCTGGCAGATTGCATGATAACGATTCCCCCCACCTGAATGCAATGTTATCCTAATTCTGATTCCAAGGCATCAAGACTAAGTCTCATATTGAACAAAGGCAATCTTTGGGTTGTATCCATGGCAACCGCCTCTCGGAGAACTAAGGATTGAGAGTGAGTGTCCACCGCCAGTGACAGATCCTCGTTCTGCAGCAGACCAAGCAGGCAGGTGTGCTGTCACAAAGCAGCTCAGCCCGTTTCCCCCTGCCAATCACTTTGACGTTCACATAATTACAAGGAAATAGTTCTGCTGCCTCACGATGCAAATCGGAAGCGACTGTATTTGCAGCAAATGCCGGGAGCACAAAACTCAATCTTTCTTTCAAATACATTTTAATAATCCCGTCCCTCCAGACTCCCAACTTTTGCAGCAGGAAGGGGTTCTCTCGTCTTGCTATCTTGTCAATCTATGTGGTAGGGACTCTCCTCTATTTTGGGATGCCTTAGGCCTAGCAGAGGGAACCAGGCTTAGCAAGGAGTTTCCCATAATGCACTGGGCCTGTAATCCAATCAGTGTTCTGCCAGATGTGGAAGGCTTGCAGTTCTGAAAGTTAAAAGCTTCATTTAAGCTTTCTTTTTTACAAACAAACAAACAAACAAACAAACAAACAAACAGACAAACGGTGATGCTCTGCTTTATGGAAAACAACAATTCAGAGCTTTTCAGAACTCCACAGACAGTGTTTTGGAAAGCCCAATGTTATAAAGTCCATTGAAGAAGTGTAAGACCTTTTCAAGCCTATAATGCCTACTGGAGGACAGAAGCACTGGAAAGGAAGGGCTGTTGTGAAGCCGCAAAGTTTTTTTTAATGTACAAGTAGGACACACTGCTTGCTCATCTCCTAAGCATAAGAAAGAGACAGACTTCTTCTCTTCCACACACCCCCTTCATGAACTATGGAGGAAAGTGAATTCCTTTTGCTTCCACCACAATTGCCCTTGGACCTATTTGTTTGCAACTTTACACGCTTAATCCAACTTGGAGGGGCTACTGTGCCTGTAAATTCCATCCACTTTGGTCAAAAGAAGGACACGTTAGAGCCATTTCTAGATTCCCCAGTATGGTGAAGTAGCGGAGGCTGCCTGGCACTGCCTGGGAATTTGTAGAAACCAAAAATTATTGTGTTTTTCAAATGGGTAGTGCAATTTGCGAATTTGCCCCATCAAGCCAAAAATTGGGCAAATTCACACCAAAGCCACATTTTGTCCTGCCATCTTGATTCAAAATTGCACTCAAACATTGATGTAAATTGCCACTCCCACTTCAGTATTTCAAGAGACATCGTCACCTATGCAAAAAAGAAAAGGAAAAAGAAAAGGAAAAATAAAAATAAAAGGTGAAATCATGCCAATGTCATATTTTGGTCCATCATCTTGAATCAATATGGTGCCTGCCATCTGAACATCAATGAAGACTGTGGGAACCTTCATGCCAAGTTTGGTGACAGTACATTGAGAGGTAGCCACACCTATAGCAAACAGATGGACAAATAGAACACTTTCTAAAATGTATAGGATATAGGAGAACAGATCTTTCTGCAGGAGTGCTTTCTGCTACTTGCTGCATCGGGATTTTGGTCCCATGAAAGGTGATTTGCTCATTGCATTCAGTCAGCAGCTTGGCCTAGTGCAAGGGTAGCCAACATGGGATCCTTCAGAAAATGTGTGGACTACAACCCCCATCCATCCCATCCAGCATGCCCAATGACCAGGAATGATGGGAGTTGTAGTCTACATCACTTAGAGGACTTCACATAGGCTACTCTTGAGATAATCAAATAGTGCATTTTGTCAGTGCACAGTATTTTGTACTGTAATGGGGTATTTTTTTATCAACTGGTTTATTTATTGGCTCATTGCTTTAAGTGTTCCCCACTTGCTCCAGGCATTTTGTGATTGGGTGGATTAGAAATTGAAATGAGTGAATGGATCAATAGCATCCATAGGTCAGCTCAACGGGATGACAGCCATGTCAAACCTTTTTTCATATAGTAAAATGTATTGCTTATAACCTACCAGCTATTGGGGTGGGGGTGGAGGGAGGGAGGGAAGGAGAGAGAGAGAGAGAGACTGTTAAAGTGCAGGAAGAAATACTGACATTTATAAGCAGGACATGAGCTTTTAGTCTGTCTACCACGAGGAGAAAATATTTCATTATTATCACACTGTCCTCTTCCTGTCTCCACTTCTGTGTTACATTATTGGTCCTTCTTGGTTATAATAAAATCACGACACACAGGATTCTTGCTAACAACATTCCTGAAAATGTCACTTCAGCCAAGTAGCAAAGAAGAAGAATAATTCGGTTTTTCTAACATCTTCCAGTTGGACTTTGGTGGCTAAAATGACATTCTTATAGCTCATTAAATTTATTAGGGTATGTACTCAGGTCTGTGGTTGGAGACAGCTTTTCTTCTTATTTGCTTAAAAATGTAAGGAGGATTTCATAGAATCATAGAGCTGGAAGAGACCACAAGGGCCATCGAGTCCAACCCCCTGCCAAGCAGGAAACACCATCAGAGCACTCCTGACATATGGTTGTCAAGCCTCTGCTTAAAGACCTCCAAAGAAGGAGACTCCACCACACTCCTTGGCAGCAAATTCCACTGTCGAACAGCTCTTACTGTCAGGAAGTTCTTCCTAATGTTTAGGTGGAATCTTCTTTCTTGTAGTTTGGATCCATTGCTCCGTGTCCGCTTCTCTGGAGCAGCAGAAAACAACCTTTCTCCCTCCTCTATGTGACATCCTTTTATATATTTGAACATGGCTATCATATCACCCCTTAACCTCCTCTTCTCCAGGCTAAACATGCCCAGCTCCCTTAGCCGTTCCTCATAAGGCATCGTTTCCAGGCCTTTGACCATTTTGGTTGCCCTCCTCTGGACACGTTCCAGTTTGTCAGTGTCCTTCTTGAACTGTGGTGCCCAGAACTGGACACAGTACTCAGGTGAGGTCTGACCAGAGCAGAATACAGTGGCACTATTACTTCCCTTGATCTAGATGCTATACTCCTATTGATGCAGCCCAGAATTGCATTGGCTTTTTTAGCTGCCGCGTCACACTGTTGGCTCATGTCAAGTTTGTGGTCAACCAAGACTCCTAGATCCTTTTCACATGTACTGCTCTCAAGCCAGGTGTCCCCCATCTTGTATTTGTGCCTCTCATTTTTTTTGCCCAAGTGCAATACTTTACATTTCTCCCTGTTAAAATTCATCTTGTTTGTTTTGGCCCAGTTCTCTAATCTGTCAAGGTCGTTTTGAAGTGTGATCCTGTCCTCTGGGGTGTTAGCCACCCCTCCCAGTTTGGTGTCATCTGCAAATTTGATCAGGATGCCCTTGAGTCCATCATCCAAGTCGTTGATAAAGATGTTGAATAAGACCGGGCCCGACTTCCGGGTTGGCGCCATCGCCGAATGGCGGACCCCCTCCGAGCTCCGGAGGGAGTCTGCTCGGCAGGGGCTGGGTCCTACCGCACCGGCGATGCGGGGACCCTTAAAAACCACGGCCACGGAGGCCGTGGACATGGAGACTCGGCTGGCACCGCTAGCGCCCTCCCGACTCGTGAAGGAGCCTTTTTAAAGGCTACGGATCGGGTGCCGGGGAGAAGCGTGGTGCTTTGAGTCCTCTGCTATCCCTGCCGAGCGCAGCCGCATGCCATCCGGCGGAGAGCGCTGACTTCTTCCATTGAAAATTCGGACTTCTTAACAACAACCCGTGAGTAATTTGGAAACCGGGTTCAAAAGGAGAAAAAAAAGAATTTCTTTTTTCGGATTGGACACGAGCGGGGGGGGATCCAAAAAGGAAGTCAGTCCCCCCCCCTACTGTAAACCTTCTAAAACAAGGACGGGGAAACCAAGGTCCAAAAAGATGTGTATTGCTGATTAAAACTAAGAATTCCACGATGGGGAACTATAAGAACTGTGCTGGAGGAAGAATTGAGGGAGAAGAAACGTAACCCCCCCCCCTGGGAACCGGGGTGATTGAAGAGAGAGCCTGGTGAAAAGAGTTGGAGATTTTGACAGCTGTCAAAGTAGCTGTCAAAGTCGGAAAGCAGAGAGGATTTTATTATGAGAACTTTGCTGGTTAAATTTGTTACAATTTGCTATAACTCGTTAAAACTTGGATACAAAATGGCGAAAACATGGATAACAATCGGACTTTTGGACTAGAGAAAACAAAGTTACAACAATCCCCCTAGAGGAGTTTTGGGACATTACAAAGATGGTCGTAAGTGGAAAAATACCATTGGAATTTTACAGGACTGGTTATCTTCTGGGAAAGCTGCAAAACGGAAATAATATTTTGTCTACAGGGTGTTCAGCTAAAGGAGACAATAGAATTTTCTATTGAAGAAAGGAAGGGACTGAACGCAAGTTTTCGTTCCTGAATAATAATAATCCCTGCAGAGTTACTAAGCTTCTGAATTAGAACGTTTTAGCAGCGGAACAAGAGGAAACTGGACTACAACTTGGAAAGAACAATGGGGGGAGTTTTATTAAAGATTTGAAGTTAAATGTTTTAAAAAATAATTATAAAAAGAAAAAGCCAGCAAGGAATTGGGGGAAATAGGTGATTTATGGACTTTAAGAATTCCAGGCAGATAACATGGTTTGGTGGTCAGGGGGAAATTAAACCGGGGACGGGGGGGGGGGGGAGAACTAAAATCCAAAGGCTTGTCAACTTTTTTTTTTTCTGAATGAGCTTTTTTTCATCTATTATATTTTTTATTTTTTATTTCTTATATTTCTATTGTGTGGGGTGTCTTTATTATTAAAAAAAGGGAAATTGTGGAACGAAAATGGGGTGGGCCCTGGGGAGAGAACTTTTGTTTTTTATTAAGGGTATTGATGAGGAGTGTATAAATTTTAAATTCGAATAATGGTCTAAACAAATTAAGTTTCAACTAGAACTGAGAGCTTGTGGAGCCAACAATATGAAAGGGGAATATGGTAGGGGTGGGGGAAGGGGGGAGTCCCGGAAAGTAGATGTATGAAAAGAAGGCTTTGAATGTACTTTAATCCTTACTTTCCGTATTTTTGAAAAATTTTAATAAATATCATTTAAAAAAAAAAAAGACCGGGCCCAAGACAGAACCCTGTGGCACCCCACTAGTCACTCTTCTCCAGGATGAAGAGGAACCATTGATGAGCACCCTTTGGGTTCGGTCAGTCAGCCAGTTACAAATCCACTGAGTGGTAGCATAGTCAAGACCGCATTTTACCAGCTTCTTTACAAGAATATCATGAGGCACCTTGTCAAATGCCTTGCTGAAATCAAGGTAGGCTACATCCACTGTGTTCCCTTCATCTACCAGGCTTGTAATTCTGTCAAAAAACGAGATCAGGTTAGTCTGACATGACTTATTTTTCAGAAATCCATGCTGACTATTGGTGATCACAGCATTCCTTTCTAGGTGCTCACAGACTGTTTGCTTAATGATCTGCTCCAGAATCTTCCCTGGTATTGATGTCAGACTGACTGGGCGGTAATTATTTGGGTCCTCTCTTTTCCCCTTTTTGAAAATAGGGACAACATTTGCCCTCCTCCAGTCTGCCGGGACTTTGCCTGTTCTCCAGGAATTCTCAAAGACGACTGCCAGTGGTTCTGAGATCACATCTGCCAGTTCTCTTAATACTCTTGGATGCAGTTCATCTGGCCCTGGAGACTTGAATACATCTAAACTAGCCAAGTATTCTTGTACTATCTCCTTAGTTATTCTGGGCTGTGTTTCCTTTGCTGAATCATTTGCTCCAAATTCTTCAGGTCGGGCATTGTTTTCTTTATCGGAGAAGACTGAGGCAAAGAAGGCATTGAGGAGTTCAGCCCTTTCTGTGTCCCCTGTTTGCATTTCACCATCTTCTCCTCTGAGTGACCCCACTGTTTCTTTGTTCTTCCTTTTGCTACGAACATACCCATAAAAGCCTTTTTTGTTGCTTTTAACCTCTCTAGCAAGCCTGAGTTCATTCTGTGCTTTAGCTTTTCTGACTTTGTGTCTACACGTGCTGGCTATTTGTTTGAATTCCTCTTTGGTGGTTTCCCCCTTTTTCCATTTTTTGTACACATCCTTTTTTAATCTTAACTCAGTTAAAAGTTCTTTAGATAGCCACCCTGGCTTCTTTAGGCACCTTCCATGTTTCCGTCTCATTGGTATTGCCTGACGTTGTGCTTTTAGTATCTCCCTCTTAACAAACTCCCAGCCATCATGAACTCCTTTTAGTATTACTGTCCATGGGATCTCACCTAGCACTTCCCTAAGTTTTATGAAGTCGGCTTTCTTAAAGTCAAGAAATTGAGTCCTAGTATGCTTGGCTGCTCCTTTCCGCTGTATAGTAAACTTCAGAAGAGCATGATCACTCGCGCCTAATGATCCTTCCACTTCTACCCCACTAACCAGGTCATCAACATTGGTTAGGACCAGATCTAAAATGGCTGTTCCTCTTGTTGCTTCTCCCACTTTCTGGACAATGAAGTTGTCTGCAAGGCCAGTGAGGAATCTGTTTGACCTTATGCTCTTGGCTGAGTTTGACATCCAACAAATATCCGGGTAATTGAAGTCCGCCATTACTACTATCTCCCTTCCTTTTGCATGCTTGGCCATCTGTTCCAGGAAGGCATCATCTATGTCCTCCGTTTGGCTTGGGGATCTATAGTAAACTCCCACAATGAGGTCACTGTTATTCTTCTCTCCCTTAATTTTGACCCAAATGCTCTCACTTTGGCTTTGAGGTTCTAAATCTTGGATCTCTTCACAGGTATACACATCCCTGACATATAACGCCACTCCTCCTCCTTTCTTGTCTGGTCTGTTTCTCTGAAATAGATTGTATCCCCCCATTATTACATTCCAGTCGTGGGACTTATCCCACCAGGTTTCACTGATGCCTATTATGTCATATTTAGTTTGCTGTACCAAGAGCTCAAGCTCATCTTGTTTATTTCCCATGCTTTGCGCATTAGTGTACAGACATTGAAGTCCATTAATCATTCCCCTGTGTCTCTTATTTAAGGATTTTTTCCTCCCACCACTAGGTCTGCGTGCTGTTTGCTCCATTTGGTCTATGACATTTGGATGATCATCTTCATCAATTGATAGACTCCTACCTTCAGGAGCACCGTCTTCCTCCCCCAGCTTTCAATTTTCGTGAAGTCGGGGCTGGGTAGGGCAGCAGAAGAGAAGGCAGATTGCACAACAGTGGTCATGGCATAAGAGTGAGAAGGATGGAACACTGAGAGGGGGCAAGTAGTGGTTTAAAATAACAGCTGAACTTTGAGCAAAGCAGGGATGGAGGAAATTGAGAGGGAAATGGCAATTTTAAACAATGGCAGAAGTTTCAGTAAAATACCTCACTACAATGCAACATCTGAGGGCTCTGCATCAATAATATTAATATTAATATTAATATTAATATTAATATTAATAATAATAATAATAATAATAATTTTATTATTTGCACCTTCTCACAATGCATTTCACTCTGTATTCAGTTTACAAAGCGTGTTCTCCCTAGCAGAGAGCACGTGTTGCGGTTGGGAACAGGCCACCCTCCAGTGACTAGGCAAATTTAGTTGAATCCCGACCATTTAAATGGTTAAACTGGGTTGCTGGGGTGTTTTGATTGTTGCCAATTCGGAGGAGGGGTCAGAGTCTATATATACAGGGGCCAGACGTTGGCACGGCCTCTTGGCCATTTTGCATCGGATCACATGGAGCACTTGGACAATCTTCTCATTGTCTGGTTACATTTCTTTATTTCTTTATTTTCCCCTTCTTTTTAATCCTCTCTAGTCCCTTAAATAATTTAATTCCCCCCTTTTCCTGTTCAATTTCCCACCCCACCCCTTACCCTACCCCGTAGGAAGATTCTCCCTGTATCTGTGGCTTGCCTTTCCCAATAGGGAGAGAGCCCCCGTTAGGGGCTTTCTTTCGCTAAAAGGTTTCCCCCATTTCTCTTGTTGAAAATGTGGGGCTAGTCAGGGCTGTTCCCAGCTTAGCTGGTATCACTTTCGTTTATAGTATCCCCGAAGGTTGGCTTTATGGCTCCCTGTGCCTCCAAGGACTATGAGCACTCTGTATATGCTCTTGAACTATGCTGTTTCTGAACAAGTTTATTTTCTTTAAGTTTGTTTTGCCCTGATAGTGGCGACTGCCATTTTAGAGATGAGCCATTGTGGCTTAGTGGCTAAAGTGTAGGACTAGGACCTGGGAGACAGGGTTCATATACCCCTCTTAGCCATTGTTATAACAAAACAAAACAAACTGCTCCTTTTGGGCTATTCTGTTGCTGGGTAGTTCGGCCCATTTGTGATAAAAGAACTTTGGGTTTCTTGAAGGGGTGCTTCCCTCTAAAAGGGCAAGCAGGGGTACCTGGACAAGCTGTGGGCTACCTCAACTCTGCTATTTCACTGGAAACATTTATGCCTGGCCTAGCAGGTGACCCTAGGGCTTTGCCCTAGAATTCGATGGCCTGGAAGCGTTTCCGGCCTCAATAGTGTCCCCATGTGGTCCATGAAGCATTGGTTTCACTGGGTCAGCGGATAGTGCCGGTAATGCCTAGGTTGCAGGATTGGTCCCTGTATGGGACAGCTGCATGCTCCCCCATTGCTCTACCTGGACACTTAAGTCCTTTTGGTGGTTACCTCACTGCGAGGGATGTAACGGGCGCCATGTTTGCAATATGCAACTGGGAGAAAGCACCTTTGCGTGCGTTGCAGAGCACGGCTCTGCACGGGCTGCAATTGCATTGCATTGCTAGGAGATTTGCAGTTGCATTGCACGGAGGGTGTGTGCATTGCATGGAGGGTGTGTGTGCATTGCACGGAGTGTGTAGTTGCATTGCACGGAGTGTGTAGTTGCATTGCACGGAGTTTGTTGTCGCATTGAACAGAGGGTGTGCAGTGCACGGAGTGTGTAGTTGCATTGCATGGAGTGTAGTTGCATTGCATGAAGGGTGTGTGCATTGCAGGGAGTGTGTAGCTGCATTGCATGGAGGGTGTAGTTGTATTGCACAGAGTGTGTTGTTTTGTTTTGTTTTTGCATTGCACGGAGTGTGTGTGCATTGCACGGAATATGTAGTTGCATTGAACAGAGGGTGTGCAGTGCACGGAGTGTGTAGTTGCATTGCATGGAGTGTAGTTGCATTGCACGAAGGGTGTGTGCATTGCAGGGAGTGTGTTTTGCATTGCACGGGGTGTGTAGTTGCATTGCACGGAGGGTTTGTGTGTGCATTGCACGGAGTGTGTAGTTGCATTGCACAGAGCGTGCTTTTTTGCATTGCACGGAGTGTGTAGTTGCATTGCATGGAGAGTGTGTGCACTGCACGGAGTGTGTTTTTTGCATTGCACAGAGTGTGTGTCTGAAAAGGAAGCTGGCTTGGCGGCAGCTTGGTTGGGACTTCTTTAGGGGTTCTGGCCAGCATCGGCCCTGTAAATTTACATATCATGATGGCAGCACAAGATGCCCCCTGCCCAAGCGGGGGCTGGAAGCTGGCAAGCAATAGCTCAATACCTTTTGCCCATATTCCCATTTTTAGGGATCCAGTTGGATATCGTTGCTAAAACATACCACTTGGCTATGGAGAAGCTGTCTGCCTTGAAGGAAGTTAATTTGTAATACTTCCTCTGTAGCAAGTGATGCTTCACCAGATCCGATCTTGCTGGGTCACTTAACTAATCTTCCCACTAGGCCAGGCTGCCTAGATTTCACCCCTCCCACATCCAAGAATCTCCTGAGGAGTCTGCTGATTCTCCAGAGAGGAGGAGGCGTGTTCTGGTCTCTACTTATTCTGCTCCAGCACCAAGTCAGTCAGTCAGTCAGTGTCGGAGAGGGAGAGAGACTGAGTGTTAGAGATCATGTGTAGAGATAAGGTTGCTGCTAAGGGCAGCTGCAGACACTCAGTGCAGTGCAGCATTTATTTATACTTAGACCTATTAAGCTCTGTATATAGTTTGTATAGTTGTAGATAGAATAAAGAAGATATTCTACAGAGCTGCTCTCCGAGTTGTTTATATACTCTGCTAGACTCTGCTGTACTCTGCTGTGCGACGACTGTCCTTTTGTTGGAGTGAATCCGGTGCTCACATCTCTAAGCTGTGAGTCCACAGCACTTTGACCTGTTCCTGTGCAGAAGGTGGTCTCTGGAAGTGCTACCCAGCTCGCCTAGCCCAGTTGGGGCTGAAGTGGATGAGTCCAGTTGGTGGCACTGGCTCAAGGGCGATGCTGACAGAGGTCCCCTTACCTTTGTGTATGCCTACCAAGTGTGGTGAAGGCAGATATCAGGCGATGGTAGCAATTCCTGAATGTATGCAATAGTAGTTCGCCATGGCAGGATACCTTGAACCCGCTCAGGGATTTTCAGGTTCATGCTGGTGCTGCTGGATCTTTGCCCTTTGGTTTTATTTCAAGGGCTGCTGGTGTGCAAAGCTATGGCCTCAAGCCTGGTGTGGTGAGGCAATCATGTGACATAACTTTTCTTGAGTTTTCCCCATTGTAGTAGCAGTTCACGTGGCCCGAGGAGTTCAGTGACCATCGGATCTGCTTTTGGTCTGATAACCAGGTAGTGGTGAGCGTCTTGGCAAAACAGTCCTCATGCTGTAGCACAGTCTCTGCCCCTCCGCTCATGCTTTCGAGCTGCGCCACTTAAGGTTTAATATTGTGCTTTCTACTCTCCAAATTACGCTGACACTATTCGATTTTCAGATGAAGCGCTTCAGATCCTGGGCTCCAGATTCAGCTATTGCCAGACTTTTCCAGACCTGTGGCATTTTGACAACAATTAGTAATTTCAGAGAGCGGCAGCTTCCATTTCCCCTTCTGCTTTTACCTCTTATGGGAAGGCCTGGATGGATTTCTTAGCCTTAAGCTGGCAGTTCTCGGCCATTCAGAAGAATTGGCCCCCATCCTCTGAGCAGATCCTGCAGTATTTGGTCCACCTGCTGCAGATTGGGCATGCGGTTATAACTATCCGAATTCAGTCCGCTGCAATGTCTGTTACATTGAAGCTTTATTTTTCAGAGACCCTTGTATAAAGTTTGCAGTGCGCAGGGCCTTGGAAGGTTGGAATAGGCTCCAACCTCATAGGACAGTGGGCAGGAAGTCGGTCAATTTTACCTATGCAGTATCTGCAACAAGTTAAAACTTGTCTGCGGGTTAAAGATCAAGGTGAGACTCCTTTCAGGAGTCCATTGCATTTTCGCACTGAGGGTTGGGGAAATGGTTGTTGGAGCCAGCACGGGGCTGAAAGTCTGGAGGCTTATTGCTTCAGGACTTTTCCTTATCATTTGGAGCTTGTCATTAGAGTTGGTAACTCTAAAACAGACTTAGTGGGCAGGAGTGCCACAATCAGGCTTCCCGCCACAGGTGAGGAGGGCCCTTGCCCGGTTATGGATAACAGAATATTTGGCTTTTTATTCCCTGGGGGCTGGCCGGCTCCAGTGCATGGAAATGGGTTCCTGTTAGCCCGGCATCAATGTGCTTACGTCGTGCACCAGTTATTACAGCCTGCGGCTTGCTTACCGCTGTACACTCCTCATTCCTTACGATTAGGTGCTGCTGCAAAGGCTGCACACTGGGGGCCTGTCAGTAGACAGGATTGTGAATATGGGTCATTGGAAGTCTGATGCTGACAAGGGTTATATCAGGAAGTGTCACAATGATGTCTGTGCTGATGCTTGTCTGTTATTTCCTTTTTTCATAGGAGCAGCTGTGCACATTTGAGCCACAGCATTGTACACTAGGCTGGCAAGCATGTTGACGAGTTTGGACTGGGGCGCCATCTCAGTCTTCCTGCCCATGTGAACATATACTGGATGTCCAGATGGGGAATGCTTTGGGAGGAGATCCTTCCTTAGGTGCGGTCGAGTGTGACCTGTGCAGGTCCTCCCGCAGTGCTGGTGGTACAGCTGGGCGAGAATGTTTGCTGTCTTCCTCCAGCATAAGTTTGCATTCCTGCATGCAAGAGGGCTTGGATTGAGTTGATGGCAGCTCTCCCTGGACTCAAAATAATTTAAGGCATTGGTTCAAGGTGGTCTGGAGGGGGGGTTGGAGCACCTGTCCCCTCCAATGCGCAAAGATGTTCCATTAAGGGAATCCAAGGATTCACCATGCTTTTGTCGACCCCTTTTGAGGGGTAAGGCCATGCAAGAGTCCCTGGGAGCATTTGGGGTGAGCTTGAGTCTGATCCTGGTTCATTGCTCCCCCATGCTGTTTACTGGAACTGACGATATGGTGGGGCCCAGTCGTCAGTGCTGCCCTGCTGAGGTCAGGTGCAGCTAGTCGGGAACCAATGCCTAGACAAACTACCACCGAGCAGGCCTGAAAGCATGTTAATAAGGCGGTGGATAATAGAATAAAATAAATAAAGTAAATAAAATAACAAATAAAATAAAATAGGTCTTTGCTTTAGGTGGTTCTGTAATATTGCACCCTCCTAATTTTCTTCAAGGCTATTGCCCTCTTTAGGGCAGATGGGGTGCATCTTTCCCCTATGGGGAACGACACCTGGCGGGATGCGATTGCCTTGGGATTCATTGCTCCCCCACAATGTTTGCTGGTACTGACGATATGGTGGGGCCCAGTCGTCAGTGCTGCCCTGCTGAGGTCAGGTGCAGCTAGTCGGGAACCAATGCCTAGACAAACGTACCACCAAGAAGGCCGGAAAGCATGTTAATAAGGCAGTGGAAATAAAATACAGGTCGTTGAAATCGAATGCATTCAAAGATTATGTTCGTTAACATTATTGGTGTCTTACAATTTTTGCTTGTTTTATCTTAGTTATCAGGTTTAGCGGTGACCCGTGTTTGGATTGTGGGGCACAGTATCGTCCATTGGGCTGGCGTCGCAGCACGGCAATCTGGATTGGGTCCAGATTTCGGCTTTCCTCCACATATTCGCTTGTCTTGGCTGTCCAGACGTGGGATGCGCTGGTCGGAGTTCCTGCCAAGTATCCGGAGGCAGTTGCTCTTGGAGGGGCCGCCACCTGCTATTGTGGTGCAGCTTGGTGAGAACGACCTGGTGCCCATGGACTGTTTGTCACTACGTGCTGCAATTTTGGGTGACCTGGAGACGCTGCGTGCAATGGTGCCGACAGTGAAAATTTTTTGGTCAAAGCTTTTGCAACGCTGCGTTTGGAAGGGCAGTCGTTGCCCGGCTGCCACTGAAAGGGCCAGAAAACGCATCAATTCTGCTGTGGTCAAAAAAGTTTTGGAGCTGGGTGGCGATGCAATTTCCCACCCCGAGATTCTTTTTGAGAGGCCATCCTTTTTCCGAGCTGATGGCATGCACCTTTCCGCTTCAGGGAATGAGGCTTGGATTGGTGCGGTGGTGACCAAGCTGAGGTCTTGGTTGGGGCTGTGAGTGGTTTGGCGGTGAGCTGAGGGCTCCATGGCGGTTAGGCATTGGTTAAATTGGTGCTTGGAGGGGTAAGTGCCTACCCCTCCAAATGATGCGAATGGGAATTCCGTTAAAGGAAATCCAGGGGCTTGCCATTCTTTCGTCCTTGTCCCCGGAGTCGGACTTGGGCCGTGCAAGCCCCACAGGAACATGAGGGTGAGAAGTAATGGTCTGGTGCCCAGCTTTATTTCTCACCCAATACTTGTTTCCCACGCTGGCTTCCGCTGGTGTCCGGAAGGCCAGCTCTGTCCCTGAGGGCAAGGACAGATAGTCATAACCAATGCCTAAGCAACCACTCACATTTTTGTATTTGAATAAAGTTGTGGCCAAAATTATGCCAAAAACCTTAAACAAAAATTGATGTGTGAAGTGTGAATTATTGGGGGGCTACTGTGACTCAACACGCAACATGAAGTTCCAGATTCAGTGTAGTTGTTTAGAAGAGATATTTTATTAACAAGCAAACACTCATATACATACCAACATCCATAGCATGAACATCACTTTCTCAAACTGAAAACGATAACTGACAGGATTGGTCTTAAAGATTCAAAAAGATACCGTAACATTGACCAGCATAGGGTGTGCACAAAGGGAAGTGGAAAATAGCAGAGAGGAGGAGACCCGGTGATCAGAATCAGGGTTGTCTGTCTGTAAGGGAGAGTTGAAAACGGAGGAAGGAGGAGGCAGGGAAAAGGGTGAAGATGATAATTGTGTGTGTGTCTGTGTGTGTGCGCACACAAAATGTGTAAAAAGGGAGGCTGCACAATAGGAGTAAGCAGTGCTTTTTTTCTTTAAAAAAATGTTTAGGGGTACTCAAATTTCCTACGCATATTGAAATACTGCCCCTCAATGAGGCCAAACTTAGATTCACAAAATGTTTAGGGGTATGCGTCCCCCCAGAAAAAAAGCACTGGGGGTGCACTCTTCCCACCTTGGATCAAATCTATGCTTCCAGGTGCCATAAGAAAGCTGCAGAGATAGCGCAGGATAGTACGCACCCCGGAAATGACCTCTTTCAGCTTCTGCCTTCTGGAAGAAGGTACAGGGTTATAAAGACTAGGACTAACCGCCTGAGAAACAGTTTCTATCCAAATGTGATTTTGGTTTTAAACGCAGTGTAAGGAGTCTCTAAAGGATGCGGGGGGTGCTGTGGGTTAAACCACAGAGCCTCGGACTTGCCAATCAGAAGGTTGATAGTGCGAATCCCCACAACGGGGTGAGCTCCCGTTGCTCGGACCCTGCTCCTGCCAACCTAGCAGTTCGAAAGCACGTCAAAGTGCAAGTAGATAAATAGGTACCGCTCCGGCGGGAAGGTAAACGGCGTTTCAGTGTGCTGCTCTGGTTCACCAGAAGTGGCTTTGTCATGCTGGCCACATGACCAGGAAGCTATACGCCGGCTCCCTCGGCCAATAAAGCGAGATGAGCGCCGCAACCCCAGAGTCGGTCATGACTGGACCTAATGGTCAGGGATCCCTTTACCTTTACCTTTAAGGAGTCTCTATGGGAGTATATTGTATTTAATTATGGGGTATCAGAGTTTTTAGGGGGCTAACCAACTTGGGATAGCTGGGATAGCAGGCTTGTTGGTTTTTGAATGTCTTATGTAGATTTTTCAGTTTCGTTGTTCTGTATGGGACAATGACAATAAAGATTATCATATTGTATTATCGTATCGTATCGTATTGTAAGGCATGGAAATGGAGGTGATCTGTGTGCCCATGAAAGCTGAAAAAGCAAGGAGAGAAGAAGAAAAACGGCAACGATGGGGAAAATTGGGGGGGGGGGTGTGCAAAGGTGGGAGGGAGCAGGAAGCATGGGGATGGGGCTGAAGATGAAAGCTGGGTCATGAGAGGGTCTGCAGAATAGGAGAGGATGGTGACCTCACATCTGGGCAGAAGGTGAAAAGGGTGCTTTGTAGTTGCTTGGGGGGGGGAACAAGATGCAGGAGGTTACTTTGGGGCTGCTTTGTGTGCATGGGGGGGTTTGCACAAAAGGAGGGGGAGAAGGGATGGACATGGGGTGAAGGTAAAAACAAGGATGTAAAGCAGGGCTGCAGAATAGAAGAGAGAAGTGGCTTCAGAAATGGGGTTGAGAAGGTGAAAAGCAAGATCAGTAGTTGCATGGGGTGGAAAGGGGAAACTCTAGGAAGTTAATATGGGGAAATAGCAGGGTGGTTGGTAAGCAGAGCAAGCAGGGACAGTCCCTTGCTAAAAATAAAATAAAACTGAATCACTATTTATTTTTTTTAGCCACAGGATCTGTACAAGTAATTAGCATAGGGAGATCATATAAAGTATGCAGCACGATGAGTCAATAATAGATTTCCCCCAAAATTATTATAATTTGATGACTTCATTATCTGGCATGTCAATTAACATGTCAGTGAGAAGAAGGGAGAAGATAGGAAATATTGTTCTTTTGCATTTTTGGAAATCTGTCATCCTGTGAGCAGTACATTTGTGAGAATATCACGTAGCCATCACTGTGGTGGAGGCAGAAAGTGGACATGGTGTTCCAATTTGAATAATAAAATACCTTACGGCTGCAGGGATTGGGCACAGATTGCATGTTCTACATGCACGTGTCAGCACACCTTGTCCCAGTTGAACAGACATTTTGAAGATGGCTGGGAAGTTATAAGCAAGCAGTTTGGAGGGAGGTTTGGCAGGACCACTTAGAAAAACAGAATCATGGAATTGTAGAGTTGGAATGGACCGCAAGGGTCATCTAGTCGAACTGCTTGCAATGCAGGAATCTCAGCTGAAGCATCCACGACAGATGGCCACTCAACTTCTGCTAATAACCTCCAAGAAAGGAGAATCCACAACCTCACGAGGCAGACTGTTCCGCTGTTGAACGGCTTTTACCCTTAGAAAGTTTAGTTGATGTTTAGTTGGAATCCCCTTTCTTGTAACTTGAATCCATTGGTTCGGGTCCTTCCATCCAGAGCAGGAGAAAACAAGTTTGTTCCATCTTCCATAAGACAGCCCTTGAGATATTCGAAGATGGCTATCATATGTCCTCTGAGTCTCCTCTTTTCCAGGCTAAACATACCCAACTCCTTCAACCGTTCCTCATAAGGCTTCCCCCCAAACCCTTGTACATTTTTGTTGCCCTCTTCTGCACATGCTCCAACTTGTCAACAACCTTCTTAAATTGTGGCATCCAGAATTGGACACAGTACTCCAGGTGTGGTCTGACCAAGGCAGAATAAAGGTAAAGGTAAAGGGACCCCTGACCATTAGGTCCAGTCGTGACCGACTGGGGTTGAGGTGCTCATCTTGCTTTATTGGCCGAGGGAGGCTTCCGGGTTATGTGGCTAGCATGACTAAGCTGCTTCTGGTGAACCATAGCAGCGCACGGAAATGCCGTTTACCTTCCCACTGGAGCAGTACCTATTTATCTACTTGCACTTTGAGGTGCTTTCGAACTGCTAGGTTGGCAGGAGCAGGGACCGAGCAACGGGAGCTCACCCCATCGTGGGGATTCAAACCACCGACCTTCTGATCGGCAAGTCCTAGGCTCTGTGGTTTAACCCACAGCGCCACCCGTGTCCCAAGGCGGAATAGAGTGGTACTATTACTTCCCTTGATCTGGACACTGTACTTCTGTTAATGCAGTCTAGAATAGCATTAGTTTTTGTTGTTGACCTGTGATGGATGCGAGGACTGAACCTGAGACACACCCCCCCCCACCTCTAGGTTCACGGGTGGCATGCTGATGAATACCACTTGCTAGTGAGCATAAGTGGGAAAGGGCTAACACCTGTATGGCCTGCTTGTGGACTTTCTGAAGCCATCTGATTGGCCAGTATGAGAAACAGGATGCTGGATTTGAGGGTTCTTTGGTCTGGTCCAGCAGGGCTCTCCTTATGCTCTTATGCATGCAAAGCAAGTTCTCCTCCAATGAGCTACGGCTCCTTCCTGCTACCTATTCCCACTAATGTCTTGACATATGGAGCAGGCATCACGGCGAGCAAATAAGGCGTCCTTTGACATAGTGTGCAGCTCTTCCGCATAATCTGTATCGGTTCCCTCCACTTCCTCAGTGCTCCCTTCTGATTCCCCAAACTATGAATAAATTAAAGACAATTTTCCATAATGTTTTACCTTGTGTTATATAATATGTCTCGAAGGAACCATTACATTGTTTGGGTGCTTAGAACTGCTTAATAATATGGCAGGATTTGTGTCTAGCAATATCGTAGTTGCTAAAGGAGTTGTTATGCATCCAAGGGTTCATCATGGCCATCGAAGAGCAATTTTCTTTCCCCTTTTTATTAAGAGATGTGCGATAGTTCACGCAGAGAACGAGAGGGTCCTTTGTATGCAAAATGGCGCAGCATCCCAGCTGTGCTCTGCTCCGAGGGAGCTGGTTCGTAAAATTGGTTTTAAGGATGGCCTTCTGAAATACACCCTCCTAACTTTGCCTCTGCCTTCAGGCCAGTTTCATTTTGCTCCAGGTTTTCCAAATAATGCCACTGGCATGTGGTAGAGCTGAAAAGAAAGGCAGGTATGGGGAAGCGGAAATAAGGGCTAGGGACACTGGTGGCACTGTGGTCTAAATCACAGAGCCTAGGACTTGGATTTGATATCCCGCTATATCATTACCCTAAGGAACCTCAAAGCGGGTAACAATCTCCTTTCCCTTCCTCCCCCACAACAAACACTCTGTGAGGTGAGTGAGAGGCTGAGAGACTTCAGAGAAGTGTGACTAGCCCAAGGTCACCCAGCAGCTGCATGTGGAGGAGCGGGGAAGCGAACCCGGTTCACCAGATTACGAGTCCACCGCTCTTAACCACTACACCACACTGGCTTGCCGATCAGAAGGTCGGTGGTTCGAATCCCCGCGACGGGGTGAGCTCCCGTTGCTCGGTCCCTGCTCCTGCCAACCTAGCAGTTCGAAAGCACCTCAAAGTGCAAGTAGATAAATAGGTACCGCTCCGGCAGGAAGGTAAACGGCATTTCCGTGCGCTGCTATGGTTCACCAGAAGCAGCTTAGTCATGCTAGCCACATAACCCGGAAGCTGTACACCAGCTCCCTCGGCCAATAAAGCGAGATGAGTGCCGCAACCCCAGAGTCGTCCGCGACTGGACCTAACGGTCAAGGGTCCCTTTACCTTTAGCCAACAGCTACTGGTCACAATGGCTATGTTCTACCTCCACTGTGAGAGACACAATGACTCTGAATACCAGTTGCTAGAAACCACAGGAAGGGAGAGTGCTACTGCACTCAGCATGTCTTGCTTGCAGGCTTTCCACAGGTATCTGGCTAGCCACATGAAAGGAGGATGCTCGGTTAAATGGACCACTGGTCTACTTTAGCAGACTCTTCTTAATGGTCTTAGGAGTGGAGGGAATTCTCAAGCAAATTTTTCTGATCTGCTTCCTTGCGAAAAGCGCCAATTTTTGCAGACTGGTATTTATAGCAAAATGATTTATGGTCTCTTAATTTCTCATTCCATTATCTCCAGTGATGGATGCTATTCGACTGAAGGGTGTTGGAAAGGAAAGAGGGTAAAAGTGTCAAATTTGGCATCGACGGCAATCAATGTCTATTCTGAAGTGAACCCCAGGCCTAATACCAAGGAAACGCATACAGAAAACACATTTATGTTGGGAAGGGCTGCAGCTCAACAGTAAAGCATCTGCTAACATATAGAAGGTCCCTCGTTCAGTCCTGATCATCTCCAGGTAGGGTTGGGAATATTCCCTGCCCCAAACCCTGGAGAGCTGCTGCCACTCTTTATGCACAATATTGAGCTAGATGGGCCAATGGGCTGACTCAGTGTTAGCCAGAGTCCCTTCTTATCTACTTGCTAGCCCCACTGGATGCAATTTCTTCCAAGGTGGCATACATAGGATAGGGTAGGCTGTAAAGTATGATCCTAAGCACTCACTGACTTTGGAATAAGTCCCATTGGCCTCAACAAGAACCACTTTTGATTAGTCAGCCTGGATAGTTCAGTTATTTAGAGCACAGTGCTGATAATGCTATGGTTGCAAGTTCAATCCCTTCCAAGTATATGATCCTAAAGCATTTTTAGAATTACACACAGAATATTTATGCATTTGGATCCATTACTGGAGCATATTCTTCCTATGCAAAAAGTTCTGATTCAATTCTGGGCATCTCCAAGTGGTGCTGGAAACAACTGCTGTCTGAAACTTTGGAGAGTTTCTGCCAGTTCATATAGACCATAGATGGGGACCATCTCTGGTCCTCCAGATGTTGCCACCTTAATAACTACTATCCATCCCTGATCATTGGCCATGCTGGCTGGGGCCAATGGGAGTTGGAGTCTAACAATCTGGAGGTTCACACAGATTCTCCATCCCTAGGGTAGATCATAGTGGGAGCTGACTGTGAAACTTAAGAACTCCCCTTTTCTTATGTCACCTGCAGTAGGGGATCCATACATCCTTGTGGCGGAATCCCATACTGCTGATGAGTGACTGTAAATATTCCAACCACATGAGTGGGGCAGATTGCCTGAATCTCCCACCTGATTAGCATCTACTCTTCCATCAGGGTTCTGATTGGGAGGGAAAGGCACATGTGACTGGTCTCTCCTATATGGTTAGAAAAATGGGGATATAGGGATATGGGGTAGAAACATCAAAGTTAGAAGGAGACCCCCCCTTTAAAATGTTACATTTATTTGTTGCTTGCTACATAAGATGTCTCCGATTTCTCCAAATTCTCAAAGTGCCATGTTTCTGAATTAATTCTTACAGATTTAACCAGGTACGCTGTATTGCTGACACTGTTTCAATCTGCATTTGACATTTGAATACTATATTTTGATATGAGTTTTTGTTGCATTGATTTTTAGTCTGATATTTTGCATTAATTGAATTCCTGTTTACGTTGCTGGCTGCCCAGGAAGGAAGAGCGGGATGTAAGCAACACATGAAATTGTGAAAGAAAATGACTATCAATTTAATAATTGAGTATTAATCACTTTTTTTTAAAAGCCTGTTCTGAAGGAGTTCCTTCCTTTTAGTCTCCTCCTTCATGAAGCTGTGGAATCCTCAGGTGGCAACCCAAGCGTTGCCATGGCAGCTGAAGGTGATGTCACAAACCTAACATTCTAATCTGACCGAGTCCAAGTAACCAGGCAGAATTAGGGGCAAAAGTGTGAGAGAGACTGGTTTTCATAATTAGAAATGAGAGGGCTTCAGGAAAAGGCTACAGGCATAAAAAATTGCTTGTTTACTATATTGTTCTCTTGCCCTCCCATCCCAAGTTTGCCTCTGCGTGAAAGCCATTTAAAAAGAAAAGAAAGGAAAGCAATGTGAATTACCATGGCTAATGCAGAAATACATCTTGTACAATTAAATGCTCACAGAAAGACGAAAACAATAACATTAAGATCAAAGCAGCTTCAACTCAGGAGTGAAAAAGGACCCCCACTGATTATAATGGGCCTTGGGGTGCTGCTAAAGAAGGAGGGTGAACACCTAAATTTTATCAGAAAATTATTATAGCATCACCTATTGAAGTCAAATAGAAGCTAAATTTGATATTCATTGCATTTTTCCTGAGGCTTTTAGAGTAGGGTTGCAAGAACGCCAGAAAAAGTGTGATTTTTTTTATTGACTTGCCTAAAATCCAGGACAAAGCACCACATTTCTGAAATTTTCCCCAGACATCAATTACACCTTTGAAATCCTGGTAATGTCCGGGGAACTCCAGATGTATGGCAGCCCTAGTTTAGAGGCAAGGCTTCTATTGTGTTCGCAATCATGTTAAGGAACATAACATGTTACCTGCAATATCGAATTTCCTGGAGGGATGCTGTGAGTTTTCTTCTGATGGTAGCAGGCAACCTAAGAAGACGATTAGTAGACAACAACAATACATGGACAGGCTAAGATGGGAGCTGGCGGGGCTCCAATATAATCCCAAGGACTATATGGATGCTAGCAAATTAAGTTGTAACTCATCTCTCTCATTCACTGGGAGGGGCAAGGTGGCAGGGAGGTTGGTGTGGTGTAAACACAGCGCCAGGAGCATCCTGCAATGGCTGTACTGGTGTGTTAGCACTGCATGGGCCTCCCTGTTGCCATGCCCCTACCCAATAGCAACTCAGCTGTTGGGAGGCCAGGTGTGTATTGCCATCCCACCATGCTGTCCAGTACTGTTACTTTCAAAGTTCAAATGCAGCCCTTCTGGAGCTATTCAGGATATTTAAATCTTGCTCATTAACTCTACAAAGGACTTCTCTCTCTTGATAATCATTTGAGATATACCTCACTCTCAGAATGTAGGGGAAAACATCAGGGGCTCTTGATGAAGATTTTTTTACTTATATGACCACTTTGAGTTTTAATGTCTGGGCTGCAGTGACATACTGGCCTTGACCCAGTGTACCTGAAGGAGCGTCTCCATCCCCATTGTTCAGCCCGGACACTGAGGTCCAGCTCCAAGGGCCTTCTGGTGGTTCCTTCACTGCAAGAAGTGAGGTTACAGGGAAGCAGGCAGAGGGCCTTCTCGGTGGTGGTGCCCGCCCTGTGGAACGCCCTCCCATCAAATATCAAGGAAATAAACAACTCTCTGACTTTTAGAAGATATCTGAAGGCAGCCCTGTTTAGGGAATTTTTTTTAATGTTTTATTGTGTTTTTAATATTCTATTGGGTGCTGCCTAGAGTGGCTGGGGAGGCTTGGCCAGATGGGCGGGATATAAGTAATATATTATTATTATTATTATTATTATTATTATTATTATTGCAAGATCTCTTTCCTCAGATATTTCTTCACACGTAATCATGGGTGTTGCAACAAATGCCAAGACTGGGTAAGCTGCCTGCTACCCATGGATGACATTAATGTCCCACTAGGCTGGGGGCAGCCATTCTGGTCCCTCTAGAGATTGCAGACTCCATCTCCTATAATCTCTTACCAATGGCCATGCTGGCTGGGGCTGATAGGAGTTGGAATCCACCAGTTCTGCAGGTCACCCTTGCGCTAGGCCAAGCTGCAAGATGAGTGCACGATGACCAATGAACCTCTCTTGGTGCTTTTCAAGCATTTGACAGCTAGCAGCATGTAACATGGCATGTAGCATCCATAATTGTTATAATAGAATAGGCATTTGCTCAGTTAAGCAAAATAATACCTTCTGCAAGGCACAAATTAGGCACAATACATAATTAGTGGTTCTATGCTTTGAATGGACTTTTCCGAGAAGTGTCACCACTCAATTTCTCGATAGACTGTGGCTGAAGTTCTTGTGGGAACTCCAAGCATGAAGAAAAAACTATTGCTTTGCTACACTTAGGCCTGTAAGGATTTGTAGCGCTTACTATCCTTTCAGGCATAGACGAATAACATGGTACACTGTTTATTCACTGGAGGAACAAAAAAGCCTTGATTTTGAAGCGAATTGTCACAGACAGAGCTTGGGAGCCATTGGTGTTCCAAACAATCCTTGGGCTGTCAGCCCCACAGCTGCCATTTTAGGAACTTAAAGGTAAAGGTAAAGGGACCCCTGACCATTAGGTCCAGTCGTGACCGACTCTAGGGTTGCGGCGCTCATCTCGCTTTATTAGCCGAGGGAGCCGGCGTACAGCTTCCGGGTCATGTGGCCAGCATGACTTAGCTGCTTCTGGAGAACCCCAGAGTAGCGCACGGAAATGCCGTTTACCTTCCCACCAGAGTGGTACCTATTTATCTACTTGCACTTTGATGTGCTTTCGAACTGCTAGGTTGGCAGGAGCAGGGACTGGGCAACAGGAGCTCACCCCGTCACGGGGATTCGAACCTCCGACCTTCTGATCGGCAAGTCCTAGGCTCTGTGGTTTAACCCACAGCGCCACCTGCATACCTTTAGGAACTTACTGTTCTCTTTTAAGCAGGAAATGAGAGAGAGAGAGTGTGTCAAGGGTGGGCGATGGGCACTCCTGGGCCCAGAGCCATAGGAATGGGGTTGCAGGGGTTGTGGACCACCCTGGGTGTCATCGCTGAGGGGGGTGACATTTGGCGCGCCACCTGCCTGAGACTCCCAAGCCTACTCTGAGCTGTCAATGTGTGTGGGGTGTGTGTGACAAAAAAATTTCTGCACCGGCTACCACCTGACCTTGCTATGCCTCTGCCTGGGTCCACTTTTTCAAGAAGCATTTTGATGGCTATTCTGGATTATTTATTTATTTAGCCCGTCACCTTTCCTCCAGCAAGCTTAAGGTGGTCCACGCCGAGGTGGTGGCTCTCCCCCCAACCTCGGTTTCTCGTTACAACTGTCCACCATACTACATTGGCTCTCCCTTCTCTCCTTCCCCTCTAATTTTTAACATGTCTATTTTTCTTTGCAGCCCAAAGATGGGGAAGGAAAGAGTTTCTTTTTTAAAAAATATAATTTTTATTAACAAACCAATCAAATCACATTGATTCCAAATTACACAGCCAAATTTTTAAATTTTTGTTGGGGGTACCCATTCTTCGAGCTCAGAATGGGATCCAAACATCTCTCTTGCTACTGCTTTAATGTTCACAGTTCTGTCCAGATAGTATTCACAGTTCTGTTCAATCTTCTCTTTATTATTTTCCTCATCTTCTTGTTGTTGTCATATATTCCTTTCTTTGTGACCTCTGATAGTCTCCACAAGCGGGTTGAAAACAAACGTTGTTATATCCTGTGTGGATTTTCCGTTCCAAGAGCCATATTTAAACAGACAGACGCCATTTCCGCACTTCCGTACAAAACATTCTTAAAGTCTGCCCATTAATCCTTGCAGGCCTGTCAGTCTCTCCTCAATCTTCTTAGGGGGTTCTGCCAGATCAAACTCACAGTCTGATATAATAACAAGCCGTGGTCTCCTCCCCCTCGATCAGGATCATAAATCCTATAGCCAGGCCTGCCCTAACGAATCTCTTTTTATAACTGCGTCACAAGGACCTTTCATTCCTTTCCAGATATTCCACATGCCATGTCTTTGATTAGTAATTTATTTCCACACAGTTCTTAATCATCCTGCTTATGATCAGTAATTGCAACGATTCATCTTGGGGGGAGGATTGTTAGGTACTCACATAAGATAAAAAAAGAAAAGTCCCCCCCCTTTCAGTCCCGTTCCAACATACCGACCCTTTGATGTATCCTCTTCTTGATGTATTGTTGAATCCAGCCCGTCGCTCCACTTCAAGTGACAGAGGTCACTTCAATTAGCAGTCTTATCTCCCGATCTTCACTCGAAATATGTGCATTTGCTTCTCTCTAATTGTTTATTTTGAGCTCTTGCAACCAGGTCACGCGATCAGAGACAGCATCTGGGAGAGCCGTCCCACACGAGGGTTGTGCGCCTAGTGCCCTCACCCCCTTCTTTCGAATCCGGGGGTGATTTATGGCAACCGCAGGTGAGGCAGTGTTCCCCATTCCCTTGGGGTAACAAGGGAGACTGCATACTCCCATATCAGCCTCTTAATTACCTCGTGTGAGCCGGAGAGATGGTATTGTCGGCCATCTTCCAATGCGCCCCTAGCGGCCCCCTCCGGGGAAGGAAGGAGTTTCATAAGCTATCAAGTCGAGATCATGATCTTTGTAGCTCAGTAATAAAATGAATGTTTAGGATATTACCAGCGACCAACCCCGAGTCCTCTGATTCAGTGAGGGGGGTGGAGACATTATTGGGGGACGTTATTGATAGGCTCCACTCTTCTTCTTTTTAAATGAACATATAATACATAGCTGGCCTTCAGTAAATATTCCCAGGGTGGCTTCCTTCCTTCCTTCCTTGCTTGCTTGCATGCTTATTTATTTATTTATTTATTTATTTATTTATTTATTCATTCATTTAAAAAACTGTGTGCACACAGAGAGAGAGAGCAGTTTAGAATAATGCAAAATATTCATAAGAACATTTATAAGCAAAACAACATGAGAATATAATACATAACAATTAAGATCACCAAAAAATAAAAGGAGAACATTTCATTGGTTTTTCAGCTTGTAAACTGCCTTGTGTGTAGTAATATAGGAAGGCGGTATACAAATTAAATGTGAAATTGCATAAAACAGGCTAGATTTAAAAGAAAAAAAATGGGTGAACAATAATATGATGCCAGTATGACCACAAAGAAGGCACTGGGTGAGTCTCTTTGGGGAGGCTGTTTCATAACTGGGGTGCCACTGCCCATCTTGGTAGCCACCCACTTCTCTTCTCTTGGTGATGGTACATACAACAGGGCCTCCAAATAAGATATAGGTCTGGGTAGGCCCTTCCCCAACCTTGCTTTCCTTCTCAATTGCCCTCCCTTCACAGAAGGCATTCCTTTACTTCTGGACCTGGACTAGAACTTGCTAAAAAGCAGCAGGTTCTGGATTCACACTGGAAACACTACCACCATGGTTCCAGTCTGGATTTTAGAGCAGATGAAACTGTCCCCAGCCTTTACCATGTTTAGTAAAAGTTACATGCTGACAACAAGTGTCAATGGCTCCAGTATATGATGAGTTTCTGATTCAATTTGTTATCCTTCCTTTGTTCCAAAAATAAACGCTTTCCCTGATGGAGCTATGATTGATCTATTCTGCATAGCAGACGGACCTCTATCAGATTCATGACAGGCTAGCTTTTTGGCAATGAAAAAAACAAGAGTGCGGAGACAGCAGGTTCAGCACTTTCTTTTAAATATACCGATGAGTCCTTTGCAAAGCAGAGAATGAAAGCAACAATGACCGCTCCCCACATTAAATGGGGGCGCCCTTTGCGTGGTCGCACACAGCCCCTGGACCCTTTGCAGCTCCATTAGCACAGGCTTGGCTTCGCCTCCCCCCAGGTGGGATACCTGGAGGTCTCCACCTACCTCAGTCAGTTGCCTAATCCCGCCTGGGGAAGCGTTGCCAAGGTTATCAGGTCAGGTAGGGGGAGGGACTACCTGCCCACACAATAGGGGGAGGATCTTACCTGGGAAACATCAGTTGGCTCCAGAGCTTCTCCCACCCTACCCACCCTCAGTTAAGACTTCTTTTGCAAGTTAACCTTTTCTCCACCGGTACGCAGGCGCTGCTACGTCAGGGTCGCTGTTGAAGGGCCGGAAGGGAATTCCCCTGCATTGGCAGGTTTGCCTTTCCCATAGCAAAATGTCACAACTTTGGCGGTATCAGGGCTTGGGCAGAATCCTTTAGTCTATCTTCCCTGAATGGGGGGGCGTGTGCAGCGGTGACCCACGCCCCCTCCTCTTTGTGGTGGTGATACCAGGGTTCCCCATGAAAGGGGTTGCTTGAGGGGAGGCTTTGTCTGTACGCCTAGAGGTCGTCATTGCTCTCCCCTGCGACGGCAGCGTAATGAGGGCGGGCTCTCTCTGCTTGAACATATGTTCTCCAGAGCCAGCCCATCCCCCCCACTGGATAACCCAGATGTTCCCCAGATCCCCGGTGGGGGACTGGGAGGGATAAACGCCCAATGCCTGAGCCAAGGTCTACCCACATCTGAAACATAATAAGGTTGTGGCCAATTTTAATCCCATAGCACATTGTCTTGAGTCGTTATTCCACATGGGGGCTGCCCAGGGTTTGGGGGACTCCGCCTGTCCACGCAAAGGTCTTTGCGATCACCGAGAAGCAAGCTTGCTTGGTTGGAAATGGTGTTGATAAAGTGGAAAATAGATCCTGGGAACATTTTATTTTTCCAATTCTCATTGCTTCTGGATGTTGCATAGAACTCAACAATTATTGGCTGCTAGCTACATCACACAAATCCCTTCCTAGGCAAAGGGTCAGCACATTTTGGAACTTCTGATATTGTCGATATTGGGGTCCAGCAAACATCTGGAGCCCAGAGTTTAAGATGGCATAATACTCATTCATTCCCCTCAGGGTAACTCTAGACATTTTCATTCTGTGGGGCTAAGTGAGATAGAACAGCTTTTTTGGCTATAGTTTTTGATCCAGTAGTTATCTCTAAATTAAAACTGACCTCAAGATTCTCCCAAAGTGGGGCAAACGTAATCACATTCTAGGAAACAGCAAAAAGTGTCCCAAGGAGGTCTGACATACCTATTGTCTCCAAGAAACTGCCTTCAACCGGCAGCCCAATTCAAGTGTTCAGTAAGTGGTGATGATTAAGCATCATCACCTCCAGATAGGTGTCAATGCCTTTGCTGACCTCCTCTGCCTTTGATAATTAACATCAGACCTGGCAGAGTCCAGCTTCAAAGAAATAATCCCACAGTGGCTAGTCAAAGTTTGCAAGTGTTGCTGAACTCTCGCCCTCATGCCTGTTTGGGGCAAGTATCTCAGAGGAGAACATCACCACTGAGGACTGTCATTTTGAAACTAAAGGCTGTTGCTTCCAAGTTGCTTCCAAACTTTTTATTTACTTAGGTGGTTGACAAATACAGCACCAATGATCTCCAGCGGGGTGGAAACCTTCGGGCTCTGACCCACCACATCCCTCAATCCAACTTTCTGGGTCCGTCCCTGCAAACCCTAACCACCTGCTAGTCATTGACAATCTGGAGCGAGTGCAGAGGAGGGCAACCAAGATGATCAAGGGTCTGGAAACCAAGCTTTAGGAGGAATGGTTGACAGAGCTGGGTATGTTTAGCCTGGAAAAGAGGAGACTCAGAGGAGATATGATAGCCACCTTCAAATATCTCAAGGGCTGTCTTATGGAACATCGTTTTCTCTTGCTCCAGAGTGTAGGACCTTATCCAATGGCTTCAAGTTACAGTGGTACCTCGGGTTACATACACTTCAGGTTACAGACGCTTCAGGTTACAGACTCCGCTAACCCAGAAATAGTACCTCAGGTTAAGAGTTTTGCTTCAGGATGAGGACAGAAATCGTGCTCCGGCGGTGCGGCAGCAGCAGGAGGCCCCATTAGCTAAAGTGGTGCTTCAGGTTAAGAACAGTTTCAGGTTAAGAACAGACCTACGGAACAAATTAAGTTCTTAACCCGAGGTACCACTGTACAAGAAAAGAGATTCCGAATCAACATCAGGAAGGACTTTCTGGCAGTAAGAGCTGTCTGACAGTGGAACGGACGTCTCAGGGAGGTTCGCCTGGCGCCTTCATTATATATTATTCTATATTCATTATATGTTTTTAGGTGCCAGGTGAAAACGTTCCTCTTCAATCTGGCCTTTGTCTGATTAATATCCAACAGCCTTTTAAATGTATCTGTGGGAAGGGGAGAGGATATTGTTTTGTTATTTTGGTTTAATTATTTGCTGGTTTTTTTATTTTGTATTTTATTCTGTGAGCCACCCTGGGATCTCTTATTTAAGAGTAGTATACACATTTGATTGATAAATTAAATAAACAAGTAAGGTGCAAACACAACAGCAGGAGCTCCAGATTGACGCCGCTGGTTTGTTTGCACCGCACCGGCCTCACCATTGCACCCCTCCTCTTCTCTGTCCTGCTGTGACACAGCTATATGGAGGTCAGGTGAGTGGCAAAGCCCCACCACGCTGGTGACAGGTCTGCCGTTGCTTACAGACAGCCTCCCGATCAGAAACCAGCAGCAGCTCACAAAACAGAGCCACAAACACAGGGACCAGAACCTCCAGCAAACCCAGATCCCTGCTCTATCTCCGTAAATCTACGCAGGCAACACTATTGCAGGACCTAATCCTGTTGCTCAGAACATGGAGAGATGGTTCACCCACTCGTCTTCCAAAATGATTCACTGGCATTGCCCTTCTGCCTTCTGCATTATTTCCATTAACCTGCAGGAGCTCTCTGCATAAGTGCAGAGCTGTGCATACAAGTGTACATTATTGGTAAAAGTCAAGCACCACCCATTGCATGGCTCTCTCATTTTTCATTGCCCTTTGCGGTCACATGTTGCATGACGTAGCTTCATAAACAAGAGAGATAATAATAATAATAATAATAATTATTATTATTATTATTATTATTATTATTATTATTATTATTATTTATACCCTGCCCATCTGGCTGGGCTTCCCCAGCCACTCTGGGCGGCTTCCAAAAAAATATTAAAATACTGTAATACACCAAACAGGTGAAGTATAGTATTCATGCTTGTGTGGCAATTGGGTTTGTGAAAAATACAAGTAATACCTTGCAAATGGGGAAAAGCTTCATTGTCAACTGAACGGCCATTTATCAGGAAATTCAATTCTATCACCTGTGGTTTGAACTGGCATTATGGGTTTTTATCCAACTACATGTGTTACTTAGCTATCAATGCCATGGTGTTTGTGCTATCATCAGCAGGGCCTTGGTAATGGTATTTTGCCAAAGAATTACAGAAGTGTAGAATTGGAAGGGATCCCAAGAATCATCTAGTCCAACCTCCTGCAATGCAGGAATCATAGCTAAAGGATCTCTGGCAGATGGTCAAAGAGATGGTTCAGAGGCATTACATTCTTGAAGTAACACTAGTTCTGATCCCATTCCATTATTTAAGACCCAGGCACAATATTGCCAGTCCATCTGCAATGAGGACATAACGCCAAATATAAAATGTGCTGTATTTAAAGAAATCCTGTATTAAAACACACCCACCCTGATTAATTTCTCAGAGGGAAAAAGTGGCGCTAGCTGAAAAGAACAGCGATGTTGATCTCATTCCATTACTTTCAACTCTGCGATGCCTACTGAAGCATAATGATGTTTTAGAAGGAAAAGGAAATAAAGTGTTTCGCAGACTGCAAAGGAGTTGTGACATTTCACAGATTCATAATAGGCTTTCTGAAGTTCTGGCATTAACTCTTTTGTGCTACTGTACCTTGGTACTAAATGCAGCCTTTGTTCCGCACACAAATGATCTTGTTTGGAGTTCTTCAGTAGCTCTCAATTCACAGCAAGGAAACTTGCGGATTTTTTTCTTTCTTAGCCTAGTTTAGTTGTGAGGTAGCTAATCTGGGACAGGACTTGCCAGTTCACCTCATCTGACCTGAGTTTTCAAGGTTTTAGGACCTACATGGGGAAAATAACAGAAACCTGGGGGTGAAAATCCTTAGGATGAGTGATTCTGTTTTCATAAAATCATAGCATAGGAAGGAGACTTGGAGGTCATAAAGTGAGTCTGTGCACATCCACACCTAGATCTGGTTCAGGGCCCAATTTGGTACCTTGGATCTGGCCTTATCTGACCCAGGATAAGCCAGACCTGATCTGACTTGGGGTCCAAACCAAAGTGGGGGCTTTGCATAGCTCTATGTTTTATTAAGGGTTAATCTCCCCAATCCCTGAGTCCGTCCTCCAAGTCCTGCCCATCACTTCACCCCAGTCCTATATTCCTCACTGTTGTTTTTTGCTGGTTGGGTGAACAATATGCAAGGGGGGTGGGTCATGGAAGGGGAAGCATCTGAGAGGAAGAGTGTGTGTCTATCATATCCAGGGAATTTAGTTTTGCACCATGGGCTTTGTAGTGTTACACACTGAATAAACTGTCTGCCATTCCCATGCAGGCATGCTTAAAGAGTGAGGCTAAGGATGGTTCGGTGCTTGCTCCACCTCCCCAAACTATGCTTTCCTCATTCTGTGTCCCGCATGATATATTTTTCTAGCACCACCACACAGCAAAGGGGGATTTAGGACAGTGTGACCAGTTTCCCTGAGCCAAGGGCATGCCTTCCCACCTCCTTCCCAAAGCCTAGCAATCACTTGTTTTGCATTTCCCCAGCTTTGGGGACCCTGACGGATCCCTCATACCTCCTTCCCAACCCCCAGTGCCTCGCTTATCTGGTTTCGGGAAGGCAGAGCAAGCGTTGGGTGATGGTGGTGGGGATTGTGTCAAATTTTGGCCTCTCACAGGGCACCACACAGTCGTACCTCGGTTGTCAAACAGAATCCATTCCGGAAGTCCGTGTTAGTTTCTGTTCGCCACCGAGCAGTGCTTTGGAGTCACAAGACTCTGTTTACATTCCACACATTCCATACTGTTGGAAGTCTCACGGGAGACAGGAGATGGATATGATGTGCTGGTTTCCTGTTCCTTTGTTCCTTTGTTGTTCAGTTGCTCTCTGCTTTCATAGAGAAAGGATGTATTTTTCTTTGCTGTCTGCGTAGCGAGAAATAAAACTCTTTAGCCATGTAGCCATAAATCTCATCATTCCGTGTGCTGCTCTGATTCTCTGCTGGATGGGAATGTGCCTGAGGCCTCATCAAAGGCTCAGTTCATTAATCACATCGGGAGGCGATTTCCTCCGGCCGGAGGAAAATGAGCTTTATCAGCTTGGCCAAGAGGAGATCCCGACAGTCCGTTCGACTTCCAAAAACGTTCGACAACCAAGGCGTGGTTTACGATTGGCTGCAGGAGCTTCCTGCACTCGGTTGGAAGCTGCGGAAGCTGTGTCGGATGTTCAGCTTCCAAAGAACGTTTGCAAACTGGAACACTCACTTCTGGGTTTGCGGTGTTCAGGAGCCAAAATGTTCGAGTCACAAGGCATTCAGGATCCAAGGTATTACCAATGCCCACTCCTGATTACAGGTTACAAGGAATGGAAGGTTAGTATAGATCCCCACGCCATGATGTGATACATGTAGAAAGTCAAATAACCTGCTATCAGTAAGAAAAAATTATTTTCCCCCTCATTCACGATTGGAAGCAGTAATGCATTTGCACATGTATGCATTAATAAGAAGCTTGTGACATATCAATATGCAATGCTTGCAGTCTGATGGCTACAGCAATTTTATTGATTTTAACTGGAGCTGAAAGGTGATAAAGTTACCTAACCTGCCATGACCGGATGTCTGGCAGGAAGAAAATAACCCTACAATTAATGGCATTTCTGTTTCCATTATCAGCTGTTCCTGGTACCTAATTACAGCGACACAAACTGAAATGGGGATGGGGCATGTGAGAAAAGAGCTAACTGTCACCTGACAGTTCAGAAGAAGATTAATGGGTAGTATTTATGAGGTACCAGCAATAAATAAGATAATAAGGTTTCCGGAACATGGCACAAACATTCATTCCAAGTTGTAAAGCGGTGTGAGTACAGTAATAAATCTTTAGTTTGTTAATCATTTTGTAAGTGATAAGGTGAGCCATAATTTGGCCATGGAAAGCTGAGGAGCTGGAAAGACATTCAATTAGTTCCTCGGCAAGGAGGCCAGGCCACACACTACATTATCCTGTCGGAGAGATGTCAGGGAATCCGCTCCCATCAGCAACCTAATCCTAAATGCAGAAGATCTAGGAGGGGAGGGCCCTAGATTAGCAGCAGAGCAGGTGCCTTACATGAAGGTCTGAGCACCTCAGTCCCTGGAAGTTCTGGTCGAGAGGAAGTCAAGTAAAAGTGCTGGGAACAGGGATGGCCCAATCTATTCGTTCCAATTTCGATCACTTTCACATTTTTCCAATATTGAGTTCAGCTTGCTCAGTCCGTTTGCAGTTCCCACCCCCTTAAAATAAAAATAAAAATGGCACAAAATTCCATACACATTGTCATATATACTCAGTCCAGTATACCTGAAGGAGTGTCTCCACCCCCATCATTCTGCCCGGACACTGAGGTCCAGTGCCGAGGGCCTTCTGGTGGTTCCCTCAATGAGAGAAGCCAAGTTACAGGGAACCAGGCAGAGGGCCTTCTTGGTAGTGGCACCCACCCTGTGGAACGCCCTCCTACCAGATGTCAAAGAGAAGAACAACTCCCAGACTTTTAGAAGACATCTGAAGGCAGCCCTGTTTAGGGAAGCTTTTAATATTTAACAGATCACTGTATTTTAATACTTTGTTGGAAGCTGCCCAGAGTGGCTGGGGAAACCCAGCCAGATGGGCGGGGTATAAATAATAACAATAACAATAACAATAACAATAATAATGATCATAACCTCCATCTTGGTGATCTGAATTGGGATGCTCATTTTTGTTGGTCCCAAGCTCTTGCGGGAGCCTCCTGACTTGCGAGACCAAAAAAATGAGCATCTTTTGGTCCACTGCTCTGGTGCGAGCCAGCTGATTTGCACCAGAGCGTGAGACCAAACAACAACAACACAAAAAACCATGGGGTGTTCTGGGATCCAATGAGAAGCTGGGATGACTTCTGTAATTCCAGGATGTCCCACATAAATCGGGAGGGTTGAGCGGTATGCATTTTCATGTGCATTTCTCCTGATATAATGCACATGGCAAGTAATTTCCCCTAACGTAATGCAAATTTTTGTTTTGCTGTTTTAACGATCACAGCACATTTTTGTGCATGGGTCATGCCAGTTTATGCCTTTGCTATGGGTTATTTGGTGGGAGAGCTGCATAGCAAAATTTGGAGCCATTTGGCTGCATTTCAGAAAGTGCAAATTACCGTATTTTTTGCTCTATAAGACACACTTTTTCCCCTCCCAAAATTAAGGGGAAATGTCTGTGCGTCCTATGGAGCAAATGCAGGCTCCTTGGCTTCAGTGATAGCAACGTGAAGCCTCCGAAGTGCAGAGGGAGCGCTTCCCCTTTGCTCCAGAGGCTTCGTGTTGCTTTCGCTGAAGCCTGGAGAGCAAGAGGCGCTCTCCAGGCTTCAGGGATAGCCCCCTGAAGCCTTTGGAGTGCAGCGCGAGTTCCCACTGCGTTCTGGAGGCTTCAGGTTCCTTTCGCTGAAACCAGGAGAGTTTTGCTCTCCCGGCTTCAGCAAGAGGAACCTGAAGCCTGAGGAGCACAGCGGGAACTTGCACTGTGTTCGGAAGGCTTCAGGGATAGCCGTGTGCAGCCCCTCCAGCAGGGAGAGGCTGCACACGGCTATGGCTTCTTTAGCCCCGCACAGCCTCTCCCTGCTGGAGGGGTTGCGCGCGGCTAAAGAGGAAGGCAAAACAGTGAGTGGGATCCATTCCGCTCACTGTCTTAGCTTGTGCCATAGCCGCGTGCAACCCCTCCGGCAGGGAGAGGTTGCGCGCAGCCTGTACGCTGCTCTTTGGGGCTGGGGGGGAAATAAGATTTTTTCCCCTTGATTTCCCCCTCTAAAAACTAGGTGCGCCCTATGGAGCGAAAAATACGGTAGGTACTGCATCACTCCATGGATAAGCCAAGCCTGAGCAGCCACAGTTTCCTTCCTTCACAGCTCCTTTACCTTTCCTCCCCAAATTCAAGCACTGTGAGGCTTCCTGTGAGAACTTCCTAATACTTTTTCTAGTAGCTAGACGACTAACTGGACCTTCTGCACTGACTCACAATTTGCTTCCCAGCACAATGCAAACTTTTATTCATATTTAGGGGAAGGGCTGAGGCTCAGTGGTAGAGCCTTTTCCTTGCATGCAGAAGGTCATGGGTTCAATATCTAGCATCTCCAGGGAGGTCTGGGTGGGACTCATGGTCTGAAAATCTAGAGAACCAGTGCTAGCCAATATAGACAACATGGAGCTAGAGAGACCAGTAGCCTGCCTCAGTGTAATACAGCTTCCTTTGCTCACATTTAAAGCCTTAGACCGAAGATGGGGAAGTTGGGTCTCTCCAGATGTTGCTGAGCTGCAATTCCCATTGCTCCTGATCCAGTAGTGGCCTGTGGGGTTGGGCGGAGCGGGCCTCCTGATAGTGGCATTGTTGCAGTTTACCTGGGACTCAGCTACATTTGTAAAGATAAAGCGCTTTATATGCGTTATAACTTCTTCTTCCTCTTCTTTCTTCTTTGGTGATCACTCGTAGCCAAGTAAGATTGTCTTCCATAAACACAGTTTTAACAATGAGTCCATAGGTGACTGTGGAGGCCAATTCTGGACCCACACGTCCTTCCACAGTGGGGACATTGATTTCCGGGCGGGAGTTGACCACAGTGTGGATTTGCCAAGCATCCCTTCCTCTTAGCACTTTTCTCCCTTGCGTCTTGAGTTTGAGTGTCTTCAAACACCTTTGGTAAAGGCTGTTCTCCAACTGGAGCTCTTGCAAGCCAGTGTTTCCCAGTTGTCAGTGTTTATGCTATATTTTTAAAGATTTGCCTTGAGACAGTCTTTAAACTTCTTTTGTTGACTACCAGCATTACACTTTCCATTTTTAAGTTCGGAATAGAGTAGGCATCCGCACAACATGACCAGTCCAATGAAGTTGATGTTGAAGAATCATTTCTTCCACACTGGTGATATTTGCTTCTTCCAGTACACTGGTATTAGTTTGCGAACTAATACAGTGGTACCTCGGGTTAAGAACTTAATTCGTTCCAGAGGTCCATTCTTAACCTGAAACTGTTCTTAACCTGAAGCACCACTTTAGCTAATGGGGCCTCCTGCTGCCACTGCACTGCCAGAGCACAATTTCTGTTCTCATCCTGAAGCAAAGTTCTTAACCCGAAGTACTATTTCTGGGTTAGTGGAGTCTGTAACCTGAAGCGTCTGTAACCCGAAGTACCACTGTATGCATTATAACACTATGACACCAGATGGCACTTTGGAGTCCCATTTTTTGCCAACAGAACTTCCCTCTATGAAGTTTACAACACGTTGGGTGGAATTGCTTCTTTGATGTGTTTTGATCCAGCCCTGGAGAGGGCTGGAGCAGGGCACCAGTGATGTCAGGGTTGTGTGTGATGGTTAGAAGGACCACCTCTTGGCTGCAGTGGTACACCTGCAAACCCATGCATTTCCTGTTCTCAGTCCCATCCAGGTAAGGTGGGAGGCTGTCTCAGTGGCTCTGACCTATCACCACCCAGGCTACCACTGCCCTGATCATTGGCCACCTCTGTAGGGCTGCAGGTTCTCCCGTTACCTTAAAGATCACCTCCCACTTTTTATTCTGGAAAATGAGCCCCAATTTTCTGTTCTTGTTTTCAATTTGCTGATCTTATTATTAGGTCTTTATAGTTTATTGTAAGCCACTCTGGATATTTCTGAAAATTGAATTGCTTAAATAAATAAATAAATAAATAAATAAATTGTTTGCTGTAAGGACTCTAACTTTCATAGGATGAGAATCTTTAGGACAGGGATGGGGAACATGACAGTGTTGGACTCCCAACTCCCATAAGCCCTTGTGAGCATAGTCAATTGCTGGGGGTGATGGGAAATGTAGTCCAACAACATCTGAAGGAACAAAGGTTTCCTGCAGGATGCCTTACTCAGCCATTTTGTTTCTCACAATAATTTATACTAAATGCCTGAATAAGTGTATAATAATGTTCCGGCAATACTGACTTGCAGATTATGGGGAGTAGAATGAATCATAAACTGTTGTAAACCGGGGTTTGTTTGTTTTTAGAAGAAACATTCATTATTGTAAAGTTGTCTTGCTAGGACCTAATATTTTTCAAAGTAATTGAAAATGGGCGTTTTCTCCCTCCCCAAGTCTGCACACACCTCTATCGTTCAAAGAGCAAGCGGCTAATCTACCTGAGATCAATTCTCTTCAGACAAATCTCTTCTCCCTAATTCCCCTGTTGCCGTAGCAACGGCCAACTCCATCTGGCCTGACTCAGCTCCCAGCGAAATGGAACCTGCCCTGGTTGCCATGATCTGTTAATTTATTTTAAAATGCAAAGATATGAAAGCTAGTGCATGACCCTAGGTGAGCTTATGCTTGCAACAACTACCTATTAGCTATGAGGTTATCTTGACTACCAAAATGGCATCCACCGCCCTTCCGGAAAAATCTTGCCTTTGGTTCAACACGCAACATGCAGTTCTTGCAGCCATTTGCCAAACTTCAGCCAACCGGTGGACTTTCGGTAGGTCTGCAGATGCTGATCAGACTGGACAAGAGGAAATGAGGAGGGGAAAGTGGTTCTTAATGTATCTGCTCGATCAGAGGTGGGCAACCTTAGGTTCAGGAACGAAGTGCAGACCCCCAGGCCTCAGAAGACTTCCCAAGGCAACCCCACATGGAGAGAACTGAAATAATCAGTGGCGAAGCTACCTGCTCCGGCACCGGGAGTGGTGTACACCTGGGGGGCGTGGCTGGCGTGCATCCCAAGGGGCGTGGCGCATGTCCCAGGGGGTGTGGCACACCGCCCGTGGGGGGCGTGGCACACATCAGGAGTGTGTGTGGCAAACGGCAAGCATCTCAGGGGTGTGCGCCGAGCACCGAGTGCCCCACAGAGAAGGATGTGTGAGTGTGTCTAGAAATTACCCTACTGTAAAGGTAAAGGGACCCCTGGCCATTAGGTCCAGTCGTGGCTGACTGGGGTTGCGGCGCTCATCTCGCTTTATTGGCCAAGGGAGCCGGCGTACAGCTTCCGGGTCATGTGGCCAGCATGACCGAGCCGCTTCTGGTGAACCAGAGCAGCACACAGAAATGCTGTTTACCTTCCCGCCGGAGCGGTACCTATTTATCTACATGCACTTTGACGTGCTTTCAAACTGCTAGGTTGGCAGGAGCAGGGACCGAGCAACGGGAGCTCACCCCGTTGCGGGGATTCGAACCACCAACCTTCTGATCGGCAAGTCCTAGGCTCTGTGGTTTAAACCACAGCGCCACCCTCGTCCCACCCTACTGTACAAAGGGGAAAAAATACATGCATTTGTCTCTGGCCCCACTCACTACTGGCATGTGGCCCCCATAGGGTCTCTCAGAAAGGAATGTGGCCCTCAGGCTGGGAAAGGACCCCCCCTCCCTGTGCTAGGTTTTTCAAACTTAGGGGAAAACATGGGCATCAGAGGGAGTCTTTTTGTAACCCGTGGCTGAAGACTTCAGACTAACTTACTGCCCCACTCCCTGCAGCTAAAAGCATATCTCTCTCCAATAGCTACTGACTTCAGCAGATTTAACTGTGTAGAGTCAGTTGAACTATATGAGGGGAAAATGGAACCAAAGGCTTTTGAGTGTTAGATTGAGCATTGTTAACAAACTCCTACAGATCCCCCAAGTGTTCCTATTTTCCAGGGACTGTCCCGGATTTACAGAAGCCGTCCCAGGTTCTAATTTGACCCTGGAATGTCCTTCTTTTCCTTAGGATATTCCTATTTTCATTGGAGAAATGTTGGAGGGTATGGAGTTATGTGACCCCTGAGCCAAGGAGATAAGTAACTATGCAACCTTTAGAAGACAGTTGAAGGCAGCCCGGTATAGCGAAGCGTTTTTAGAAATGTTTTATTATGTTTTCATATATGTTGGAAGCTGCCCAGAGTGGCTGGGGTAACCAGTCAGATGGGCGGGGTGTAAATAATAAAATTACTGTTATTATGCAATAGGAAGTCCCTATTTTCATCGGAGAAATGTTGGAGGGTATACTCTTACAGGCACAGCAAGTCATGATGTATGTACTCGGGTTTTTTCTGGCTCGCTAACAATAACAGTGTTATCATTGCATAAAATATTTATATATCAACAACATAAAAATATGCTAATAGTGACAGGCCTCTGCCTCCTGAGACATTTTCAGCATGCACTGAATATGTTTGTCTGCATCAAGCAATTTGTCCTGCCACAGTCCTGTGAAACAAGAGGAGGGATTTCTTTCATTATTTTAAGACTCTTAGGCTGGCATTCAATGCAAAATATAAAATATTCCTGGGACAGTTTACAAGGGAAAATAAAAAAGTATACAACACAGTACAGTGGTACCTCAGGTTACATACACTTCAGGTTACAGACTCCGCTAACCCAGAAATATTACCTCGGGTTAAGAACTTTGCTTCAGAATGAGAACAGAAATCGTGCTCCGGCGGTGCGGCAGCAGCAGGAGGCCTCATTAGCTAAAGTGGTACCTCAGGTTAAGAATGGACCTCCGGAACGAATTAAGTACTTAACCCGAGGTACCACTGTACAGTGTAAAAAAATAAATAAAATAAAATAAAATAAAAGAGTAAATGCAGCATAACATAGTCAAAAGATAAAGGGACTAGGGAGAACATCTGCCTGGTGAGGAGAGTTGAAGGTTGGTGGTAGAGCATTTGCTTTGCATGCAGAAGGTCGCAGGTTCAATCCCCAACACCTCCAGGTTGGGCTGAGAGACACTCTTGTCTGAAATACTGGAGATGTTCTAAGAGTCAATATAGACTAGGGATGAACAACTTGTGGCCCTCCAGATGTTGTTGAGATTCCTGTTTCCATCATCCCATACCACACGCCAGGCTGAGTTTTGTAACATTCTCCACATTCCTAGCTTAGAAAATACTGGGCAAGATGGGCCCAAAGGTCTTATATATTCAAAAGAAGCTTCCTTTGTACTAAGGCAGAAGATACATCAAGCCTCCCTGGGGAGAAGCTTCTACATCGAGAGCGCCCTGTCCTCCATCACCAATTGCCTCACCTCACATAGCAGGATGATGGCTTCAAAGAAGTCTTCAGTTGAGGGCAAGCTCATGGTGAGCATCTACAGACCCCCAAGCCATGTAGGGTATGGAAGGTGAGCACTAAACTTTGAGCTGTGTCCAGGAATGGAACAGATGGCAATGTGGCACTGGTAAGATATCCAACTTAACTGGTTCCAGTTGACAGCCTAGCAGCTGTATTCTTGTCTAGTCTTTTCCATGTTTTTAGCTTGTTCTGTTTTATCTGTGTAAGCCACCTTGAGTCCCGGACTGGGGAAAAGCCAGGATATAAATCAATAGCACAATAATGCTAACAATATTCTGAGATAACTGCAATTTGTGAACAGTTTTCAAAGGTAGCCTCCGCGTATATTAATTTACAGTAGACTAATCTGAAAGTTAACAAAGCATGGATAACAGTCTGGGCAGGCTATTCCTGTCTAGTTGAGGTATAATACTTGGTTCAGACATTTTGCCGGGGGCAGTTGGGAGCTCTGAGTAGTTCCAACTGAACTCATTCTCAGCTTCAGCCATGAGCTAATTTCTTACATATTCTGTGGGAATGTTCAGGGATGCAGGAGAGGATATATTGTTTTACTATAGCCTTTCCAACTTGTGTTAACAAGTTCACAATTTAGCAGAGTAACATTCCCCTTTTTAAACTTGCAGTGGATGTGTTTGCTCAGGTTTGCTAAAGCCTCTATAATAACTGTTCTGGTATTTTCCCCTTATTCCCTCATAAAAGATAACAGTCTTCTATAAAAGTATAAAAAGAGTTTACTCACGTTCTGCTCACAATTGGATCCCAGAAGGCAGACTTAGTTTAGAAAAGTTACATACACCTGGAAACTATCTCCATAAGGAGACAATCCCTTTGTCCTCTCTTGGCTGGAAGCCAAGAGAGCATCTTTGGCTAAGCAGATGTTCCTTTTCGATGCATGTAGTCAAAGAGAGAGAGATGGCTGCCCTGGCCTGTGCTTTTGTCGTTACCTGCACAGTGAGGCCACACCCACCTCTAGTCACATGCAGAAGAAGTCTGTCCCAGCCCAGAAGGAAACAGGAAGTATACCTGCTGGCTGGACAAACATTCCTCCCCATGTGTAAACATGCTCACTCTAGGAATGTTGTACTTGACTGCTCTTGTGTTTCACATCCCACACATTCTCCCTATTGCTGCTGCATCAAAGTCCATGGCAGAATGTGGCAGCCGTGTCAGGACTGGAGTCAGACACAGGTCAACAAGCAAGAAGCAGAGTTTGTCCGTGCAGTTAACTCTTTTATTATTTTTTTAAAAGCATGCAATACTGCCCAGTAAGTCTTGCACCTATAGAGCAGTTGCTGGGACTGACAGCCCCCGCCTTCACCCCCCTTGAAGACTCCTCCTCCATGCTGGATGTTTCCCAAGCAGTCTCAAACTGCATTGGGGCATCTCTAATCTCTGTTCCACTCTGTACATCACTCTGTGTGTCCTTGGAGACAAGGGTGGAGGGGAGCTTGCCATAGTAGGCAAGGCAGGCTCCCTGTTTTCTTCTGAAGCCTCTTGGCCCTCCTCCTCTATTTCAGCCTCGGAGTCTAAACTGCTCCCTATCACAGGCTCTCTGTGTTCACCAAATCATGTTGCCCCTTAAGTATCTAACATATGGTTACCAGATGTCCCCGTTTCCTGGGGACAGTCCCCAGATTTACAAATCTGTCCCAGGACAAAATCTGTCCCCGGAATGTCCCTGGATTTCATTTAATGTCCCCGGATTTATATTTTAAGTGTTGTAGATTTATTAGTAGGGAATGAATGTTGCATCATTGGTTCAATGGCACAAGACACATCATATGGGGACTTCAGGCGAGGCAAAATGGTGGGTGCCATGGCAGCAAGCAGCTCCTGAAGCCAGCCATAGCCAACTGTGCCACCAGGCTGGCTCTGGGCTGCTGAGACTGCCGCTGCTGCCACCACTGCTGAAGGGGAACTAGGGACACCTGGCACGTCAACTAGGGGAACCACTGACACCCTCTCCCCATGACCCAAATCGAGCCAGGAGCAAGAGCACCTGGCCACCTGGCCAACTGCCCAGCGGCGCTCTGGGGCCAGGAAAACCCCGGAGCCGACGCAGGGAGAAAAAGGAGAGGAGAAGGAGAAGGAAGAGAGAGAAAGAGGAAGTAGAAAAAAGAGGGGAGCCCCGATCTTGCCGTGCCACTGCCACTGCCACTGCCGCTGAGGGAGAGAGGTAGGAGAGCACCGGGAGGGCAAGGACACGTGACCAAGCCCAGGCGCACCCGAGCCTACTTCATGGTGGCTAGTGCTCCAAGAAAGCAGGTTGGGGCCCAGAGGTAGGCCACGCAACAGAGGAGACCACAGAAGAGAAGATATTACTTCTTAATTTTTTAAAAAACAACAACTCTTTTTAATAACTTTTTTTTCTCTTTAAAAAAAAAGTGTCCCCGGATTCTTTGAAAAAATCTGGTAACCAGGATCTAACAACTCCTACAATTTTTCACCCTCTGACCTCTGCTCTGAACCACCACCAATCCCCTGGCTCTGAGCCTTCCTCTTCTGGGGTTTCCCTTAGGTGTTCCCCAGCTGGTGGTTTGCACTACTCCTCTGAATCCAGCCAGTCGCTGACAACTAAGTAGCAGGAAAACAGGTAAGGCCAGGCTGTCCTTTCAATCATCTCTGTTTGAATGCTACATTAGTCTGGAATAACCAAGTCTGGAATAACCAGCACATATCAACCACTATAGCAAGACCATTACACAAAGGTCCAAAAGCCACTAACATTAACCACAGCAACCCCTGGCTGACGAAATGTGGAATCAAGCCTGCAATAACTATTGTACCCCCAAATCCTATATACTGAATTCTGCATATAAGGCTGTCTGTCAGGTTGTTATGATGAGCTCTTTAATAGCCAGTTAAAATTTCATAAAGTGAATAGGTATAATTCCACCTAGACAGCTTGAACCACCCCCCCCCCCATTTCATTAATGTTACGGAATTTAAATGTATGTCCTAATTGGGCATCGTTCCTGGTGGGAATATTTCCTAAAATTAAAACCAGGGCAAATATATGCATTATGCTAATGCAAATTGACTAGAGCTAGATTGTATCAGTACCTACAAGGTGTAAGACAAGAATAAAAAGGCTTTGCTGAAAGTGGGAGTCTTGCCTCTGTATTGGCGTTCATTCCCACCCCCCACCAACCAAATACAAGTGGGCAGCTATGTGAGCTTAATGGCCTGGCTCGTCCTTCCTTCCTTCCTTCCTTCCTTCCTTCCTTCCTTCCTTCCTTCCTTCCTTCCTTCCTTCCTTCCTTCCTCTGAAATTCTCTTGTTTGCATTATCAGAATCCAATGGTGCCACTCTTACTCAAGCTTTTCTAATTACGTGAGGGAATCAGATGCCCAAATAGGACCGTTGGCCCACACAGATGAGAAGTGGTGGGTGGAAGCAGTATTAGAGTGGTTGGAGCAGTGCTAGCTGGTACCCATTGCAACTGGTAGGGTAGAAAGCAAGGAGACCAACAGTAGGTTGAGGGAAAACCAACGATGGGCAGAGCCGCTCCCTGTTTAGGTGCATGTAAGAAGGCAGGCAGGTGGGCAGTGGCTGAGGGCAGGCTGAATTGTTGGGGCACTACACTTGAGTAGGACCCTGGCAGAGACACATGCCCGACTGGCATGTTCTCTCCCTCCTGGTCTTTTGTTCAGGAGCTTCAAAAGCTTTCTTCTGCCCGAACATCACAGCGACCGATGCCAACTAACACCGGCAAACTTAGGGATCCACAGAGTTTGCACAGTTGTGTAACAGAACCCTAGCAACTCAGCATTTTGGCAAATCTACTTTATTTACATATAAACACACATGGAACACTGCAACATGGCTCCCTCTCTCTCTAGCATCAGACAGCAAAGAGAAAAAGAACAAAGGACAATAGTCCCACTTCACGGAACACAGTAACACAAACATCCTGTCTCCATCACTTCCCACTCTGTGGAGTCAAAACATAAACCGTCATGTGAAAGACAACAATCCCATGACTGCAGTCATGGAGCCAGGAATTCTAATAGTGGCTGAGGGCAGGCTCAGTTGTTGGGGCAGCGCCCCATGTGCCATAATCAGAGGTAGATTTAGTACTATGAAACTAAAGAAACTTAAGCTTCAAGGCCCCTAATTCTGGAGGGGCCGAAGAAGCAACTTAAGTCCACATTGCTAAAATTTTGGGTCTAGTAGACCCACCTTGAGTGGCACAACTCAAATTGATTGTTGTTGTTGTTGTATATATTTCAACAATCCCAAAGTTTGACAGTCAGTAGGACAGAAGCTGTGAAGGTGTTGTGATCGGTCATGGAAGAACCCCACTGAAGAAGACAACAGTGCTTACCTAAACCTCATTGCTGGTTGCAAAGGGGCTCATGGGAATTGTCTTCCAAACAGCTGGAGTGCATCAGGTGGTGAAGGCTATTGCATAGGTTTGCTGCCTCAGGCTACAGTCCTACCGTCCCTGAAGTTGATAGCTTGATGGGGTGGGGTTGGTGCTTCGGTATCAGCCACTGCTAGTAGGTAGAAGTGTTGCCAGAGAGGGAGAAGGTCTGCCATGCAGGGACCCCCAGCTGCACCCAGATAACAACAACAACAACAACAACAACAACAACAGCAACAGCAACAGCAACAGCAACTTCACTTCTCACAGTGAGGGAACCATCAAAAGACCCTCAGAGCTGGACCTTAACGTCTGGGCTGAACGATGGGGGTGGAGATGCTTCTTCAGGTATACAGGGCTGAGGCCACTTAGGGCTTTAAAGGTCAGCACCAACACTTTGAATTGTGCTCAGAAACGTACTGGGAGATGAACTGAAAGCTACCAATAATGGTTCTATTGCAGTTGGTAGCAAACATAATCCCCCCCCAACAAGATTTTTTTTGGGGGGGCAGGGATACCTCCCATGATCAGGGTCACCTGATCATGGTGACCCTCAACTACATCAGCAGAGTTAAAAAAAGAAGGGAGAAGCTTCTCCACCTTCCACCCTAGCTGGTATGAGCTGGCAGATCTTGAGATACGGTGATGAATTTGCCACTCTGCTCCTTCACAACCTCACTTGGGCTTGAAGAAGAAGCCTTGAAGAAGGCTCTAAACTTACAAGAATGATGCTCGTTGTTGTGCTCCACCATCTGCCTTTAGGAATTCATTTAGGGTTGATCTGTTAGCTGCTGAACACGACTGTATGTAGAAGTAGCTAGCCTGGCATGGAGGAGCTCCTCCACTAGCTTCTAAGCCAGGTGGGCCATTGTTGCTTATCAGAAGGTAGAAGGGGGAAGGGTGAGGTGGTGGGGAGTTTGATGCAGTGCAAATCCATGGTCAGGCGTGCTGGTTTGGCTCCACTGGTGTGTTTGCATCACACCAACTTCCCCACTTGCTTGCCCACCCCCCTGTCCCCCCTGACAAGCAATAGGGACCCATCTGTCGGGAAGCTAGTATAGTTGCTTTGCCCCACCCAAAGAGCCACTTCTGGCTATATGCTTATAAGAACTATGGTAGTTATTGTGCATTTAGATCTGGCCATTGAGAGTGTTTATCTATTGTTTCCTCATTCAGCGGCCAATATCGGCTGCTTCCCAAGAAGCCACATGGGTATTAAGAGCTGGTATTATTCCTTCCCCATTGTTTATTCTGGCAAGTGTCTCATGGCATGAAGCTGAATCATAGGACAAATAACAGACAATTTATTGAAGATCTCTCTCTCTCTCAATTATTACTTGCCAAATCCATTACTGAACAGGGTTATTTTCTTGGTCCTTTCAACAGCCCGCATTAATGAGATTCATGGGGTTAATCTTCCTTTCTGTGAAGAGAAAAAACCCTCCACATTTTTTAAATGAAAAAATGTGGCTAATTTTATTAAGTGAGATCTAGCATTGGTATTAAATCATCTCTATTTGGAGCGTGCATCTACAATTCATCCTTACCAAGGGTTAATACTTTCCCCGCTGGGCACCTCCATAGTGAATTATTCATCCCAGTCTGTCCTGCCAAGAAAGAAGACTAAATCTCTTGCATATTTTTGCAGCCTTTATAGGGGTGAACTTGGACTGAATTTTGAATTTTGGTATCCTGGAAATCTTCAATAATCACTCATCCTCATAAACTCTGTGCTGGGATGCTACTGAGCTACTAGATTCTGCAAACATTTTCTCTGTGACACACAAACACCAGTGATCAAAATTCTGTCTCATTATAGTGTGGTCAACAGACAGAACAGGGCTATGCAAATAGGAAGAGGCTTGAAGTTACATTACATCAGCTCAGACTTTATTGTCTACTCTGTACTGTCTATTTCATACTGCCTATTTGGACCAGTAGCAGCTCTTCAGAGTCACAGTTAGAGATGTAAGAAGGCAGCAAATTTCCGTTCCAACCTGCATTTATGACAATAAGTGCTGTTTCTATTCTGTTGCAGTTCGGCTTCTGCCAAAAATACTATTAATCTTGATGCCTGCCTGTGCTTGAATTTAATGATGCCATTAATGACATCATTGATTCTACATTCCACACCATTTGTTGTTGTTGTTGTTTAGTCATTTAGTCGTGTCCGACTCTTTGTGACCCCATGGACCAGAGCACGCAAGCACTCCTGTCTTCCACTGCCTCCCACAGTTTGGTCAGACTCATGTTTGTAGCTTCGAGAACACTGTCCAACCATCTCGTCCTCTGTCGTCCCCTTCACCTTGTGCCCTCAATTTTTCCCAACCTCAGGGTCTTTTCCAGGGAGTCTTCTCTTCTCATGAGGTGGCCAAAGTATTGGAGCCTCAGCTTCACGATCTGTCCTTCCAGTGAGCACTCAGGGCTGATTTCCTTAAGAATGGATAGGTTTGATCTTCTTGCAGTCCATGGGACTCTCAAGAGTCTCCTCCAGTACCATAATTCAAAAGCATCAATTTTTCAGCGATCAGCCTTCTTTATGATCCAGCTCTCACTTCCATACATCACGACTGGGAAAACCGTAGCTTTAACTATACAGACCTTTGTCGGCAAGGTGATGTCTCTGCTTTTTAAGATGCTGTCTAGGTTTGTCATTGCTTTTCTCCCAAGAAGCAGGCGTCTTTTAATTTCGTGACTGCTGTCACCATCTGCAGTGATCATGGAGCCCAAGAAAGTAAAATCTCTCACTGCCTCCATTTCTTCCTCTTCTATTTGCCACTATTTACTTCAGTGCAAAGGTCATTTATTTCGATGCAAAGGAAACATCAGGGGGAAAAGATGGGTGGTTTTTCTTTGGAATTAGTTTTGTTTTTTAAACTCATTTTAAAGTAGCTGATAAATCAAGACCATAAGGGGAGGGAAACATAAGGGTCAGAATGAGTCCAAACCAAAGGCCAGGTGGAACAGCTCTGTTTTGCAGGCCCTGCGGAAAGATGTCAAGTCCTGCAGGGCCCTAGTCTCTTGTGACAGAGTGTTCCACCAAGTCGGGGCCAGTACTGAAAAGGCCCTGGCCCTAGTTGAGACCATTCTCACCACCTTGCAACCTGGGACCTCCAAAATGTTGTCATTTGTGGACCTTAAGGTCTTCTGTGGGGCATACCAGGAGAGGCGGTCCCGTAGGTATGTGGGTCCTAGGCCGCATAGGGCTTTAAAGGTCAAAACCAGCACCTTAAACCTGACCCTGTACTGCACTGGGAGCCTCTCTCACAGGTACCCTATCCACCATCATGCTGGGCACTACACTAATGTATGCATATACATCAAACTGCTCCTTAATTGTCTAATAATGGCTACCAGGCGTAATGGCTGTGTGCTGCCTCCACTGTCAAAAGCTGTATGCTTCTGAATACCAATTGCTGGGAATGACAAGTGGGAAGAGAGCTGTTGCGCTCAGGTCCAACTTATGCACTTCCCACAGGCATCTGGTTGGCCACTGTGGGAACAGGATGCTACCCTGAATGAGCCTTTGGCTGGATCCAGCAGGGCTTGTCTTGCATTCAATATTCTCCCAGAGAGTGACTGAACTCCCAAAATATCATGAAATATTCAAACTGCAGAGGAACAAGGGTCAGTCGCTGAAGGAAGGACAAAAATGTAGGACAGCTTAATTCAGCTTGGCTGGGGGGGAATGTCTCGCTGCACCAGAAGGCATGGGTGTTGTCAAGAAGGCGGTGGGATGTGGTCAGGCTGGGGGTCTGGCCAGCTGAGTGAAAAGGAGACCATTGAGATGAGAAGCAATGGAACAGGGAGAGCCAGAAGAGGATGGCTTAATAAGGAGGGGATGCACAAACACAGAGAGATGGGCATGAGGAACTCTAGTGGGCTGCATTTCATCGTTTCATTTGAACTTTGCCTGCAGATCCCAAATGTACCTTGTACACCATGCCAACTTTCCCATTTTTCCCCTTTTGTTTCGCTACAAAAAAGCCTGCCTATCAATCTTCACTTTATATTTCCCAACTGATTTAAAAAGAAACAATTTCTATGTGCCCTTTAAAAAAAAAAGGTATCATTTTGGGAGATTTGGAAAGAAAAGGTGGAGAGGGGTGAGAGGCAGACTTCATTAGAGATTGTGTCTTGGGCACAGCTCAGTTCTTTGATTGTAGGTTTGCTAAGGACATTATAATTGCCTTGATGTTTTCTTTTTATTCAGCAAATAATGCCCCGAGGACCAATCATCAGGCAGCAAAGCATGAAAGGGTATATAGTATAACTGAGACAGGGAAATCCTCCCAGGATGTTAAGACAGCCATTTCCAGTTCATTAATTTTAACTCTACATGACATAAGAACTTACTCAATGGCAAAAAATATGCCTTTCTCAAGTGAAGGGTTGGGGCAATTTAAGTGACAATCCTGTATACCAGTGTAGGGAACCATCCAGAAGTTGCTGTACCACACTTGGAATAGTGTCACAGTTCTGGTGAGCTCACATTAAAAAAAAAAAAAAAAAGATATTGCAGAGCTGGAAAAGGTTCAGAAATATGCAGCCAAAATGATCAAGGGGATGGAGCAGCTCTCAAAGAAGGAAAGGTATAGAAATCAGAACTTTTCAGTTTGGAGGAAATTAAAGATAGAGGGGACGTGATAGGGCTGTATAAAATTAAGCATGGTATGTAGAAAGTGGGTGGAGAAAAGATTTCTGCTTTGTCTCAGTCTGCAAGAACTTGCGGACATCCAATCCACAAAGAGCTGGGTATGTTTAGCCTGGAAAAGAGGAGACTGAGAGGAGATACTATAGCCACCTTCAAATATCTCAAGGGCTTTCCCATTGAAGAGGAAGCAAGCTTGTTTTCTCCTGCTCTGGAAGGTAGGACTCGAACCAATGGCTTCAAGTTACAAAAACATCAGGAAAAGCTTTCTGACGGTAAGAGCTGTTTGACAGTGGAACGGACTCCCTCAGGCGGTGTTGAACTCTTCTTCCTTGGAGGTTTCTAAGCAGAGATTGGGTGTGTTGTTGACATGCAGAGGGCCAGGAGGCCAGCTGGCTAGCCCCAGCTGGGCTGTCTCCTTCCAGTCAGCCCACTGCGAAGACCATTGGCCTCTTCTCTGACGTAAATCAGCGACCCGGGCTTCAAAGCCAGGGCACACTATCAGCAGATTGAACTGTGCACACATAATAGGTGTGAGGCTTGTAAAAGCATACTACAACTACAGGTTTATTAATCATAAATCAGGAGAAAGAAACATGTCATCTCTCTCTTTTCATCTTATCAGAGAGAACGGAAAAGCAAAAGCAATACACACAATGGAAGTTCCCAGCAAGCTGTGCTGGAATGTAAACAATGTAAACAGACATGTGACACGCAACAGTTCCACACGTCTGCTTCTTAAGGTGGAAGAGAAATCTCAACAGGGTGGCCATCTGTCATGGATGCTTTAGTTGAGATTCCTGCATTGCAGGGGGTTGGACTAGATGACCCTTGAGATTCCTTCCAGGGCTACAATTCTATGATTCTATGTGAATGTTGGAAGGTTCAGAAGTCAGGAGAGAAAAAAGAAAAGAAAAAAGAAAAGAAAAGAAAAGATGACTTTGCACAATGTATAGTAAAAGTTGGATTTCCTCACCTAAAAGGTCCTGGTGGCCACCAAGGTGGACATCTTTAATAATAATAATAATAATAATAATAATAATAATAATAATATCTTTATTGTCATTGCCCCCTTCGGGGACAACGAAATTACTTGACTGCTCCATAAAAACACTAATTAATCAATACAGTATAATACAGCAAGGGAGATTAGATGACTTTTAAAGTCCGGGCTTCCCATTCAGGGCCGAGATCGCTCTGGAGAAGAAGCTGTTCTTAAGACGGCTCGTTCTTGTCTTCATCGTCCTGTATCTCCGTCCCGACGGCAAGAGCTCGAAGAGACAGTGACCAGGATGCGATGGATCTTTTACTATGTCCAGTGCCTTCCTATGGCACCTTGTGGCATAAATCTGCTCTAAGGTAGAGAGTGGGCAGCCAACAATGCTCTCTGCTGCCTTAACAACCCTGCACAACCCCATCCTGTCTTGGGTAGTACAGCTTCCGTACCACACACATAAGCCATAAGTGAGCACGCTCTCAATGGCACAGTGATAGAAGGCAAAGGTAAAATTGTGGAATATAAGGCCCTCAATAGCTACTAGCCATGATGGATAATATTACTGCCTCTCTGTACCAGTTGGTGCAAACCACAAGCTGCTGTGTTCAGGTTCTGCTTATGGATTTTCCCTAGGCAGCTAGTTGATGAATCTGACAATAGTGAGACAGAGGCAACTTATACTCACCAGGAGCCACACTGCAACACCTTCCACATGCACTGTGCCAAGAAGATTTTGGGACAGAGTCTTAAACAAAGATGAGATCTCCCAAGCCCACATTCCCAGCACGTTTGCACTCCTGTCCCAGCAATATCTATGCTGACTTGGTCATGTCCTCAAAATGGAAAATGGCAGTGAAATATACTCGGAGTTGAGTGTGGCTTTCACGCTCTTTATTCAGCTCATAGTAGTGAGGAATGGAAGTTCCCCCGAAATGTCTGCTTTATATACCTTATTTACACAATGGGCCCCACGTGATTGGCTAATTCTGGGATTCTCCTGTAGGCCAATCAGGTTGCAGATTCACTTCCACCTGGAGTTGGATTGGGTGGCTCCTGTGGACCAATCAGACTGATGCATTCTGGATTCTATTGTTCTAGGACCAATCAGACTGCTGCATTTTGGATCCTATTCAACTCAGTACATAACAGGCAGGATCCCCAAGGACATGCTCCACGGGGAGCTGACTTCAGGCACCAGGCTCACTGGCAGACCAACTGTGCTACAAAGACAGTCTTCAAATGTTGATGTGAAGGCTGGCAACATCAACCCCATTGTGTGGAAATTCCTTGCAGACGACCACAATGCCTGGAGACAGATAGTCAGGTTGTGGTCCATAGCAGTGACCAGAGGAGGAGTGAGCACTGGGAGAAGTACAGAAGAAAGAAATGGCATGGTACACATGTATCAACCCAACCGGGCACCTTCATCTGCCCCAGCTGCAACAAAACATGTCTCTCCCATATTGGTCTCTACAGCCACAGCAGGCACTGTAACCCTCCTATGGTTTGACTTCACCCCGGAAGGCTCACTCTTCCATTGTCTCTCAAGACAGATGGGTGCTGAGTAGAATGGTGTTATGTTCTTGTGGGTCCAACTTAAATAATCCCTGACCATCAACCATGCTGATTAGGGCTAGTAGGAATTGGAGAAGACCATCATCTGGAGGTCATCAGGATCTGCCACCCCTATTATAGACATCTGCCTGAAAGTAAGTCCCACTGACCTAGCTCTTTTCAAACTAAATCATACTCTCAGCAGTCCCATTGAAATCAATGTGCCTAAGTTAGAAATGTCTATTGATTTCGGTGGGTTTACTCTGAGTATGATTTATCTGGAGACAACCCTTCTGAGATGAAACGAACATAAATCTCGATATCCAATCTCTTTTAAGTCATTTATTAATAGAATGCCATATATTACATTCCTGGTGGATGTAATTGCATCAGAGTTTAAAAATATGTGCAACTTGAGAGGCTCTGGCTACACAATTATGCTTGGGTATGAAATTTCTAGCTATGGAAGAGCTTTTAGCAATGTGCATACCAGTGCAAATCTTTATGGGTTTTCTGAGATGTAAGTACTCCTATGTTGGAGTTATTTTTTATCAACGTATTTCTTAACCATCCTTCCTCTGAAGACTCTAGGGTGGTGTATAGTAGGCTTACTTCCAAGTAAGTGTGCATGGGACTGCAGCCTAACTCTCCCATTTAGATTAATGGGGTCTGAAAGACTCCAACCAGTCCCCAGGTAGCTATAGAGGGGACCACATCCAGAGAGGGAAGTTTCTATTACAGATCAGGCATGTCTCTTAAAGGGGTCAGCTACACACACTAGGGGGAGGAACAATATAATAATAATAATAATAATAATAATAATAATAATAATAATTTATGCCCCGCCCATCTGGCTGGGTTTCCCCAGCCACTTTGGGCAGCTTCCAACAAAATATTAAAATACAATAGTCTATTAAACATTAAAAGCTTCCCTAAACAGGGCTGCCTTCAGATGTCTTCTAAAAGTCTGGTAGTTGTTTTTCTCTTTGACATCTGGTGGGAGGGCGTTCCACAGGGAGGGCGCCACTACCAAGAAAGCCCTCTGCCTGGTTCCCTGTAACTTGGCTTCTCACAGTGAGGGAACCACCAGAAGGCCCTCGGCGCTGGACCTCAGTGTCCAGGCTGAACGATAGAGGTGGAGATGCTCCTTCAGGTATACCGGACCGAGGCCATTTAGGGCTTTAAAGGTCAGCACCAACACTTTGAATTGTGCTCGGAAACGTACCGGGAGCACATATATGAGAACATATATACTGGGAGCAGTATATGAAAAGGATGGGGACTCTTAAGCCCAGGTTTTGAATGTGGCCTTCCATATCTGTGTGGCCCCTGGAGTCTCTTCAGGCCATATTCCTTCGCAGCCACACTCCTTCTTTCCAGGTTGCACCCCTCGCCCCCCAATCTGGAATGTGTCCTTGGATTCTGATAATTCTTCTTTGCTTGCTTGGGTGAAGCTTAGAGAAGTGTGTGTGTTTAAAAGCAAGCCTGGTACGGAAAGGCAAAATAAACATCCATCACTCTGCTCACTTTTGCTTCTTTGCTGCCAACCCGTGTGGGGAATACTGGGCTAGGTGGGGCCAACAGTTCAATTTGGTATATGGCAGCTTCATGCATTTGTATTGATTGGTTTGCCTTGTTTAACACAATCCCCATCTCTAGAGGAGCAGTGTGGTGCGATGTAGCATAGATCAGCAACAAAGGATGTGTCCTCATACCTGTGTCCTCTCTCTGCCTGGGTGACTTTGTCAGTTTTAATGCATATTGCAAAGATATCTATTCCAGATCTCCTTCTGCAGGTAATGCCTGCGACACTGATCTAAATTACTTTCCATTATGTGTTTTATGGAAAATAAATTCCCACAAATAAAAATTCAAGCAATTTGCTGCAACAGCAAACTGCCTCTGGTATTTTGGGTTTAATAAACAAAGCCATCTTTGGATGGGGGGAAAGTCTGGCAAAATATAATCAAGGATGACAGGCTGGCTGTGGGAAATGCAAGTCCTTGATGTATATATCTACTTAAAAGCTTGTCAGATGCTCTGACGCATTAATTTAAGTCTCTTGTGCAATGAAAAGTACCTGTTTTCGTGGGGCAGAGAGAACATATGGCGTGTCACTTAGCACATGACATATTTTTAGATCACATTGTCGTGCGTTTGTGTGGATATCTGCTGAATGCAAATCTTTCTGTCTCGTTGTGTGGTTATTTTGCAAAGGAAGACTATAATCCTGACTCACTGCTAACCATGGTTAATATATCAGGAACCATCGTCAGACTCTGTCAGCAAAGATCATTCCTTTCCTGGAGCAGATTTCTGTCCCTCTCTCCTGCCCATAAGCTCTTAATTGGTGGCACCAATTTTAACTAGAGTTAAAGTGTAGAGTTAAAGTTGATGCTTTTGAATTACGGTGCTGGAGGAGACTCTTGAGAGTCCCATGGACTGCAAGAAGATCAAACCTATCCATTCTTAAGGAAATCAGCCCTGAGTGCTCGCTGGAAGGACAGCGTGAAGCTGAGGCTCCATACTTTGGCTACCTCCTGAGAAGAGAAGACTCCCTGGAAAAGACCCTGATGTTGGGAAAGATGGAGGGCACAAGGAGAAGGGGACGACAGAGGACGAGATGGTTGGACAGTGTTCTCGAAGCGACAAACATGAGTCTGACCAAACTGCGGGAGGCAGTGGAAGACAGGAGTGCCTGGCGTGCTCTGGTCCATGGGGTCATGAAGAGTCGGACACGACTAAACGACTAAACAACAACAAAGTGTGCCCCTTTCAACCCAGCATGTGAAATTCACTCCAGAATAGCACTTTCAGATTGCAGTTAAACAGCAACCTTGTTCACGATTGTATTTATTTATTTTCAGTATTTATATTCTGTTCCAAATAACAAAAGTACTCTGGGCAGTTTAAACCTTCAATGAAGCTCAATAGTGTTTGTTTAGGCCAGTAAGAGCTCCTATGTTTGCAAAGGGACTGTTTTAATGTGAAATCAAAGGCAATTACATAGTAAATAAGATGAAATTTCCTGCCAATTTTTGTGGACGGCCTCTCGGCTAATTAATTTTTTTAATGAATCTTGAAAACTAAGGCCAGAGCGACAAAAAACAAACCAATATCCACATACCAGGGATAAAGTGATTCCTGTTTATTCCCTGTCAGCTTTGCATGCACTTGTTCGCAAGGCCATTTTTGCCTCATCCTAAGATTTAAATGCACCCACAGATTTAGCAGTTTTGGAAGTATTCCAAACACCCCCCCCCCGAAGTACACATTTTTTGTACACGTGTAAAGTCTAAATACTCATTTTCAATGTCTGTTTTGGGTACATTCTTTGAACCAAGAACTGTGCTGCAAAATTCAGAGAAGTATGAAAATCAAAGGATGCACATTGTGAGGTTCTAAGCCACATGTTGGTCTGGGAAGTGCAAATCAGGCTTAAAGATGTGGACAAAGCAAAACCCTAAAAAATCCCTCAAGCACACACACACACACACACAATACTGAAAACAGGAGTCCCTGAGTCATGTTTCCCATCTCACTCCACACCTTGAGGTAAAGTTTCATTTTGTATTGCTTTTTAAATGTGTTGTCCTGAATGTGTTGTCCTACTAGACTCCTTCAGGAGGAAGCGCAGGACACAAATTTAATAAATATGTTGAAGCAGTATCTTCTTCTACCTACCTGATGTCATCACATCAGAGGTGAGGAACCCCCAACCTGTGGCCCTCACCAGCACTTTCCCCAGACCATACCTTCCACTGGCCCTGCCCTGAGTGTTTTTGCCTATCTGGATGTGTCCTTGAACTGTGATAATGCCTCATGCTTTCCTCAAGAGAGGATGGAGAAATGTGTATGCACACATGTCGGTGGGGTAGAAAGTTCTGGCTTTCATGTGAGAGGAATGTGGCCTGCTGTAAGAAGTACATCATTCTGCTCCCTTTTGCTTCCAGTCTCCCTCAGTTTTGGTTCAGGACCCACTTGCAAAAGGCTTATGGCCTCCAAAAGGTTGTCCATGACAGAATGTGGCCCTTGAGCTGAGAAACACATCACAACCCTATATTAGCACTACATTGGGCTGACCCTGATCCATTTCACTATTACCGCTGCCAGGGGTGGCCACCTCTGTGCCATTCAAAGCACTTATAGGACACTTCAATAGTAATGGCTCTTCCCAAAGAATCATGGGAACTGAAGTTTGTTATGGTTGTAGAGAGGTGATAGGAGACCCCCCTATTCCCGTCACAGAGCTGTAATTCCTAGAGTGGTTTAATAATTCTTCTTCCTGGAAAACTCTGGAAATTTTAGCTCTGTGAGGAGAATAGAGGGTCTCCTAGTATTTCCCAGCACCCTTAACAAACTACAGCTCCAGAAGGAACTTTTTATCACATGGTGGGAATGTAAAAAAGTGAAAAGCTTCTGGGAAATGATATATAATGAGATGAAAAAGATGTTGAAATATACATTTATTAAGAAACCAGAAGCTTTTTTTACTTGGCATTGTAGGAGATGATATTAACAGACAGGATTGTAAGCTGTTTCTATATGCAACGACATATATTATTGGCACTAAAATGGAAGCAAGAAGAATTACCAGCAAAAGAAGAATGGAGGATGAAATTGATGGACTATGCAAAATTAGATAAATTAACAGGAAGGATTCAAAACCTGCAGGATCAGAGATTCTTAGAGGACTGGAGTAAATATATGAACTATTTGAAAAGTAATTGTGATGAACAGATTACGCTCCTAGGACTGCAAGAAGTTTTGTAAAGTGGCTTATCTGAAATATTACAAGAAAGACTATGAAAAGAATTATTAGTTGAGGAGAATTAAATGCAATATAGAAATTAAGAAATGCAGAATAAGTGATAAAGAACGGAAAATCATCAGAGGTGTTGACGGAAGTCTAAAACATTGGATAAGATGAGAAGATATGTTGTATGACTGTTGGAACTGATATGTTAAAAAATCAATAAAAATGCAAAAACAAAACGAAAAACAAACTACAGCTCCAACCCTTCAGGACAGATTAAAAAAAAAAGTACTTCATGCAGAGCATAGTTAAGTTATAGAGGTCACTCCCAGAGGTGGTGGTGATGGCCACCAACTTTGATGGCTTTAAAAGAGGACCAGACAAATTCGTATAGGAGAAGTCTATCAGTGGCTATGAGCCATGATGGTTTTGCTCTGGCTCCATGGTTGGAGGCACTAGGCTTCCGAATGCCAGTTGCCAAAACAGATGTGAGAAAGCTCTTAAGCTCAGATCCTGCGGGCAGGTTTCCCACAGGCATCTCGTTGCCCACTGTAGGAACAGGATGCTGGGCTAGATGGGCCATTGGCCTGATCCAGCAGGCCACTCTTGTGTTCTTATTGTGCTGGGCCCGGGGGTAACGTGAGAACTGTGGTCCAGGTCCGGCCCAGAATCTGAAGGTTCCGCTGGGAGTCAGTCCAACAGGGTCAAGGCAGGACATGAGGCAGGAAACCAGGCAAGGACAGGTACAGGATCTCAGGCAGGATCTGGCATACAGCAATGTTGCTCCCACAACCTGGGGCAGGGTCTGACAGCCTTTTATCTTTGTCAGGGTAACGGCTGGTCCTGATTCCCCAGCGACTCACCTCCCTGTTTTGCCCGAAGGTGAGCATTCCTCCTGTGAGTACTCAGGTCTCTCCTTCTCTCAGATCTTCGTCTCTGCAGCTTGGGAGACATCGGTGGGTTCCTAGACCCAAGGGCCGCCTCAGCTGCTCTTGACCCAACTGGTAGTTGAGCAGCTGTAAGTGATTGCCCAGCTGAAGGCAATGAAGTAATCCCCACATCTGGAGCCAGGGCAGGCTCAGGCCTCTGACTCGGCCCAGCTGGTGTTTATTGCAGGGGAACCAGTGCAGACTGGGACTCTTCAGAATCCGGCCCAGACTAGGTTCAGATGATGCCTGAGGCAAAGGATCCAGTGCAGACTGAGACTCCTCTGGTTCTGAGTCTGAGTCCCAGGCCATCACACTTATGATCTTGCGGGGAAGCCATGACTGTTAAAGTGGTACACGATAGTGCTTAAAATGTATGGTGTTGGTGTAGCCTTCCTGTAATGGTGCCATGACAAGAGGCAAGTCGCTGAACTATTTGTAAGAGAGGGAGGAACCTGGCCCAGAGCTGTCATTTCTGGCAATTTTAACCTTAGTTCTGCCTCATGTCTTCCGTTAAAACAAGGTTGCTTATCATTACCACCAGGACAGCAGATGAATTTACCTCAGAACTGACTCCTAACCCTGCCAACTATCCCCATCGTTGGAAGTTCTGCCTTGAAAAGGGAGTGGAATACCCACAGCATATCCGTTAGGTTAAAATGCTCTATCCATGAGGAAAATGTTTGCAAGTTTTGGGCCCAGGGGCCTCCTTTGTTGAAAACGTTCGTGTGTTTGAATTGTCCCAGCGAGAAATGAAATCTGCCTTCCTGCCTGCCGGGCTCTGTCAGGTGCAGAGCGGCACAAATTCATATGCTCATATTTCTTACTAATACCCAGCCTGACAATTCTCATTGCCTCATGGTCTATCCATTTAGATCACGGGATGTGGAACCTGGCTCTCCAAAGATTGCTTAATTCATCAGGGTTAGCTAGGGTTTAGCTGGCTCTATTAAAGGGGGAGCAGAAGTTTAGACAGCCATGGCTTAGGAAACAGCTATTCATCTGACTGTTTGCTACAGCTAACTACCGATAATTAGAGTCTGTGGCTGAGGTCAGGCCTATGGGAGCAATTTACTTTGGAGTTTGTCTGAATAAGGTCCAAAGACCACTCATAAATAACACTAAAAGTAGTAATTATTGAAAATTGGTACTCAGATGTGCATCCACTGGCCAGCCACTCTATAATTGTAGATTAAGACCTTGGCATGAAATTAGATAGGCAGCAGATTTAAAGGGTAGCATGAAGACTTCTGTCAGCACCAGGCGTGCGATGGCTAATTTTGTAAATAGTATTATTGAAAATGGCTTGGTGTTTTGTTTACAGAACAACATGCTTGACAGGTAACCTTTGAAGCTGACTGAATAGCTTTGCTTGTTTGTTTAATATATATGAAGTCAACTCTGCACCCTTGTTTTGGAAAAGACAATCTTTGCCCTCGTCTGCAGCCTCTCCTTACAGGTGATCACGGGATGTGGAACCTGGGTCTCCAAAGATTGCTTAATTCATCAGGGTTAGCTAGGGTTTAGCTAACCCTAATGAGGAATTGCTCCTACACTGATAATCTTGGCTGCAGAACAAGGTGGTGGTGGTGGTGGGGAGCTCACGTCTGGTGGCCAAATGCGGCCCCCAGACCTGTCTATCTGGCCCTCACCAATACATACTCCAGCCCAGGCCACGAGCATTATAACCGTCATGCCCCTCACTGGGTATGCTTTGCCGTCTCCTAGACCTGTGGGTGTCACTCAATCAAGTTGGACTCATAGTAGACCTATTGAAATTAATGGAACTTACTCATGGTCATTGGACGCAGGTGGCACTGTGGGTTAAACCACAGAGCCTAGGGCTTGCCGATCAGAAGGTCGGCGGTTCGAATCCCTGTGACGGGGTGAGCTCCCATTGCTCGGTCCCTGCTCCTGCCAACCTAACAGTTCGAAAGCATGTCAAAGTGCAAGTAGATAAATAGGTACTGCTCCAGCGGAAAGGTAAACGGCATTTCCGTGTGCTGCTCTGGTTTGCCAGAAGCGGCTTAGTCATGCTGGCCACATGACCCGGAAGCTGTACGCCACCTCCCTCAGCCAATAACGTGAGATGAGCGCCGCAACCCCAGAAGCGGCCATGACTGGACCTAATGGTCAGGGGTCCCTTTACCTTTACTCATGCTCATTAATTTTAGTGGGTCTGCTCTGGGCAAAACCCACCTCCCTCTTGCTTGTCTAGATGGAGAGATGTATGGGTGTAGAAATGGTGCTTCTGCATACCTGGAGGGTAGGTGACTGTACAAAGGTTAAGAATCACCTTTGTTGTTCCAGCTACCTTGTCTCTGGGCCCCAACCAAGCTGGAAGGTTGACCTTGGGTCTCTATCTCTGTTCACAGACGATACTGAACATAACCAACCCTTGCTGCTTCTTTAATTTGATGTTGCTGCTTTTAAAGAAAAACGAAACAAGCCAATGCAATGCTTCTAATTGCAATGGCAGTTTATATTGCCTTCATCACTTCATGGAAAAGAGACAAACAAATGCGGTCAATAAATAAATGAAGAAATAAAATGTCTGTGGCTATTAAATGTCAAGTCCTCTTCCTGGAAGGTTTTTTTTTTTGTGTGTGTGGTTTTGGCAGCTCACACCACTGTTCTGCGTGCTGAAGAAAATGTGCTTAAACATTGCTTTTTAAGGAGCACGACCTTTCATTTCAGCTGTGGCTTAAAACCCTCAAGAGCTGTTTACTCAAGATGTGAGCATTTGGTGGAAAAGCCCTTTTGAGCCTCCAACTGTCATTCAGCTGTGTTAAGAAAAGGAAGGAAATGTTTTATTTTAAGCTTAAAACACCCCAGTGCCTCCTTTCCCTCAGTGAGCTGGGGCAGGGACCAGGGATAGGGAACCAATGGTTCTTCACCTAGATTCCTGACATCCCTGCTCAATCTCTGAAACCTTCCAGGGAGTCTCCCAGTGGTTCTTCGTGGTTCAGAGTCATGGCTTGTAACAAAGTTGTGGAAATTCCTCCCCACATAGGTTTGCCTGACACCTTCACTATACCGTATTTGACATATGCTGAAGATTCACCTTTCTATCCTGGCCTTTGACACTTGAGATGTATTTTTTAGGACCCACCCTATTCTTGTGTTTCTAATTTGTTTCAAGCTGTTTTCAAGGTTCTATTTTAAATCCCTGTGACTCAATGAGCAATAAAGTTTGGGTTATGACAAATTCATACAAAATTCGCATCTTGGTGGGGAATCATAGCAATGCATGCATAAAAATGTGTTTTAGAAGGGAAATGCATACATATGTACAAAATGTGCACAATTCAAATGCATTTTTGGTGTGCTTTTGCATTCCACAGGAAATGGGGTAGAACAGACTTACGACTGAATGCATAAGACCCAGAGACCTCCCCCATAAATAAACACACATTTGACTCAAATTTTAGTTTTGGTTTTTGGCAGAATTTAGGCCACAACTTTATTGATTACAGAAGAGTGACTGGTTGCATAGGCTCTGGTTCGACTAGCTCCCTGCACCCTTGCAGGTAGCGCTGACCCAGGGCACCAGCATAGGTCAGCCAAGGGTGAACACCTGAGGTAGGTGAAAAGCCCAGGAACAGACTCTGTTCACTCCCTGGACTCAAGGCATGGCACAACCGCCTCTTGACCAAACCAAGTTGAGTCCCTGGATTACTTTAACAGAATACCCTTCACATAGGGATGGCGAAACCGTTCTCCCATCCCTGTCACCTGAACCAGTGCCTATCCACAACCTTGCAAGCTGGGATGATTTGCTATGCGGCAGGTGGAACCCAAATGGCAACAGCCAATTAGCCAAGTGGGGAAAATTCCTGCTGTGCCCCTGTCCCAATGACAGACGACACACGAAAGCATAGAAAGGTCAATTGCAAAATGCCCTAAAAGTAGGGAGAAGTGGGCGGGTCTTCTGATGCACGAGTCGAAATAGGAAGCTCTGGGTCAAGTGCATAGGTATTTATAGGTCCCTTGATCCATTTAGACTGCACCCCGTTGGCCAGATTAAACCCAGCAATGAGGGACATACCAATGGGTGTTGTGGCTGTCCAATATACCCACCCACAACCAGGAGGTCAGTCTCCAGGTCTTGCCACAACATGTGCCCTCTTTTAGGGAGGAAACGATTTACCCAGAGAATCCATGGAACTGTAGCTTAACCTTAACAAAGCTGCAGTTCTCAGCGCCCTTAACAAAGTACAGCTCCCAGGATTTTTTTGGTGGGATGGGATGGGGTGAGCCATGTACATTAAATGTATGGTATGCATGTCTCAATGGAACGATACCAGGCTGATCCATCCATCCCTACTGCAGATAAATCTTGGTCTGATCCTACAAGGCTGATATAGAAATGGGCAACCACACTTCTCACATAACATTTGAAGCAGACCTTTGGTGAACTGGAGAGCAGACAAAACACTCATGTGATAATCTCCCAGCACACTGCCTTGTTCCGAATCAAGGGCACATGCTATGTTTATGTCACTTTGCTTCTAATGGCCTAGGTTGTCAACACAAGCTTGGCATGCAAAATGGCATTTCTCTCCACCTAAATAAAAACAAATCTCAAACCAACTTGAGACCCAAATAGTGTTTGTCTATTTATTTGCAGAACTTAATTGGGTAGCACCGACTGCTAAACAAAAGCTGTCTTCTTGGCTTGGAGCTACTTTTTGGAGATCAGCTGCATTTGCAATTTTGAGTTTATTCCAGATCAGCCTACAGCGTGTATACTAAGCAGGCATCACTACAGTAAAATAGTATGGGAGGTGCCCGATGACGTTCTCTAGAGTCTCATTAAGGTACCGAAACAGAGGTTACTTTTGTTGAGAGGGGTGAAGTAGCCTGCACCACTTGTGATGTACCAAACTGAACATAAGCTAACAGCTGTGAATTGTGGCTTCTCAGGTACCTGGCAACCTCCTATCCCCCACAGCCTGCCGTTCTATTCAGGCAGAAAAAAGAATAAAGTAGGCTTAGGGTCAGTGTTGTTGTAGCTGTTATATAATGTATAGTCTGTCCGTCACCAAGGGGGTCCAGGGAAGGTTACATATAACATAAGACACAAATATTATTATTTTTTGAAATGATTTTTATTGGTTTTACAAAATAAATCTCACATTTAACACATTTAGATTTTAACATCAAACAAGATTCTTCTGAATCTCCTCCCCTCTGTGAGTCCTTTGTATCTCTAAAACAACTGCATATTATAATCCATCCACATTATAGTCCTGCGAAACATCCAAAACCTTTGTAACATTGCAAGAGTTATTGAAAGCCTGCCAAAGAGCTCAAGTGATTACAGTGTTCTTTTAAGTACAATCTGTATTTGTCCCATTCCCTACTGAAGTTGTGATCCTCCTGATTTCTGGTGAGATGGCGCAACATAAGGCACAAATAGTCAGCCTGGTGCCATCCAAGTGTCACTGGACTCCAACTCCCATCAGTCCCAGCCAGCATGGCCAATGATCAGGGATAATGGAAAGCGGAGTCCACAACATCTTGAGGACACCACATTCGCTTCCTCTAGCTTACAACAACCAGCATAGCCAGGTAATGCTAAAAATTAAAACCATTAGCTATGGTTGTGAATAGCTATGATGGCTATCGCCTCTGTTTCCAGAGGCCTGGATGAAAAAGATGCCTCTTGACCCATCAGCAGAAAGCATTCAAAGATGGTGCCATTTTTTATGTGGACATCACAATCATGTATAAATTGCAGGAGGGAGGTGTCTTTTTCACTCTCATGGGTATACTCACACAAGACCCAAACATCTCTGTGCCCAATGCCAGGGCTGGAGTTAGATGCAGTCAGCAGAAGAAGCAGAACGAGTGGTCCTTGAGGTTAACTTTCTATTCAAGGCATTGAACACACACCCAGAAACACTCTCGGTAGATCTTGCCCTATGGAGCAGTTGCCAGGACTGGTGGTTCCCGCCTTCTAACCCATCCAGTGTGGTGTAGTGGCTAAGAGCGATAGTCTCGTAATCTGGTGAACCGGGTTCGCGTCTCCACTCCTCCACATGCAGCTGCTGGGTGACCTTGGGCTAGTCACACTTCTCTGAAGTCTCTCAGCCTCACTCACCTCACAGAGTGTTTGTTGTGGGGAGGGAAGGGAAAGGAGAATGTTAGCCACTTTGAGACTCCTTAAAGGGAGTGAAAGGCGGGATATCAAATCCAACCTCTTCTTCTCTTCTTCATCTTCCTCTGTTGGTTATTTTCCAAGCAGTCTCCAACAGCGTCTGAGCATCCTTGGAGACAAGGGAGGAGGGGATTTTGTCACAGTAGGAGAGACAGGTTCTTCTGCAGCCTCTTGCCCTCTCCCTCTTCTGCTGCAGACTCTGAGTCCGAACTGGTTCCTGTCACAGTGACTCTCTGCTCACTAAATCCTGTTGCCCCTTCAGGACTCCACTCTTTTCCCTCTGACCTCTCCTTGGCATCCCATCACCAATCCCCAGGCTCTGAGCCTTCCTCCTCTAGGGCTTCCCTAGGGGGTTCACCAGCCAGTCCCTGACACCCAGGTATTTCACTGCTATGTATGGCAAAGGATGCCCCATTTCCCTAAAACAAGACAAGATGATAAATCCATGTTGGGTTCTTTGCAGCACTGCCTTGGCATTTATTAGCATACCTTGCTGGAGTGGATTTTCTTCTTCTTCAAGGGAACAATGCCTTTTTTTCTTCCTTTGGTGTGAAAGGTGAGATAAATGTACCTCCCACTTAGCAACAGTTTCTATTCTTTCCTTGACAGCTTGTGGCTTCTCCTTTTTTATTCACAGCATGCTTTCTGGTGTCATTACTTCTCAGTTTCTGTCTTCGGCTAACACCAGGAATCCTCCAGAGGTGCGTCATTTCTATCACTGGCAAGTCGATATTCATTTGCTTTCTTCAAGGTTTTGCAGCTCTGCTCCATAAGCACCACAGAGGGCCTGATTGTTATAGCAATTAAGCAGGGCGTATCATGCCCAAGGCGATCGCTGATGGGTTTCTCTGGTCCCAGAGAACGTTAAGTCCAAAAAAGACGACAAATGGCAATTTACCCAACTGATTATTGGCTGCTTTGAAACCCGTCGGCTGTTGACAATGGTCTCATATCAGCTGAGCAATATGAATCCAGAAACTGTGAAATCATATTGGGGATTTCTAGATTGCATAATGAGATGTCCCTCTGCGCAGGTGTGGAATCAAGGAATAATCGAAGGGGCTTATATAAGATCAGGGAAGAAATATTAGCCAACATCCCAATTAAGAAAGGAGATAAACAAAACAGCAATGAAAAGGGTAAACCAGACAGGAGTGGGCAGTGCCGACTTGCGAGTTCCATGCAGATTTGTGTCAATCTGACTTGAGGAAATTGGATTTCTTTCTGCCTAAGTTCTTGTCCCTCACGATTATGCAGAAGATGGGATGTCAGTGGAGATCCAAAATAGGGCACCTGTTATGGGACTGACATCTGCTGCTATGACAAAAAGTGGGAAACTTTTACCGCACAGGCCAAATTTGATACCTACCCGTTTCAATTACCTGTTAATTTGGCCAGGCTCTACAATGAGAATATTTTTGGGGGTCATGTCAAGCAAGTGTGAGGGCCTGATTCAGCAAGATTGCTTAGGGGGTGCAACAGCAAACACTTAGCACCACCTTACGCTATTCAGGGCTATTGCAAAATGCTTTCCCCCCCCACTCCAAGACACCCCCACCCCATTCTCAGGGGATAAGTTGGTGAAGCGCATTTCTTTTGGTGGTGCTTCATGAAAAGAATTGAAATAATTCAGGTTTAAGGAAGGAAGGCTGTGTGTTGCATTTACCTTACTTATGCCGCATGGCAAGCAGTAGTGGTTTAGCACTCTACCATCCCTGTCCATTAGGGGTGTAGATGTGAAGAAAAATTTTCTACCAAGCTAGACTGATGGTGTGCTTGGTGGGGCAGAGCTGCTATGCTAGACTCCCAGAAAGGGCATTATTGTTGCTTTCTGGGAGAGTTGAGGCATTTGGAAGGTTGGTGCAGTGCAAGTGCACCAGCAAGAGTGCTGGGTTGGTACCTTTTATCACATGCGGTGGACCTATCCGAAGGTGAAAAACTTCTGGGGAAAAAATTATAATGAATTGAAAAAAATGTTGAAATATACATTTATTAAGAAACCAGAAGCCTTTCTACTTGGAATAATGGGATTGGAATTGCCCCAAAAAGATGCTAGATTGTTTTTGCATGCCACAACTGCAGCAAGAATTTTGTTTTTTTTTTAAATGATATTTATTAAAGTTTCAAAGAAAAAATTACATAGATAAAAAGAAAAAAAAAGAAAAAGAGATAAAAAGAAAAAAATACAAAATACAAAATAGAGAAAAAAGATAGAAAACACTTAAAAAAAACCACACACATATCAATCTTTCCATAACTTACATTTCATTTCCTTACTTCCCTGACTTCCTCACACCTCCCTTTTTTGTCTTCCAGTTCTATTAGTTAATTCAGCAATTCCTTTCCCTCTTTGTTTTTGTCTTAATCCTTTAACTTAACGTATTATAACTTTAAATGCAGCAAGAATTTTGTTAGCCAAAAATTGAAAATTGCAAGAAATACCAACAGTGGAAGAATGGAAGATGAAGATGCTTGACGTTTTGGAGCTGGCCGACCTAACCGGAAGAATCAGCGATCAGAAAGAGGAGGAATACCAAGAAGATTGGATGAAATTTAAAGATTATTTAGCTAGATACTCTAATATAAGATAAGTAGAATTACCAAAGTGGCCTAGGATTAAAGTATGTTTAATTGTATAATAATATGGATTGAGAATATTATGAAAAGGAAGGAAGATAGTAATCTGAATGAGTTAATTTCATTAGAAAGTGGATATTGGAAAACTGTTACAAGGCGACTCATTGAAATTCAGTTAGGGGGGATTTGAGGAAGTCACTTAACAATGAAATTTAAATTGGGTTTTTAGAAGGGTTAGGTGTTTATATGTTTGTTTGTTTTTCTTTTTAATATTGTGATGTTTTTCTTTTTTGTGCATTGTATTTGTTATAAATTCGGAAAATCAATAAACAATTTTTTTGGGGGGGAAAGAGTGCTGGGTTGGCTCTGCCTGTGCATTTACACCATGCCAGCCTTCCTGCTGCCAAACCCCTCTTGCCTCATGGTAAGTGGCAGTGCCCCACCGGACAAACTGTTTCTATCTAGTAGTGGAATACAAAGCCCTGTGCGGTTCCAAACCAGTATATCTGATAAGCCAAGCCTCCCACTATATCCAACCCCCATCGCTTAAGATCTGTGGATGAAAGTATGTTTATGCCTGATGAAAACACCCACATCAAAGCATGCCGTGTCTCAAGCAAGTACCTTTAGCACTGTGGCAACGTCAGTTCTCTGGAATTTCCCGACCCTTAGAAAGGAAGCAAGCTCTGGCATGGTTATCTTTTAGAGGCTCATTGGAAACTTTTCTTTTCTCCCAAGCCTTCCCTAAATTATCTCAATTTTATTTCTGTAGCTTTTAATTTTGGTTGGTTTTCTAAACCCTGCTTTGTTCTAAGTTTTCTGCTTTCTATATTTCTGTCTATCATTTGGGTGGGTTTTCTCTGAATGTAGATTGGTTTATAAATTCTTGAATGGCCAAATGAATAAGAATGAAATAAATGGCGCACTTAGCTGGCTCAACCAGTCGTGGTGCAGTTAGGTAATTTTAGACTCTGGACTTAGAATAATAAAATCACAGAATAAGGAAATTGTAGGATTGGAAGGGCCCCAGTGGAACATCTGGCCCAACCGCCTGCAATGAAAGTATCACATGTAGGTGATAGCCTTAATAGTCTACAACTTCACCCCATGCCATACACAATGCATATTACTTCATCTACTTCAAAATGTGGTATGCCACATGGAGCGGGATGCAGGTGGTGCTTTGGTCTAAGCCACTGAGCTTCTTGTGCTTGCTGATCAGAAGGTTGGCGGTTCTAATCCACACGACGGGCTGAGCTCCCGTTGCTTTGTCCCAGCTTCTCCCAACCTAGCAGTTCGAAAGCACACCAGTGCAAGTAGATAAATAGGTACTGCTGCAGCGGGAAGGTAAATGGTATTTCCATGTGCTCTGGTTTCCTGGTTTCCCATTGTACCAGAAGCAGTTCAGTCATGCTGGCCACATGACCTGTGGAGATGAGCACCGCAACCCCATAGTTGCCTTTGACTGGATTGAACCGTTCAGGGGTCCTTTACCTTTACCTTATGCCACATGGCTGTGGGGCCCGGAATTTCTGCCCCTCCAATCCTGACTTCAATGCATTGATGTCAACCAGAGAAACCGTTTAAATTATGCACCTCTATAAATGACCAACCCTTTCTCCTCTTAATTTGATGAAACACGTCTGTTTGGGGCGAGGGACATAGCTAAGTGGTGGGATACCAGCCTTGCATGCAGAAGATCCCGGGTTCAATACCTGGCCTCTCTGGGTAGAGTTAGTAGACACTGCCTGTCTGAAACCCTGTTGTGCTTCTGCCCATCAGTGTAGACAATACTGAGCTACATGGGCCATTGGGTTGACTTGGTATAAGGCAGCTTCCTCTGCTGCTAAGTTCAGCAAACTGGGATACAGCCCTTGAGGCCATCTGCCTCACTTTGGGATTGCTTGATCTCGAATTGGCTTAATTATCAGTGAACATTCAGAAAAAGCATACGTTCTCTGGGAGTTCGCTCGCAGCTTGTAATGTTGACATATGTGTGCGGATGGTGCTGCATGCGTGAGCCCTATTGCATTGCCCCCTGGGGAATTCTCATTCCCAGGACTTGCCAAATCATAGAATCATAGAGTTGGAAGAGACCACAAGGGCCATCGAGTCCAACCCCCTGCCAAGCAGGAAACACCATCAGAGCACTCCTGACATATGGTTGTCAAGCCTCTGCCTAAAGACCTCCAAAGAAGGAGACTCCACCACACTCCTTGGCAGCAAATTCCACTGTCGAACAGCTCTTACTGTCAGGAAGTTCTTCCTAATGTTTAGGTGGAATCTTCTTTCTTGTAGTTTGGATCCATTGCTCCGTGTCCGCTTCTCTGGAGCAGCAGAAAACAACCTTTCTCCCTCCTCTATGTGACATCCTTTTATATATTTGAACATGGCTATCATATCACCCCTTAACCTCCTCTTCTCCAGGCTAAACATGCCAAAGCTGAAAAGCTGCTTGGAAATTCAACTCCCCACCAAGAAGTGGGAGAGAAATCTGTTTTGGTTCATCTTTTAGTGTGAGCCTAGCTGATTTGAACTTCCCAAAACAACATTCAAGCTGGAATTCACACTTCTCTGAATTTTGTGATGCAGTTCTTCAACCAAATGATGTGTGCAGACATGTACACGGGGGAGGGAGAGATGTGCATGGAAATGCATTTGTTACTGAAAATAGCATGCACAATGTGTTCTGTCAGGCTAGGAGCGGGGAACCTCAGGCCTGGTGGCCAAATGTGGCTCTCTAGGTCTCCCTGTTTGGCTCACCAGCTCTGGTTTGCCCTCTCCTTGCAGCACCATGTCTATTAATGTGGGGCAGGCTCCTTTGCTGTGCTCTTTTAGGCACCTGCTAAAAATATTTTTTCTCAGGCAAGCCTATTCAGCTATGCAGAAAATTGGGCATGCATTTTAATGCATTTAAACCGACCTGAAGAATTTGAAGCAAATGATTCAGCAAAGGAAACACAGCCCAGAATAAATAAGGAGATAGTACAGGAATACTTGGCTAGTTTAGATGTATTCAAGTCTCCAGGGCCAGATGAACTGCATCCAAGAGTATTAAAAGAACTGGCAGATGTGATCTCAGAACCACTGGCAGTCATCTTTGAGAATTCCTGGAGAACAGGCGAAGTCCCGGCAGACTGGAGGAGGGCAAATGTTGTCCCTATTTTCAAAAAGGGGAAAAGCGAGGACCCAAATAATTACCGCCCAGTCAGTCTGACATCAATACCAGGGAAGATTCTGGAGCAGATCATTAAGCAAACAGTCTGTGAGCACCTAGAAAGGAATGCTGTGATCACCAATAGTCAGCATGGATTTCTGAAAAATAAGTCATGTCAGACTAACCTGATCTCGTTTTTTGACAGAATTACAAGCCTGGTAGATGAAGGGAATGCAGTGGATGTAGCCTACCTTGATTTCAGCAAGGCATTTGACAAGGTGCCCCATGATATTCTTGTAAAGAAGCTGGTAAAATGCGGTCTTGACTATGCTACCACTCAGTGGATTTGTAACTGGCTGACTGACCGAACCCAAAGGGTGCTCATCAATGGTTCCTCTTCATCCTGGAGAAGAGTGACTAGTGGGGTGCCACAGGGTTCTGTCTTGGGCCCGGTCTTATTCAACATCTTTATCAACGACTTGGATGATGGACTCAAGGGCATCCTGATCAAATTTGCAGATGACACCAAACTGGGAGGGGTGGCTAACACCCCAGAGGACAGGATCACACTTCAAAACGACCTTGACAGATTAGAGAACTGGGCCAAAACAAACAAGATGAATTTTAACAGGGAGAAATGTAAAGTATTGCACTTGGGCAAAAAAAATGAGAGGCACAAATACAAGATGGGTGACACCTGGCTTGAGAGCAGTACATGTGAAAAGGATCTAGGAGTCTTGATTGACCACAAACTTGACATGAGCCAACAGTGTGACGCGGCAGCTAAAAAAACCAATGCAATTCTGGGCCTCATCAATAGGCGTATAGCATCTAGATCTAGGGAAGTAATAGTGCCACTGTATTCTGCTCTGGTCAGACCTCACCTGGAGTACTGTGTCCAGTTCTGGGCACCACAGTTAAGGACACTGACAAACTGGAACGTGTCCAGAGGAGGGCAACCAAAATGGTCAAAGGCCTGGAAACGATGCCTTATGAGGAACGGCTAAGGGAGCTGGGCATGTTTAGCCTGGAGAAGAGGAGGTTAAGGGGTGATATGATAGCCATGTTCAAATATATAAAAGGATGTCACATAGAGGAGGGAGAAAGGTTGTTTTCTGCTGCTCCAGAGAAGCGGACACGGAGCAATGGATCCAAACTACAAGAAAGAAGATTCCACCTAAACATTAGGAAGAACTTCCTGACAGTAAGAGCTGTTCGACAGTGGAATTTGCTGCCAAGGAGTGTGGTGGAGTCTCCTTCTTTGGAGGTCTTTAAGCAGAGGCTTGACAACCATATGTCAGGAGTGCTCTGATGGTGTTTCCTGCTTGGCAGGGGGTTGGACTCGATGGCCCTTGTGGTCTCTTCCAACTCTATGATTCTATTCTATGAATCTGGTTATTGGCTTATCATTATTTTTTGAAATGCTTTAGGTAAAGGTAAACCCCAGACCATTAGGTCCAGTCGCGGATGACTCTGGGGTTGCGGCGCTCATCTCGCCTTATTGGCTGAGGGAGCCAGCGTACAGCTTCCGGGTCATGTGGCCAGCATGACTAAGCCGCTTCTGGCGAACTAGAGCAGCACAAGGAAACACCATTTACCTTCCCGCTGGAGCAGTATCTATTTATCTACTTGCACTTTGACGCGCTTTCGAACTGCTAGGTTGGCAGGAGCAGGGATCGAGCAACGGGAGCTCACCCCGTCACAGGGATTCGAACTGCCGACCTTCTGACAGTCCTATTCTTTTTGTTGTTGCAAACTGCTTTGAGGTTTTGTTACAATCCAGTGGTATATCAATCATGTTAGTTAGTTAGTTAGTTAGTTAGTTAGTTAGTTAGTTAGTTAAATACAGTGGTACCTCGGGTTACAGATGCTTCAGGTTACAGACTCAACTAACCCAGAAATAGTACCTCGGGTTAAGAACTTTGCTTCAGGATGAGAACAGAAATCATGCGGCGGCGGCATGGTGGCAGTGGGAGGCCCCATTAGCCAAAGTGGTACTTCAGGTTAAGAACAGTTTCAAGTTAAGAATGGACCTCTGGAATGAATTAAGTTCTTAACCCGAGGTACCACTGTAAATCCATCCATCCATCCATCCATCCATCCATCCATCCATCCATTGAAAGCATCTCTGTGCAGGGCTGAGAGCGTCCTTCACCTGGAATCCTGGAGCGCCACTGCTATTCAGTGGAGATAATATTAGTGCTAGATGGATCAAGGAAGCAGAGCTTCCACCCTCTCTTTCCCTTTGAGAATAGAGCAAGCAGATGGTGGTGGCAGAGGTGAGCACTCACAAAAGCCTCAAACTTTGGAACAAGAGAGAATTGATCCTGACAGGGAATATGCTCATCACACAAAAGGCTGCTTTGTTTAGGTTATATGGCCATGAAGCTCTAAGCAATGGACAAGAGCCTCACGCAGAGGAAGGCGCTAACATTAGCACAGTCTTCCACATGGATGTGCTTATTAAGCACCTGGCTTTGGGCAACTGGCCTGCCAAATCCCGAGTTAGCACCTGACACGCAGAACCCAATTTTCCATTCTCACTCTTCTTAATGGCCGGGCTGGCTCCATTCATTCTGAAGTTCCTCCAAGCCTGAAAGGAGATTGATAATTCAATGTGTTTTCCAATTTATTGCAGCAAGTAAGTAAATGCAACTCTGTGTCTTCTCTAGATTGGATTCAATTGTACAAAATATAATGCTTAGAAGCCTCCTAATAGACATCTGCCAGGAAATGGTCATTTGGTATCTGTCTGACGAGCTCTTTGCTGGGAATGGAATTCTCACTTTGGCAGGCTTCCGACCCCCCCCCCTCCCAAACAATCTTTCTTCTTAGTCGCTTCAATCCTTTTCTTTTCCACTCCACACAAAACAAGAATGATTCTCTGCTTTGAAGAACATAAAGCGTATTAAGCCAAGGGTGTGTGTGTTAAAACGTAATTATTTATTTGGGATATATTAAGGAGGTTGCTGCTATGAAGACTTTTTGGGGTCTGCAGGTGAGCACCTCTTTTAATTTTGGACTGATGAATGCATTTTCCAATGGGAGAAATGAGTGATGAATTTTGGGGTGGCAGCTGGATCTGTGTTTTCACTGCCTAGATCAGAGCTTTCCAAACTGTGTGTGGTGAAACGTTCGTGTATTGGCTGCAGTGTGTAGGTGTGTCATGTGAATTCTCCCCGTGCTCCTCCTAAGTGGTTAATTTAACCTCCGGTTTCCTAGTAAAACTGAATTAGGTAAAGGTAAAGGGACCCCTGACCATTAGGTCCAGTCGTGGCCGACTCTGGGGTTGCGGCGCTCATCTCGCTTTATTGGCCGAGGGAGCTGGCGTACAGCTTTCTGGGTCATGTGGCCGGCATGACTAAGCCACTTCTGGCGAACCAGAGCAGCGCACGGAAATGCTGTTTACCTTCCTGCTGGAGTGGTACCTATTTATCTACTTGCACTTTGACGTGCTTTTGAACTGCTAGGTTGGCAGGAGCAGGGACCGAGCAACGGGAGCTCACCCTGTCATGGGGATTCAAACCGCCGACCTTCTGATCGGCAAGTCCTAGGCTCTGTGGTTTAACCCACAGCGCCACCCGCATCCCAAAAACTGAATTATCGCGTCACAAAACAGTGCATGTCCAAAAAGCGTGTCACCAACATGAAAAGTTTGGAAAGCTCTGGTCTAGATTGAGAGTCCGGGTTGCCATATTTCTTGTGTTTCAAAGTTGCTCAGTACTACTAACTATAAGAGAATGAGATGGTAAAGCACCAGTGTGGTGTATTGGTTAGAGTGCTGGGCTGGGACCTGGGAGACCAGGGTTCAAACCCCTACTCAGCCATGAACCTCACTGGATGACCTGGGGCCAGTCACCACCTGTCAGTCTAACCTACCCCAGAGGGTTGTTGTGGGAATTAAAATGAGGAGGGGAAGAAGCATGTATGTCACTTGGAGCTCCTTGGAGAAAAAGGTGTGATATAGATACAATCTATCAAATGAAAGGGACGCGGGTGGCGCTGTTGGTTAAACCACAAAGCCTAGGGCTTGCCGATCAGAAGGTTGGTGGTTCAAATCCCCGCGACAGAGTGAGCTCCCGTTGCTCGGTCCCTGCTCCTGCCAACCTACCAGTTTGGAAGCATGTCAAAGTGCAAGTAGATAAATAGGTACCACTCTGGCGGGAAGGTAAATGGCGTTTCCGTGCGCTGCTCTGGTTCGCTAGAAGTAGCTTAGTCATGCTGGCCACATGACCCGGAAGCTGTACAGCCAATAAAGCGAGATGAGTGCCGCAACCCCAGAGTTGGCCATGACTGGACCTAATGGTCAGGGCCCCCTTTACCTTTATCAAATGAAAACAAATAGATACAGCCCTACCTCAATGAGAAACTGTGATGGAGTGGTCACACAGTGGTACCTCGGCTTAAGTACTTAATTCGTTCCGGAGGTCCGTTCTTAACCTGAAACTGTTCTTAACCTGAAGCACCACTTTAGCTAATGGGGCCTCCTGCTGCTGCCGCGCCGCCGGAGCATGATTTCTGTTATTATCCTGAAGCAAAGTTCTTAACCCGAGGTACTATTTCTGGGTTAGCGGAGTCTGTAACCTGAAGCGTCTGTAACCCGAGGTACCACTGTATTGCTGTTTGTAAAGAGGTGGGTGAATAAGGTGCACAAACCATAGGATATATGGTTTATTTACATATATATACAACCTGAGCATAGGATGGATATGCTCACAGTATTAACATTTCAACAACTCTGGGCTCCTCATCGGGTTCTCAAAGAGCTCCTCAAGCCCAGGCCTTTTTTCCAGCCAGAACTCACTGGAACTCACGTCCGGCACCTCTCAGGTGAGCCCCATTGCCATTCTAAGAGAACGAGGGAGGTGTTCATGGCAAGTTCCAGCACCTCTTTTTCTATAAAAAAAAGCATTGCCCAAACAATAACGTTTGGTCCAGCACAGAGCAAGACACGCTTCTTTGACTCCAGCTGCCAGTGCCAGCCAAAAACTCTGTTACACACAGCTCCCTTTGTCTATTGTTCTCCAACCTGGGATAATGTGGCATCCAGCCAGATGAGGTGGGGAAAAGGCCATGCCTTTGTCTCTATGACAACAGAGCCGTCTCTTTGGTCATGTAAATAGTGGTGCTTAACTGGCCAGCTAAAGCCATTATTTTACAAAGAGATTGTTCTGACTGGTTCAGTGGCCTCTTCTACTGGATTCTAAGCTTCCTTGATCCAGGATCACAGGCCTGGAAGGGACCCACAGATATCACCCAGACTGATCCCCCAAACATATAACATTATGCCTACTTTTGTAAACCAGGAGTTTGCTCTATAATAACAGGTTGATGGGGATGCGGGAGGTACTGTGGGTTAAACCACTGTGCTTCTTGGGCTTGCTGATCAAAAGGTTGGCGGTTCGAATCCCTGCAACGGGCTGAGCTCCCATTGTTCAGTCCCAGCTCCTGCCAACCTAGCAGTTCGAAAGCACGTCAAAGTGCAAGTAGATAAATAGGTGGGAAGGTAAACGGCGTTTCCTTGTGCTGCTCTGGTTTTGCCAGAAGTGGCTTAGTCATGCTGGCCACATGACCCGGAAAAACTGTCTGGGGAAGTGGACAAATGCCAGCTCCCTCGGCCTGTAAAGCGAGATGAGTGCCGCAACCCCAGAGTCGTTTGCGACTGAACTTAATTGTCAGGGGTCCCTTTACCTTTACCAGATTGACTGGGGATTAGTTGAATTTTTGGCATGGATGAGAAGAGAGGAGTGCATGAGAGTGGGTCTTGGATGGGGAGAATTGTTCAGGATATATTTGGGAGATGTTACTATATTGTGGGTTGTAGGGTTGTGGATGCAGCTTCTATCTCAATTATTTTGTTTAGTTACTAAACAACAGTAAAGTTTATTTTTGTATTTTATTTTTATGCACCAAGTTTTTTAAGTTTAAGAAAATATTTTGTTTTCCTGTTAATAGTGCTGCTTTAATTCTGTATTTTATATTTCAATCTAGACTGTAATAGGTTTGTGTATGTGTGCGTGGATATTTTGATGCTTTAATCTAGGTTGTGAACTAATTTGATTACACACACACACACGTGTGTGTGTGTGATATAGAAATTTCAAATAACAAACAAACAATATAGAAACCAAAATCCAAAAAAGGCCATTACTTCAAATGCTGGGTTTTTCCCCCTCACAGAAGTTTATTACGTCAAATTCCCTTTCTTCCATCCTCTGCTTCATTCATTGCAGATGCTAGTCTTCCATGTGACTGGTTACTGCAAAATAAAATAAATCATTTTTATTATATTAAATTAAAAATCACATTCTATTTTTACTCTCTTGTGTGCAGTAGCTATTGATTTGTATCCAGCAAGGGTGAGTTTGTTGAAAGAGTCAGAAAATCAAGCAGTTTATTAAAATGGCATTTAACTCCGATTGCCTATCAAACTGAAGAATGAACCCAACTCCTGCCAAGAGAAACTTATTTTATTTTAATGCATCAACTTGTAATTACCGTGTCCCCAAAGGCCTAACCTAACATGTTATCTTAAACACTGAGCATCTGTAAGTCAAAGTGTTTATATGCCTCATCCTTTAGTCAGAAAGTAAGCCATATTGGCTTACCAAAAAATCAGTTTTTAAAAATAAATTCTTTAAAATTAGTTTCATAATAAGTAACATTCTTATAAAGAAATCCCTGCTCTTAGATACTACAATCTGAAAAAAAGACATGGCACAGGAGGAAACAGGAATAACAGGGGAGGTGAAAAAGCAAGTTCAGGCACCAGTTATTTAACAACAACAACAACAAGAAAATTTTATTTATACCCCTGGAAAATAGGGACACTTGGAGGGTCTGTATATATATGTAGCTCAGCTATCTAAGTCAAGTGGAAGTACCTTAACCATTTTAACAGCCCCCTGCAAAATGAGTCAGATTGTATACAACCTGTCTGTGTATTTCTTCACCCACCCATCTATTATGATGCCTACATCTTGATTGCTATTTGCATGCCTGATCACAATGAATAAAGGCTTCTCCTTCCCTGAATTATATGTCTAACCCTAGGACTAGGGAGTGGGGTCAACACTTGCCACCCGAGAAGTTTTCCAGTCAACACAGATTTGTGAGCGTTTATGAATTCTTGTCGGGTGAGCGTTCCAAATAGGAGTTGCAGCATGTCAGCAGCTTGGAGATTTGGATCACTCGCACGCACAGACTTAGATTTATATCGCATGCACGATGGGATTTATTTAGTTCCTGCCCATTAGGAATTTATGATGCATGCATGGTGGGAGTTAAAACGTTTTGCTTACTTTGCCCATCCACACCAGACCTGATATAAGTTGAAAGATGACAGTCCGTGCAGAAACTCTGTTTTAAACGCACACACATATAAAACCGATGGATGGGAACAAGATGGACTTGCCGTGTGTGTGTGTGCGTGCACACTGCATATTAGGTGCTCGCTGTGTATTGTGGGTGAACTTTGCCCAGCAATACCTATGCTGAGGATGGATGAGGAGGAAACAGGTGGCTTTCTCCCCCTCTCTTCCACATTCATCAGATTCATGGCTGTTTGAAAGTTCTCTGGCACTAAACAAGTGGTATCATGGAAAAGCCATCATTTGTTGCAATCAGCAGGCTGTGTTTAGAATTCTTATAAACTTTACAACACACTTGGTATGAAATGTGATGTTTACCTTGCTGCGGTATATTGCACAACCGTTTGAAGATATTTTACAGCTCTGTGGTGTTGAGATTTTCAATCTGCCTTTTTAGTGCAGATCTGCACAGTAAGGAAAACATGACAGGCACATGGGCAAAAGATGGGCGCAACCCTTGAGAAGGTGCATGTCAATAAAGGGATATGACTTTCACCTTTGTGGAATAGGCTCTTGTCCAGCCAGGCAAAAGATAGGAGTTTCTACACATACCTCTCTCCATCTAGGCAAGCAAGAAACCTTATTCAAGGACACATTCTGCACAGGCAAAAGAACTTCAATAGGGTGTGGGGCAAGGCTAGTGACCTCAAAAGAAGGGAGCACAGCCTGGGGAAAGTCCCAAGGGTCAGAGAGAGAGGTCTGGAGGTCCATATTTGGCCTCTGGGCTTGAGGTTTCTCACACCTGACTTACACATGTAAAAGATGGTGATGGGGTCATGTACCATTAATTTGGGACGCGGGTGGCGCTGTGGGTTAAACCACAGAGCCTAGGACTTGCCGATCAGAAGGTCGGCGGTTCAAATCCCCGCAACGGGGTGAGCTCCCGTCACTCGGTCCCTGCTCCTGCCAACCTAGCACCTATTTATCTGCAAATAGATAAATAGGTACCACTCTGGCGGGAAGGTAAACGACGTTTCCGTGAGCTGCTCTGGTTCACCAGAAGTGGCTTAGTCATGCTGGCCACATGACCCGGAAGCTGTACACCGGCTCCCTTGGCCAGTAAAGCAAGATGAGCGCCGCAACCCCAGAGTCGGCCACGACTGGACCTAATGGTCAGGGGTCCATTTACCTTTACCGTTAATTTAAAATAGTGCGCATGGAAAGCTAGTCCACCAAGAAGAGTTACAGTCTTCTCCCTTACATGCTAAGTTTCTATGAGTAAGGAGTCTTTATATGAGGGATCATTTAAACATGGAATACCACACATTTGTCCAAATGTGAAGATAATACCTTAGTTGGATACTTTGCTGATACTGGGCAAGAGGGATGTGTGTTCATCTGGAAGTGAGGATGTAGAAGAACTGCTGAAATGCTCACTAGAGCTTAATGTGCTGGGCCCAAGGGTAACCCGTGCAACGCAGTCCACGACCAGTCCAGAATCTGAAGGTACTGCTGGGAGTCAGTCCAACAGGGCCAAGGCAGGAAACCAGGCAAGGCAAGGACAGGTACAGGATCTCAGGCAGGATCTAGCATACAGCAGTGCTGCTCCCGCAACCTGGGGCAGGGCCCGACAGCCTTTTATCTTTGTTGGGGTAGCGGCCGGTCCTGATCCCCCGGCGACTCACCTCCCTGTTTTGCCCGAAGGTGAGCACTCCTCCTGCGAGTACTCAGGTCTCTCCTTCTCTCAGACCTTAGTCTCTGCAGCTCGGGAGACGTATGTGGGTTACTAGACCCAGAGGCCGCCTCAGCCTCTCCTGACCCAACTGGTAGTTGAGCAGCTGTAAGTGATTGCCCAGCTGAAGGCAATGAGGTAATCCCTGCATCTGGAGCCAGGGCAGGCTCAGGCCCCTGACTCGGCCCAGCTGGTGTTTGTTGCAGAGGAACCTGTGCAGACTGGGACTCTTCAGGATCAGGCCCCAGGCTTGGTTCAGGTGATGCCTGAGGCAAAGGATCCGGTGCAGACTGAGACTCCTCTGGTTCTGAGTCCGAGTCTGAGTCCCAGACCATCACACTTAATTTGATCTCTTTAGTACTTATGTGGGGCTGCCATATGTCTGGGTTTTCCTGAACACATCTGGGAATTGGACTGCAAAATGGCATCCGGGCAGTTTTATTCTGAATTGGCAAAATGTCCAACTCCTCCCCCCCCCAAGGCACCATGTCAGTATCTGAGGAATATGGGTGAGGAGAGTACTGTTGGACTTGGCTTCTGTGCTTCCCATAGTCATTTGGTTGGTCACTGTGAGAAAAGAATGCAGGGCTTGATGGGCTTTTGGCCATCAAAGCTCTTCTTATTTTCCTCTGCTCTCATTTGGTCCAGTTCCAAATGCACTGTGCTGATAACCATGACACCAGCCTGCCTTGGCCAAGGATCTAATTATTTAATATCTTGTTCCCAAGGGACAACTGCCGTGGTGACGCCTTAGAAAGAGGACTTTGTGTGTCAGGCTCCTCTTCTGACTTCGCTGCTATTACATTCCAGAGGAAGCGGAACTTTAAATCTAATTCTATGATCTGTGACGGGGAAGTGTTTTTCAGTCAAAAGCAAGGGAATGAGATCGCTGCCTCTGGAAATCCAGACTTCCGAAGCTTTGCTCTAAGTTTTCTTAATGGGTTTTGTAGCCCGAGATAGCAGGCATTCAGCACGATGACAACTCGGCTTTTGAAACTCATTGAACACACCTAATGGAAAGGGAGACCAAGTGAAGTAATCGTTAAACTGTAAAGCTAATGCAGCCCGTATCCTTGAGGTAAGTTTCATCAACTGAACTGAGACTGTGGAACAGTTGCAGACATAGAAAGCAGGTCATCTAATCATGAAAACCATAGATCACTCTTGACTGACAGAAGACTAGAACAGTCCAGAGCTTTCTTTTCCCCAAAAAAGGTTTGTGTAGGAAGAAGGAATGCTTCATGTTTTCCCCCTCCCTTACAATGATCTTCCATTTCTTTTTAACAAAGTCGTTGGAAATAACGGGAAGTGATTTCTAGGAATTTTTACCTGTAAATTGATTGGAGAGCATCCCTGCTTGAAAATCAGGAGAGCGGCTGCCAGACTTTGTAAACAATCAGAGATAGATGGAACAGTGATCTTATTTGATACAGGACAGCTTCCTATGTTTTTCTCAGGCAGAAGTCTCCTTGAACTCCATGGGGCCATATTTGAATAAAATATTGGGGGAGAGGCCCAGGTAATCCCTGCCCAACATAACCAATCACAAGACACGGCACACACACACCATTTGAATGGCAATGCCCAACAACTTTGGAAGGGCCCAGCCCTCTCAAATATTTTATGGGGGCGGGATGAAGAGACCTGCTAGGAGTTGGCTTCTATGCATGGAGGTTGTAGGGATATCGCGGAGTGGGGAGTGGGGTCCGGAGGGAGCACGCTTCCCCACCAGCAGGCAGCCACGTCTGCCTGCACGCGTGACCCTGGGGTGCAGGGCACAACCCCCCCTCAGACAAGCCACAAGCTGTCTAGAACATCGTCCCCTGTGTCTGACCTTTTGCGGTCTCAGAGTCAGCGGTGTCCTGTCTAAGTTTTCCCCTGAGACCTTTTGTCTCCTACGTCATACACAGTGCAAGGGGAAAATGACGCTGTGGAACAGGTGCCAAAATAGCTTTGTACCGCCCCACGATTTTGGGACGGAAGATGTGTAAAGGTCACAGCCCCAAAATGTATTTGCCTAGCTTGTTTGTCTCAATAAAAGGAGGCTCCACAGGAATGGTGGTAGCTCGCTCCCTCGCTTCAGACCACCTGTGCGCAGCTCACATAATGATCAACACCTGTCTTGGGCCTTCACTTCAGAGGTGAGCGGATAAAGGATTGCAGCCTAACAGAGCAAAATCTGCAAAAAAGCATAGGTCTACTTAAAAGTAAGGACCAATGGGGTGATGTGATATGGGTAGCCTAAGTTTCTTACTTAACCCTGAGTCTACATTAAAAAGATTTCATTGCAATTCAAGTACAAGGAAGCTCACTGCATCATGCTGAATAATTAGTTGGGGGATTAACTGCGAAATTGGGGAAATAATTATTTGGGAAATTAAATATAATTGTCTGTTTAACTCTTTTGTGAGAGGGTCTCTCTCCCTTCTTTTGAGAGATTCTGGTCAGGGGCACACTTAGCAAGTATGCCTGCTTCCATGACTTGTTGATCTTCTTATTTCCATTTCTATCCTGCATGGATGTATTTATTTATTTAGTACTGAAGCCACACGCCACATTTTCTCCCAAGGAGCTCAAGTGCAGCATGCATATATCTCCCCTTCTATATATTATCTTCACAACAAACCCTGTGAGGTAGGTTAGGCTGACAGCAGGTGACTGATCCAAGCTCAATAAAAAAGGATGGGATAATATCTGGAATCATAACACACTCCATAATATGGGGCCTCAAGGATACTTTCACTTTTCCTATTAAAATCTCCAGGAGGTATTAATTCTTTAAAAGCCTTCCATAACAGAATGATGAGCACTGCCTTATCTCAGGGTTGCCATATTTCAAAAAGTGAAAATCCAGACACAAAATTGTTGAAATCTTTTTTGGCAAAGTTGTTGAATTTTTGCTGTTGTTGCAAAAACTAAAATAATTATAATAATGATGATGATGAGGTTTTTGGTCAAAGAGTTGTTGAGTGTGTTTTTTAGTTTTGCCCAAAGTTCTTGAGCTTCTTTGGCAAAATCTAAAAATAAAAATGAAGTTTTTGAATTATTTTTAAGAAAATTCGCCCAAATCTACAGTTCCAACATGGGTGGCCATACATGCAGATTTCCCCAGACATTTCAGCTATTTCTGCCCGGACACTGCTTATGATTGCCAAATCCCAGCAATGTCCAGAAAATTCCAGATGTACGGCAACCCTATCTTATATTGACTATTACACTGACACAAAGCAGCTATTGTATTGTTATTAAATAATAGTTTTCACCCTGCTGCGAGTCCTTTAGACCTCATACCTGGGGTACTGTTTCTGAGAAGGCCCTCAATATTGTAGCCTGATGTTCAGATGCAGCTATGTACATGCATCAAGGTTTCCATTCTTTGTGTGTGTGTTTGTGTGTCTTCCAACATGTATGTAGGAAGAGACATGGCTTCTAGAAAACCAACTGGCAACCACTTTGACTTTTTGAAGACACACATAATACAGTCTCTTCAGGCAGCCTCAGTTAGGAGCCAGGCCTCCATTTTCTGAACTAGGTGAGATTCCTGAACAGCCTTCAAGGGCAATCTCTCAAAACAGTGCTTTATAGACTACTGTAAAGCACTCTCATTGGAACCAGCCTCGACGGCCAACCAGAAACCACATCTAGTTCATTCCCCGGGTTAGACCCACTCTAACCCAAGCGAGGACCTTTCAATTGCCATTCATTTCGACAGGAAACTTAAGCACACTCTTAAATCTCTTTCTTTGACATCAATTGGACTTTAAAGTGTTTTAACGCTAGCTCAATATTCCTACAATTGCCTTTGTTGAAGCTATAGGGATGATTCTTTTTTTATTCCAGTAGTTCTGAAATAGACAGTATCTTGTACACTAAGCCAGCTGTCTCCTGGGCTTTTATTACATTAGAATTGAACTACTTTTACACGTTAATCCACATTTACTCTGCTTGAGAAGTGCCCCTAGAAAGAAGATCCTTTGTCTCAAATTGCGGCTACCCTAGATGTAATCTCAACATTTGATACATTTCTTTATGCTCTATATATTTTAATAGGTTTCTGACAATGAAAAAAAAAATTAATCTCCTCTACCAAACACCTTCCCCCCCCCTCTTTTTATGGCTGTTTCACTTTTCCTCTGCAATATGTTTAATTTCCCAGTAGCGATTCTGCTTAGTTAATATACTACCAGTGTTGAATTTATATTATATATGTGAAATGGCTCTCTGCCAACAAAATAATTTCTCTACCAAAAATCATGTCTTGACAAAGAGATGTGATGGTTTTAGCAGTTTAAGAGAATTTAATTGGATACTGTAAAATTCTTTAGGCAATTGTGCTGATTAGGGCTGACACCTGATTAAAGAAACTGGGAGTCGATTAATCATATGCATTTTAGTCAATTAATGAATAAATGGGTTAAATATGCATACATTTGTGTATGAATAAAAACTGATCAGGTTTCCCCCTGCTTAGCTTCAGCAGTGCTGTGGCCTCTATGGTCATTTTTTATTTATTTTTTCATGCATTTATTTATATAAACAATTAAAGCCTGCCTTTTAATCTTGGAAAAGACTCCCAAGATGGTTAACAATAAAACTTTTTTTTTAAAAAAAAAAAATCCTTAAAATACCAAACCCTTTAAAAATGCCACCTTCTAAGTTGCTTGCAATATTCCCCTCTTCCCTTAGCATAGAAAGAGACCACATATTTGGTAAGTTAAAAATGGTTTACTTACAAACTCTTCAAAGGTCAGAGTCATGTGCTTTCCCATACAGCAGTCAGAAAACACAGACAGTAAAACTTAGGTTCCAAAGTGTTAAATGTTTCCAAATTATTTGTACAGAAACACAAAGCTGACTTAAGGCATGTGGTCTAAGCTTGGAGCATCCAGCTTGGACCTCCTTACTGGTAGGGTTCAAGTGGTGGAATGGGAAGAACAAAGGCTTGAAAACCCTTCCTCCTAGGGTGAGGGGAAGTGGCCTAGCTAAGCCTGGCAGGACCGCTTACTCTATGGTCTTAACCCCTTCATGCATTAATTTGACTTCAGCATGTTGGTTATATGAGGCTGCATATCCCACATCTAGTGCCAACTCTGTGCTGAAGTTCCAACCTTTCTCAAATATCTTTGCTGTGTGGAGAGTAGGAGGCCACATGGTTAATCTGGAACCTGCTAGACCAACGTCAGAAGACAGTGACCATCACGGAGCAAAATCGATTACAGGAATGGGGGGGGGGGGGAATGCCATTTTTATACAGTGAGATGGCTACTGCTTCCCCGGGAAGCAATGAGATGCCTTGCGGTGCTTCTGTTTCCTTCCTGTACCACTGACCCCATTCCGAATGAGCACCACACTGAGAGCTTCCTTTTAGATGCTCTCCCCCTTCTGACTCCAGCTCCATCGCCTTTCTCCATCCACATTCTGATGCAGCTGTTTCTCCAGTTTCCCTGGCAACCCAGCAGGGGGGCTGAAGCTTAATCTATGCAGCATCGTTCCCACTTGGGCTCATTTCAGCTTGCTTCAGCAGCCGCGCTTGCTGTGATCGGTTCGATTCACATTCTACTTTGTCAAAAGCGTGGGGACATCGGGATGCAGCAGGGCCAGCCACATCTGGAGGCACATAAACAAATGCAACCAGGAAGAGGATTGAGTGGGTCACCAGAGTTTCCACCTAGAGCAAAGTTTTGAGGCCTATCCAAGAGTTTCTCCTGTCCCGGAGACATGACACAGAGAGAAAACAAACAAAGAAGTTTTTAAAAACATCACATTCTCCCCTCATCCTCTTTGTTGTTATGTTGGAAGATTTAGGACTGATAAAAGAATGTATTTCTTCACACAGCACATAGGTAGGCTATGGAAGTGATGGTCACCAACCTAGAAAAATTTTTAAATGAATTAGTGGAGGAGAGGGTTACCAACGGCTACATGCCATGATGTCAATATGCTTTGCCTCCATCATTACAAGCAGTAATGCATCTGAATACAGTGGTACCACAGGTTACATACGCTTCAGGTTACATACGCTTCAGGTTACAGACTCCACTAACCCAGAAATAGTGCTTCAGGTTAAGAACTTTGCTTCAGGTTGAGAACAGAAATCATGCTTCAGCGGCGCGGCGGCAGCAGGAGGCCCCATTAGCGGTGCTTCAGGTTAAGAACAGTTTCAGGTTAAGTACGGACCTCCGGAACAAATTAAGTACGTAACCTGAGGTACCACTGTATACCAGTTGCTGGAAGCCACAGAAGGGAAAAGCTCTTGCTCTCAGGTCCTGTTTGTCGGTTTCCTCACAGTCTTCTGGCTGGCCACTGTGAGAACAGGATGCTAGACACAGCGGTTGAGGAAGCTGATCTGGCGCCTGGGGTGGCGTGTGGGCCAGCCGCCCGTGGGGCAGGGTGAGCCATGGCAGGATGCTCTGCGGGGTCTCCAATGAGTCTGTACACCTCCTCCCACTCAGCTGCCCTAGATCTGGGGAGGGAGGCAGTGGGCGGACCGTTTGGGGCAGCGCGGAGCCTGTGGGCACCCAAGCCACCGCGTCACTCCCAAGAAAGACGAGTAGTTCGGGCGCACTGCAGGCCCTGCGGTGAGTGCCGCCACCATTTTGTCACCCCCCTCAGTGGTGACACCTGGGGCGGTCCACCCCCACTGCACCCCCCTTCCTCCGCCCCTGGCTAGACTGTAAAGTACAGTGGTACCTTGGGTTACAGACGCTTCAGGTTACATATGCTTCAGGTTACAGACTCCACTAACCCAGGAATAGTACCTCAGGTTAAGAACTTTGCTTCAGGATGAGAACAGATATTGCGCGGTGGCAGAGCAGCGGCAGTGGGAGGCTCCATTAGCTAAAATGGTTCCTCAGGTTAAGAACAGTTTCAGGTTAAGAACGGACCTCCGGAACGAATTAAGTTGTTAACCTGAGGTACCACTGTATAGTGATTTATTTATTTATATTTTTTTCAATTTTTTAAATTGATTTTCACATGATTATAAACAAACAAAAAAACCACACAAACAAACATAAATCATAACCTTATTAAAAATTACACTTATTAACATTGTTAAGTGACTTCCTCGCTTCCCCTTGGTTGAATTTCAGTGTATATATCCTTTTAACAGTTTTCCAAATCACAGTTCTTATAAAATTTAACATGAAGATTAACATCCTTAAATTTTTTCATTTTGAAATTAAATATATTAATTCATCACTTAACTTATATAAAATCCTAAGCCAATTAAGTATCTGCAAGCTGTTTCCAATTAATTTAACTTAACATATTTAACTAAATAATCATTAAATTTTGTCCATTCTTCCTGATACTCCTCCTCCTTCTGGTCGCAGACTCTTCTGGTTAGGTCGGCTAGCTCCGAAAAATCCATCATCTTCATCTGCCATTCTTCCACCGTTGGTAATTCTCACGTTTTCCACTTTTTAGCTAGTAAAATTCGAGCAGCAGCTGTGGCATACAAAAACAATTTTACATCTTTCTTGGGCATAGTGATTTAATTTACTGAAATTGGGAATACTTACATGCATTACTGTGCTTTTGATTCTGGAATGTTCCGCAGTCATTCTCATGTGATTGGTTAACTCTGGCCACATGGGAGGTACCTCATCACATTCTCCTTTTTGTTTTCTGTGTGAGAGACTTGACTGTAATGGCTGCATCTCCATGAACACTGAAGAAGAGACAGTGTTAGATAACTCACTAGAGGAGAGGAGTGCTGATGTTTCTTTGTGAATGTATATGACAGAATGAAGTACAGAAGTTGATGTTCTCCCAGAGAAACAGTGAGGAGAAAATGGAAGCCTCTCAGAAGGAACTGCCAAGCCTAGCTGGGGTAATATTCAGGAGGCTGAGGGTAAGTGCTGGGAAGAGAGAAAGAAACAGTATGTTTGAATGTTAAAGAACAAACTGTAGTCTTCAACTAAGCAAAACTAAGCCCATGCTTGGATAAGCACATGAATGAAAATGCTTTGCATATATTCTTCTTTAGTATAGAAATCACCTTGCCAACAAAGGTCCGTATAGTAAAAGCTATGGTTTTCCCAGTAGTGATGTATGGAAGTGAGAGCTGGACCATAAAGCAACTGATGTATGGAAGTGAGAGCTGGACCATAAAGAAGGCTGATCACCGAAGAATTGATGCTTTTGAATTATGGTGCTGGAGGAGACTCTTCAGAGTCCCATGGACTGCAAGAAGATCAAACCTCTCCATTCTTAAGGAAATCAGCCCTGAGTGCTCACTGGAAGGACAGATCCTGAAGCTGAGGCTCCAATACTTTGGCCACCTCATGAGAAGAGAAGACTCCCTGGAAAAGACCCTGATGTTGGGAAAGATGGAGGGCACAAGGAGAAGGGGATGACAGAGGACGAGATGGTTGGACAGTGTTCTCAAAGCTACAAACATGAGCCTGACCAAACTGCGGGAGGCAGTGGAAGACAGGAGTGCCTGGCGTGCTGTGGTCCATGGGATCACGAAGAGTCGGACTTGACTAAATGACTAAACAACAACAACAAGCTATTTGTTCTGCAGGTAAAAGCTTCTGAATATTTTAACAAGTGATTGGATATCATTTTAATTTCAAGAAATGTGTCAGCACGGCACATGATTTGGCTTCCTAGCTGCAAATTAGCTTCTCTGCCAAAATAGATGGGCCATTGGTCTGATCCAGCCGGATATTCTTATGACCTTATGTTATGTTCTATGAAAGGTTGTCTCTGATGGTGATGATGATGACGGGGGGGGGGGGCGGGGGACCAGCAACTGCAGTACTTCATGGTGATTGAAATATACTCAGAGTCGAGAGTGGATTTCATGCTCTTTATTCAGCTCATAGTGGTGAGGAGGAAATGAAAGTTCCCCCAAAGTATCTGCTTTATATACATTATTTACACAATGGGCTGCACGTGATTGGCTAATTGCAGAATTCTCCTGTAGGCCAATCAGGTTGTGGATTCACTTCCATCTGGAGCTGGATTGGGTGGCTCCAGCAGACCAATCATACTGCTGCATTGTTCTAGGACCAATCAAACTGCTGCATTCTGAATCCTATTGTTCTAGGACCAATCAGACTGCTTCATTTTGGATCCTGTTCAACTCAGTACATAACAGTGATGGTGATGGTGGGGTGGTAGTCCCTTTAACAGAGGGGGTATTGGCACTATTAATTCAGGTCTGTGCAAATGCAAATGCATATGCTAAGTATGGGCACAGTGAACATCAATGAACTGTATGGGACAACAAAGAATTGCGACGGGCATTCTTAGCTACTACATAGCACATGGTTGTATGGCGCTGGCTGAACAAATCCCCTTTCTCCTCAGTCACATCACAGTGCTATCCACTAAGCCGGGCTTGGTGAAGCATTGGCTCCGTAGGTATTGCTGAACCTCAGCTCCCATCATCCCATATCGCTGGTTGACATCCCACTGTACGTAATAGAAACTGCACACCATTCTCTTGATACTTGAAGGACCTTGTGTTTTCAGTGTTCCTTAATGCTTAGCTTTGGTGCATACATGATAACTCCTCCTCAGTATTCAGAGGAGCCAATCCTCAGTGGTCGTCTTACCTCCTTTCACTTTGATTGGCTCTGATTAGCACGAAGGGTGAGAAGACTACTTCTCGGTGGCTGAAAAGCTCCCTTTTCATGTTGATGGAGCAAGCTCTAGGATGCTGGAGACAGGGACCCTGCTCAGATCCTGCTGCAGAAATATTAATGAGCCCTACACACACACACACACACACCACAATCCCAGGCCACTACCCCTCTGATGCTGTTAGATCAGACATGGCCAAAATGGTGCCCTTGAGATGTCATTGGACTTCAGCTGCCATCATCCCTGACTATTGGCTATTCTGTTTGGGGCTGATGGGAGCCAGAGTCCAATACCACTGGAAGGGTATCAAACTGGCTATGTCTGTGCTAGATGATTACTAAATTATTATTCATCTTATACTTGTTCCATTAGAAGACTGCAGCTGTAAACACATTCAGAATGGGACTACACATTATATTACCAATAATAATAATAATAATAATAATAATAATAATAATAATTTTAAAAAATTTATTTATATCCTGCCCTCCCCAGCCGAAGCCGGGCTCAGAGCGCCTAACAACAATAAAATGATAAAACATTCTAAAATCATTTCATTATAAAATTAATTCAAATCAGATTAATGGCAACCATAGGGCTAGAGTTCTGTGAGGATTGCCAAAGGAGGGAGTCAGGCTGTGCCCTGGCCAAAGGCCTGGTGGAATAGCTCTGTCTTGCAGGCCCTGTGGAAAGATGTCAAGTCCCGCAGGGCCCTAGTCTCTTGTGACAGAGCGTTCCACCAGATCGGAGCCACAGCCGAAAAAGCCCTGGCTCTGGTTGAGGCCAGCCTAACCTCTCTGTGGCCTGGGACCTCCAAGATGTTTCTGTATTCTGATTCCCCCCTCCCCCGATCCTCTAGATCAGCAGTTCTCAACCTGTGGGTCCCCAGATGTTGTTGGACCACAACTCCCATCATCCCTAGCTAGCAAGGCCAGAGCTCAGAGATGATGGGAGTTGTAGCCCAACAACATCTGGGGACCCACAGGTTGAGAACCGCTGCGCTAGATGATGTTGGACTACATATCCCATCACCCCTGAACCTTGGCCCTGCTGGCTAGAGCAGATGGGAGTTGGAGTCCAATGTCCAGTACAGCACAGGTTCCCCATCCCTGGCTTAAGTTGTGTCTCATGCTGGACCTCTTCTCTCCCATGGCAACAATGTTGCTGCGGAAGGAAAAGGAGCATTAGATGGGGACTTGGAACTTTGCTATGCAAAATGCATGATGATGACAGTGATAATGCACAAAAGTCTGCTAAAAATAATCAGGATTCCTAAAACTAATCTAATTGTATCAGTTGGCAGCTGGGACACACTGTCACGATTACACGAGGGCTAGAGTGACAAAGATAAACCTCAGGCTAATTTACCGAGCGAAATCTGTCAGCCTGAGCAAGCCTTTTTGTTTAAAAATTGGGTAATGACAATCTTCGTTTCTAATGGCTTAAATTATGCATCAGCAAGAGGAAGTGAATGCTTCTCCGTTTAGTTAACACTTAATTGCCATCTCCATTGGTGATGGCAGAATGTGCCAACATTTGTGATGGATATAGAAAAGGATTCAAAATTCCTCCGAGTGACAGCCTGGAAAATCTACAGTTGCTTATAGTTTTGAGAATAACATCTGGTTTCATGTCTTTCCCCTCCATCTCCCTCTCTCTCTTTTTGACAATGAGTAATAACAAATAGGTTTCATCCGATCATAAATTTGCCAGGGAAACAGAAGTTACTGAGTCATAAATCCCAAACTTTCCTCTGCTTTTCCCTCTCAGAATGAGCAAATGTCTCGTGTACCAAAAGTTGCTAAAAGAGGTAGACAAAAGCGAGAGCTGAGCAACGTGATGGAGAGAACTGTCTGGTCCAGTGCTTGTTGGACTTTGCTGCTTCAGGCAGCGGTTAAAACATTACATTTCTGATGGCTCAACCAAATAGAAAAGTTCCCTGCTGAGGAGAGAGGAGGCCTGATGGGGCTAGTCTGTCACAGGAGAGCCAGTGAAGTAAGCCCTGCCTCTAAGCTCTCCCGCTGAGGCTGTCTGATCATAAAGCTGCATGACTTGATGGAGGAAGCCTCCATCTTGTGCTGCCTGTGTCATCCTGTCACTTGACCTCCTAGGTTGGTAAGTTTTGTGTTTCTCATGAAGTACAGTCATACCTCATGTTACGTTTGCTTCAGGTTGAACATTTTCAGGTTGTGTCCCACGGCGACCCGGAAGTACCGGAAAGGGTAACTTCCGGGTTCCGCCGCTCGCGCATGTGCAGATGCGCAAAATGACGTCACGCGCATGTGCAGAAGCGGCGAATCGCGACCTGCGCAAGCGCAGATGCGGGTTGCTTTTTGCTCATGTTGCCAACGGGCCTCCGGAACAGATCCCATTTGCAACCAGAGGTACCACTGTAGTCTTGAATTCAATGGTCTATATCCACTTACATTAGACTAAGGCTCATTGAAATCAGTGGAACTTACATTTGAGGGCACATGTCTAGCAGACCATCCAAGTGTCCCTATTTTCCAGGGACAGTCCCAGATTTACAGAAGCTGTCAACCTGGAATGTCCTGCTTTTCCTTAAAGGTAAAGGTACCCCTGACTGTTAGGTCCAGTCATGGATGACTCTGGGGTTGTGGCACTCACCTCACTCTATAGGCCAAGGGAGCCGGCATTTGTCCGCAGACAGCTTCCAGGTCATGTGGCCAGAATGACTAAGTTGCTTCTGGTGAACCAGAGCAGCGCACGGAAACGCCGTTTACCTTCCCGCTATTTATCTACTTGCACTTTGATGTGCTTTCGAACTGCATGGTGGGCAGGAGCTGGGACAGAGCAATGGGAGCTCACCCCGTTGTGGGGATTTGAACCGCCGACCTTCTGATCGGCAAGCCCCAGACTCTGTGGTTTAGACCACAGTGCCACCCGCACCCTTGCTTTTCCTTAGGACATCTCTATTTTCATTGGAGAAATGTTGAAGGGTGTGGAGCTTTGTGGTCCCTGAGCCAAGGAGATCTGTAACTATACAACCTTTAGAAGACATATGAAGGCAGTCCTGTATAGGGAAGCATTTAAATGTTTAATGTTGTATTACATTTTTATATATGTTGGAAGCCGCCCAGAGTGGGCAACCCACTCAGATGGGTGGGGTATAAAGAATAAAATTATTTATTATTATTATTATTATTATTATTATTATTATTATTGACATCCCCTATTTTCATCAGATAAAGGTTGAAGGGTATGTGTATAGTATGGTGCTTTAAGAGAGCCAGCTTGACTTTGTAAGCTAAAACTCTCGTCACCATCTAAGTTTTGCGGATTTCCCTCAAAGGTGCCTTCACGGTTGATGCCTATTACTTATGGGCTCATTATGTGCAAGGTTTGCTTCTGAACGATATGTCTAATTTCATATTCAGCCTTATGAGGACATCAGGAAAGGGAGAGGGAGAGAGAGAGAAAGTAGGAAGAAGCGGAAGACTCCTGTGAGCGGTCTCCTGTGAGCCTTCTCTGCGGTCCTTAATGGCAAAATATGTGAAGATTTGAGCTCAGAAGGCAGCTGGGGAACTTTAATGACACAGGCTCATGGTTGTGTTTGCTGCTGCTGCTGCTACAAATGAGGAAAACAAGCTTAATAGGATTAAACCATTCCTGTTGGGTTCATATTATTGGGACCTGTTTCCTGGCAAATTATGTTGCAAAAATAGGCTACTTCTTCCGTACTATTACAGCTGAAAATTTAGAGATTTGATTTTATATAGCTTTCTCATCTCCCTTGGGTTTCTTTCTTTCTTTCTTTCTTTCTTTCTTTCTTTCTTTCTTTCTTTCCATTTTCAGCTTCTTCTTATTTCTGACTAGTTTTATATCACGTTAAAAGATTCATATGCCCTGAAATACCTTTGATTCTCACTATAAAGGCATTCAATTTTTAACAAAAAAGAGGGGCAAGTTTCAGGTTTGTGTGCATGTGTGTTCCACGTGGATATAACTCATTAGCACATCTTTATAAGGCTGGGCCAGGTTTTATTGAGTAGAGGCCATCACCTAGAATGGTGCCTTTGGCCAGGGTCTTCCTCTGCAGCTGTTGGATTCTTCTGGGCCCTGGGATTGCAAGGTGTGGGGATATCTGCTCAGGGCTCCACTAACCCACTGAGGAGTCTGTGGATCAGTGATTGGCATTTAATGGCAGAGCTGCCTCCTTGAGTTTCAGAGGAGGAACAGTGAGCTCTGGTGATCACAGCTCCTTATTGGATGGACCATGGAATGGATCCATCTCCTCCTTGGGGCTGTCAATGGAGGAGGACTCTGCTTCTGAGGATCCCATTTCTGGGGCCATGACACCTCTCACTCTGAACTGGCTTTGTGATGTCATCACATCGTCGAATATGACAGAATATAATGCACTGTGGCAGTTTCACATTTACTTTGTGTTCTCTGATTGGCTAGGATCATATTCCCAGGAGGAGAAACTGTTTCAAATGCAGACCAAAGCAGCTAGTGCCCCCCAAAATCATGTTTTCACAAATGAAGCTCCCTTCCTCCCTCCCTCCCTTCCTTCCTTCCTTCCTTCCTTCCTTCCTTCCTTCCTTCCTCCTCTTACTTCCTCTGTGTTAGGAATTGGATTGGGACAATATGGCAAAAATAAAATGGCAGACACCTTAAAACGAATAGCTAAGTATTTTTAGCTTTGACTTAGGGGATTTTTTTTCTACTTTGTTGCATCTCAGCTGTTTTCTTTCTGTGCATTATTGTACCTGTCTAAAGTCATTGTGGCTCTGAATAACTGAAAATATCATTTGGAAGATGGCATGTAGTGGGACATCCATTGTGCCTCCATGTCTGGAGGCTTCATATTTCATCGTGTGCTTTTGTTTTGACATGCTGTGTCACTTCTAAATGATGCTATAAAAGGCAGCATAAAGTGCAGGAGGAAACATTTTTATTGTCGAGTGGAACCTAGTCATCATCATGATTTCTCCAGATGCAAGGTGAAGGTACAAGATTTGTTCTCAAACACACTTTGGGGAAGGAAAAAAAGAAAGGAAGGCAGGCTGATTTATGCCAGTACAGGTTTTAGCATGTGTGTATTTGCAGGGGGTTATCTTGGCTCGGCTAGGAATATTCACCTTCCTCCCCACACCCAAAGCTCGCATTGGATGGGAGATGAACCAAGTTGCCCACCCCAAACTAGGAAATAGATCAGCTAATTGCTTAGCCAACACAAATTTGTACCTCTCTCCTACCCACTCTCACTTGCCAACAGGAGAAGAGCTTGCTGGATTAGGCCAATGGCCTATCTAGTCCAGCATCTTATTGCACGGTGAGTTCCTGTCTTCCCCCAGTGGAAATAAAGACACATGACACAATTACTTAATGGGCTAAATATGGCCACAACTTTTATTGGTTACAGGTGATGAGCGGTATTGGCTTAGGCATTGGTCCTAACAGACTATCCGGCTTCAGCCTGTTTGCTTGAAGTCTGGGAAGGGTTAACCACCAGTAGGGGGAGTCATGCTGATGCACATCAACTAGGAACTCCCCCGGGGTCACTGCTCGGGGGCGTGCCTTAGGCCCTCACCTCTGCAGGCTTCGAACAGGGCCACGCCCCCCGGAATCCTTTATAGGACTACCCTTCAATATGTGGGGCAGGTGATGGCGCTTCCTCCCCTCTTCAATCTACAAAACAATACCAATACCAATGTCTCACCGCCAATACTAAGAAAGTTGTGACGATTTGCTACGAGGTAGGCGAAAACCAAGTGGCTGGTGCCAGTTTGCCAAGTGGAAAAATTCCTACCAGGCCCCTCAACGGCGAGCAACCGAGGTCCATAGCAAGTTCAAGGAATGAAAAGCTTAAAGGCGGGAGGGTGGGAAACAGGAACAGCTGGTATGCGGGAAAAGAGGGAGATCCCCAGCCGTGCCTGCATTTAAATCGTGTGGGCCACACCCCCAAAGCCAGCCGATTGGCTGGCTGGGGGGGGGTGACATGGCCAGGGATTCCCCCAATCGCGCGGGGGCTGGGCTCCAGCCTCTGCGCAGGTGGTGGAGCCGTGACTCCTGCAATCCCACCTCCTCTGCAGGGCGGAAGTGGCTTTCTCACAGTGGCCAAACAATTGCCCGCACTCTCCCCTCCTGTGGCTTCCAGCAATTGACATTCAGAAGCAGAGCATAGTCATTGTGGCCAGTAGCCATCGATAGCCTTATTCTCCAGGAATTTGCCCAATCCTCTTTTAAAGCCATCCAAGTTGGTGGCCATTACTGCCCCCTGGGGATTTGTCTGCAATCTTCCATTTCTCTATCCAGTTTCTCCATGCCATATATAATTTTATACCAGGCTTCCTCAACCTTGGCCCTCCAGATGTTTTTGGCCTACAACTCCCATGGTCCCTGGCTAGCAGAACCAGTGGTCAGGGAAGATGGGAATTGTAGTCTCAAAACATCTGGAGGGCTGAGGTTGAAGAAGCCTGTTTTATACACTTCTATCATGTCTTTTATATGCCTGTTGCCTTTGTCCATGGAGTTTTCTTGGCAGGGATACTGGAGTGGCTTGCCGGTTCCTGCTCCAGGTGGATCACGTTTGGCCAAAACTCTCCACTCTGACCTGTCCATCTTGGGTGGCCCTGCACGGCATAGCTCATAGCTTCTCTGAGTTATTCAAGCCCCTTCGCCACGGCAAGGCAGTGATCCATGAAGGGGTTGGACAGTGTTCTTGGTTGGACAGTGTTCTCGAAACTACAAACATGAGTCTGACCAAACTGTGGGAGGCAGTGGAAGACAGGAGTGCCTGGCGTGCTCTGGTCCATGGGGTCATGAAGAGTCAGACACGACTAAACGACTATACAACAACAACAATAATAATGTCTTACTCACCTTTCCTTTAAACAAAAAAGTCCCATTTCCTCATAGGGCAGATGATTTTCCTTGCCCTTTTCTGAACCTTTTCCAACTCTACAGTATCCTTTTGGAGGTGAGGTGAACAGAACTGTATTCTTACCCCTAGTCTCCCAGATCTCCCCTCTGTTCCTGTCAAAACACATTGACACACAGCCTTGGGGGAAAGGTAGGGTGGAAAGGAGCCTGAAGCTTGTCCTTACCACTCTCCCCTTCTGCAAGGACTCTGGCTTAAATTGCAAAGAAGACATGATTAAACGTTGCATAGTTCCTTCTGTTTAGTGCACACTTGAAGTCCTTCTCAGATTAAACACGAATGCGGATCTAACAGCTCAATAAGAAGAGTAGCATGGATTCTCGGGCCCCATCTGCACTATGCACTTAAATTATAACAGCCATGGCTCCCCACCAAAGAATTCTGAGGGCTTTAGTTTGTTACTGCTGCTGAGTGTTGCTAGGAGACCTCTATTCCCCTCACAGAGCTACAATTCTCAGAGTGCTTCAACAATAAATCCCTCTTCTCAGGGAACTCTGGAAATTGTAGATCTGCCCCTTTAACAAACTACAGTTCCCAGGATTCTTTGGAGGAAGCCATGACTGTTTAAAGTGGAACGATACTGCTTTAAGTGCATAGTGCGGATGCGGCCTTGCAGCTGTCAGGTGTCACATGGAACGGTAGCACATCCCCATTTATTTAAACTTGGCCCTGTTAGGTTGTGGGTGAACATATCAGACGACACAGCGATTCTTCAAACAGCTCTTGTTTATTCACAGGCCAGAACAGTACTGAACTGAAGGGTTCAGCCAGCCTGCTTATATAGAGCTCCACTACAACGCAACAGTAACCATTTTCTGTAACTATCCAATCACTGAACGTCACTTTTGATCCCTTATTTGCATATGTGGACCTGAACTATCTACAGTATCCCCCTGCTGGCCCAGGGTGAGAACTTCAGTACATAACAGGCCCCACACCCAATATTCTGTTCACGGGGTTGCAGCAGGCCTCATTCAGGGAAAGCATTTGGAAAACAAGGAATAAAGAAATGTGTCACATGATGGAAATTGCATCCAGGAGTGCTACAAGCAAGGCCACTGCATTATTGCTTTCTTTCCTCTAGGAAGTGCAACAGACAGCTTTATAAACAGGAGCATTATTGGAAAATGGCAGCTGGTCTCCATGGAGAAGGAAACACTATTTTCCACCCCCCAATTTATGTTTATCCCTTGGATAGGTCTGAGAAATAACTTGCTCCTTATTCATATAACTGTGTGCTGTGTAGTTTTAATACTCTCTTAGGGATCGCAGTCATTGGCTTCTGTGGAACAGCCAACATTTCAGCGAGGGTGCTCAATTTCCCTGTTCTTGAATCGTAATGCCTAAGGCAACTTGCTTGCTAGCTTATTGCATGTGCTTTTTACTTGTTTATTTATTATGTAATTTCTAGACCACTCTTCATAAAGAAAAGAAAAATAGAGCAGTTCACAAGTATAGCGTAAAATATACAATACACGCAACTAAACCAACATTGCTAAAATCTCAAAAGCAATCACCAGCAAAATAGTGCCTTGGAATACATTGTTCAATAAATCAGTGGTCTAGATATAAGAAGAGTAGAATATCAAGGGGGTGGGGATCGCTAAAAACAGGGGGCCGTATGAGAAATTGGGATGCAGCAAGCATCTATGGTTTCCATTCCTCAAAGTGAAACCCGGATATTTGCCATTTTAGATAAGTGTTCGCATAAAGCAACAAGTTTCTGAATAGTTATTATGGATAATGTTCCCAACACCTCACAGTGAGCCAGTGCCTGAGATGAGAATCTTTATATTGCCTCATCCTCTGGTGTGCTTGGCTTTTTTAAAAAAGGTATGAAGACAAGGAGGCTCTTTCCAGTTGGCTTGCTGAGAAGTAAAATGTGCAGACAATATTCTACCCGAAGTGTGATGCAGCCTAAGGGATTTAGCTGTTAGCACTACTAACAACTTCTCACAAAACACTGTCTCCTCTTACAGTCTTGAGCAGCGGAGTCATGATTAGGAACTTTAAGCCTCAAAAACTGAATAGCACAAGCATGCACAGACTGCCCCTTCCTCACCAATGAGGAACCTACTTGTATTCAATCAGGTGATTCCGCAACAGATATCCTTTGTAGCTTCTCCCTGTGGGAACGTTTATATAATTTGTTGTTGTTGTTTAGTCGTTTAGTCGAGTCCGACTTTTCATGACCCCATGGACCAGAGCACGCCAGGCACTTCTGTCTTCCACTGCCTTCCGCAGTGGAAGCTGGTAGCTTCAAGAACACTATCCAACCATCTCGTCCTCTGTCGTCCCCTTCTCCTTGTGCCCTCCATCTTTCCCAACATCATGGTCTTTTCCAGGGAGTCTTCTCTTCTCATGAGGTGGCCAAAGTATTGGAGCCTCAGCTTCAGGATCTGTCCTTCCAGTGAGCACTCAGGGCTGATTTCCTTAAGAATGGATAGGTTTGTTCTTCTTGCAGTCCATGGGACTCTCAAGAGTCTCCTCCAGCACCATAATTCAAAAGCATCAATTCTTCGGCGATCAGCCTTCTTTATGGTCCAATATAATTATATAATTTAGCAGAGTTTAAACGATCCCCTGTTTGAGTTTATGCCGTGACAAGCGGGCTGCTAACTCGTTTAAGTCCTATCAATAATTATACCTTCCTGGTTGATAATCCCTTTCTGTCCCTCTTAAAGAACACACACATGAATCTGAATCATATTAAACATAAACTACTATCAGATTCATTCAGGTTTACAGAGTTGTTCGTGAAGGCAGACTTAGGTTACATAACAGATAAACTATATACTAGATCAGGAGTCAGCAAACTTTTTCAGCAGGGGGCCGGTCCACTGTCTCTCAGAACTTGTGGGGGGGCTGGACTATATTTTGAAGGGGGGGAAATGAATAAATTCCTATGCCCCACAAATAACCCAGAGATGCATTTTAAATAAAAGCACACATTCTACTCATGTAAATATACCAGGAGGGCCCCACAAATAACCCAGAGATGTATTTTAAATAAAATGACACATTCTACGCATGTAAAAACACACTGATTCCCAGACATAGTATGTATGTATGTATGTATGTATGTATAAATAAATAAATAAAATAGTGTCTGATATTCTCCTTGGGAGGACTGTGCCTTAGTAGTGCTAGCAGACCAGTCTCCACTGCCTGGCATTTACACAACAGCGGGGTCAGCAAACTTTTTCAGCAGGGGGCCAGTCCACTGTCCATCAGACCTTGTGGGGGGCCAGACTATATTTTTTTGGGGGGAATGAATTCCTATACCCCACAAATAACCCAGAGATGCATTTTAAATAAAATGACACATTCTACGCATGTAAAAACACAGTGATTCCCGGACCGTCCGTGGGCCGGATTTAGAAGGTGATTGGGCCGGATCCAGCCCCTGGGCCTTAGTTTGCCTACCCATGCACAAGAGAGTTCAGTTTTGCATGTTAATTAATGCTGAACTGAAAGGGTTAGTTTTGCAAAAACTTCATTAGAATCGAAAGTATTCCCATCACCAACTCTGGTAATTTTGAGCTTGATTTGCTTTTCGTGTCATCAGCACATAACAAAATTTGATTGGCTGCACAGTATTGCGGTCATTACTGCTGGCACTTGATCCCTGATAGACTAGGTTCAATCAATCAAGGGCAGTGAAACAGAGAGGTGGGGAAATGGCTCAAAGTTTCAGCCCAAGGAGGGAAACAGTGAAGAAAGAGTGGCTATGAACAAGCAAGAGGGGAAAACGTAGGATTATTGGATTTTGTGGAGCGGCTGCCTGTTGCCTAGCTATTATTTTCACAGTGAAAATCCTACCAGGTTTTCTGTTTCCCTTTGCATCTGCCAGCTACTGAGTATGAGACAATCACTGAGATGCTTTGGATAAGTGGAAGGTGAATGTCATCATGGATACTCAGATTTCCGAAATGTAAGTCCTAGAGAGGGTGTGTGTGTATATATGGACACCAAGCAGAGAGTATATTAAATGGAGCAGACTATAAAGCATAGAGAGGGGAAAGGATTTATAGCTTAGTTATTGTTACAGAAAATCATTGAAGCCACCAGCCAACTTAAATGGCTAAAATAAAACAAGCAAACAGACCGCTGGGATAGAGGAAATAAAAACAGAAATGTGATAGGCACACATCTAGCGGAAAATAGGAGCACTTCGTTGACACAGTGCATGGAACCAAACTAATTTGCACTTACAAAATAAGGTAATAAATAATATATTATACATACATAGCTAGAGCGGACATGAGGGCTGCCTAGCCGAGGCTGCTAAGAGGAGGAGTCAAGGGAGGGTATTTGCATAAGAGCTTCATGTCCTAAGGCAGAACAGAAAGATAACAGTAGGAGGTGAAGGAGAGATTTCATCATCTCTAATAAGAGCAGAACTTGGAGTCACCCAACAAAATGGATTGCTAAGAACATAAGAAGAACCCTGCTGAATGGTCTTCCATTGAAGAGCCTTTTTGGTCTTCCAAAGGACCATCTAGGTCTTTGGTCTTCCAAAGGACCATCTAGGTCTTTGGTCTTCCAAAGGACCATCTAGTCCAGAATCATGTTTTCACAGTGGCCGGCCAGAACATGATCCCCAGCATTCGATAATCAGGGATATGTTGCCTCGGATACTTTACTAATATAACTGTAGTGACTAGTAACTGTTGACACCCATCCCTTGGTTGAGAAGATTCAGGAGCGACCAAGAAAGGTACTGAATTCACACAAAATATAATTATTACCTTATAGGATTTGCCACCATCAGGTATGGTGTTAGGTCGCTAGCTTAGGTGGCTAAAAAGAAAGAAAGAAATGTAATGAAGTGGACGGGCTTGTTCCAAGGTAATTAAGAACACAAGACTGGCCTTCTGGAGCAGGCCAATGGCCCACCTAGGACAGCATCCTGCTCTCACAGTGGCCAACCAGATAGATGCCTGTGGAAACCTGCAAGCAGGACCCAAGCACAAAAGCCCTATTCCCCTTCTGTGGCTTCCAGGAACTGGTATTCAGAAGCATCATTGCCTCTGACCGTGGAGGCAGAGCAAAGCTAACATGGTTGGAGCCACTGATGGCCTTTGTCCTCCATGCATTTGTCCAATCTTTTAAAGCCACCCAAGAAGATGGCCATCGCTGCCTCCTGCAGGAGCAAGTTCCATACTTTAACTATGTGATGCAACAAGTACTTTATTTTACCTATCCTGAATTTTCCAACAATCAGCTTCATTGGATGTCCATCAGTTTTAACATTATGAGACAGGGAGGAAAACTTCTATCTACTTTCTCCACCCCATGCATAATTTTAGAAGCTAATCACCTCTTACTCTCACTACTCTCTGGACAAAAAGGTCTCAAATGCTAAATGCTGGATTGCAGCCTAAGCCTCTGTTCTAGGCAGCATGTGATGATTTTAAATAGCGGAAGTACATTAGAAGGCTAGACTATGAGTAATGCCTGAAAGCTGCTGTGTGCACCCCAAATGACCTTGCATAAGAAAGGCTCCAAGAAGCTACAGCGTAGGGGCATCTGCCTCAGGTTTGTCCATTAGGCTCCTTACCCAGCTCTGTATTACATTTAGAGTCTTTAGCACAGCTTTTCATTTATCAACCTACCTGGTAGCCAGGAATTCCACACAGGCAAGAGACCTGGCTAGTGGCAGAAGGATAGATTGCATTGTTCTGTCTCCACCAGCCCACCTGTTTAGTTATGCAGGAATGAAGCTCTTTTCCTCCACAACCTGCAAAGGAATGTAATGGGCGATGGGACAGAGTGTTCCATCTTATAGGTAGGTAGGTAGAGAGCATAATGAAAGCATCAAGTAACCCTTCAGACATGTTTGTTCCGGATCCTTGTCAGGTGTAGTTAATCATTAAAGCCATTTGCGTGTTCAGACCCAGAAACCTCCCCCCTAAATAAATTCACACTTGACTCAAATTTTTGGTTTGGTTTTTGGCAGAATTTAGGCCACAACTTTATTGAGTACAGAAAGTGACTAGCTCCCTGCCATGCAGGTAGTGCTGACACAGGACACCAGCATAGGTCAGTCAAGGGTGAACACCTGGATAAGTGGAAAGCTGGGCATGGGCTAACTCCGCCACCTAAATGTCCCCCTGGACTCAGGCATGGGCACAACCCCCTCTCAGGGGTTGACCAAACCATCGAGTCCCTGGATTCCTTTAACGGAATACCCTTCACATAGTGATGGCGAGACCATTCTCCCATCCCTATCACCTGAACCAGAGGCTATCCGCAACCTTACAAGTTGTGACGATTTGCTACGCGACAGCCAATCAGCCAAGTGGGGAAAATTCCTGCTGTGCCCCTGTCCCAATGACAGGTGACACACGACGGCATAGCAAGGTCAAGCGCAACAAGCCCTAAAAGTAGGGAGAAGTGGGCGGGTGTTATGAATGCACGTGCCGAAAGAGGAAGCTCTGGGTCACGTGCATGGGCATAAATAGGTCTCTTGAACCGCTTGGACTGAGTCCCATTGGCCAGATTGCACCCAGCTATGAGGGACCTACCAATTGGGTGTTGTGGCTGACTAATCGTACCCACCCACAACACAGGGTGTCGGTTGCCCAGGTCTCACCACAATACATGCCCTCTTTAAGGGAGGACCCAATATATTTATTACAGACTAATAGAACATAACCCTTGAATTTGTCTACCAAAACGTTTCAGCTTCCACCTTTAGTTCACACACACACATGGCTAGTAACCTCTGTTTACATGCTGGCCATGAAGCTTAATTGACATTAACCAGCCTGCTTGGTAGAAGTAACTTCAAACAAACAAACAAAACTATACTACTGGTCCTGGTAGATTCACTTGTTGCTCTGGGGTGAGAACAGGTGTCTCCTAATGATTCTCAGCACCCTTAATGAACTCCAGCTCCCAGAATTCTTTGGGAGAAGCTATTTAAAGTGGTATCATAGCCTTAGAAGCAAGCAGAATGTAAAGTCAGGGACCAGATATATTTGCCCTTTGTGAGAGTTAAGCTCTCCCTTTTGGAATCCTGTGCCTGCAAGGCAACAGAGTTTCTCACCCATTTCTTGGTCTTTGATCCATCATCATAGAGCAAATACCGGGGTCCCATTGGAACGGTAAACTGTAAGACCATGGAAAACCTGGGGTTTAACTATAGTTTGAAGCTAACTGCTCTGTGGAGAAGGGAGGAGGTTTCCTGAGTGAGTGAATAATGTAGCACCTAAGTCCTTTGAACTATTGTTTGTTCTTGCAAGTTTACTATTCTGTTTAATGAGATGGGTTTGAAAGTTAAGGGGACATAACTTTCATTTTGGGAAACCACATATATAGTTATCTATACAGTTCCTGAATCATGAATTTGCTCTTGAAAGAGGAATTAATTATCTATATGAAGTCTGGTTCCTGCTTACTGGAGGGTGATAATTAAACTTTCCTGGTACTTACTAGAGCAGTGTGCTGATCTTTACTGTAACAAGGAAGAGTCAGAATGTTTGCTGTACCTTCTAGGTCACATATAAGCTAGGAGCTTGTAGCAGGGTCACAGAAAGCTCATATGGAGTATATTTTATATTAAACTCATGGCACCTGCACGGATGCCATGACCCGCCGAAATAAGCAATGCAAAGCACAGACTAGCACTCATCATTATAGCAATGTGGCCCTTGAAAAAGGTTTCCTTTCCTCATATTTAATGCAGGCATAGGCAAACTTGGCTCTCCAGATGTTTTGGGACTACAACTCCCATCATCCCTGACCACTGGTCCTGTTAGCAATGAGGGAACCACCAGAAGACCCTCGGCACTGGATCTCAGTGTCTGGGCTGAATGATGGGGGTGTAGACGCTCCTTCAGGTATACAGGACCGAGGCCGTTTAGGGCTTTAAAGGTCAGCACCTTTAAAACACCTTTAGATTTGTATAACGGCATTATGACATATGCTGGAGTTAGGCACAAATTGACCTCTTCCGGTTTCTTCCATCAGATCTCGTCCTCATTTTTAAGTATAAAGTGTCAGGAGAATACAGGCAACGAGAGAGATCAAGTTAGTACAACTTATGTGAATTAAAATTATTTAAGTAGTGACACTTTCAATTAAGGATAAAGGCTGGAGAGAGTGAGAAATTAAGAATCTCCATCAACAAAACTAGGTTAAACTAAAGTTGAAGAGGTTCTGATCCTACATAGTTTCATTAATGAATCTCATCATTATTTTCAAGCCAGCAGTTTTAATTAGAGATGTGCCCAGCATGGAATACCCACTTTTAGCCATGCTGGTAATTGCGTATTCTAGCCAATTTCTTGCACATTTTAGGAGAGCGAAGGCTGCAATCGAAAAAGGAAATCTATAAGCAAATTGTAGTCTTAAAAAAAAAAAAAAAGGTACTGACAGCAGAATTTCCCTACTCCAAGGGATATAAGTCATGTTGCCAGCAAAGAAGGGGGCTCTGAAAATGCTCCATTGAAATCACTTGGTGTTCTATCCTGTCAGGAAATACAACACAGTGGGAAATGGACCCAGCCAAACTGTTTTAAATCAGTTGTTTTACTACAGGAAGGAGTGATGGCTACAGCTTGGATGGATGAGAGAGGTTCATGGAGGATAATGGCAACTAGCCATGAAGGTTGTGCTCTGCCCCCATGGTCAAAGGCAGTAATGCTTCTGAATTCCAGTTGCTGGGATGTGCAGGAGCGAAACAAGCTCTTGCCCTTGGTCCTGCCTGCCAGTTTCCCTCAGGCATCTGGTTAGATGTTGTGAGAAGAGGGTACTGGACTAGATGAACATTTGGCCTCACAGGCACCAGGTTCTGTCCAGCTTTGGTCACACGGTGGGAGTAAGTCAGATGGGACCCACTGTGGCCACAGGAAGGCCTGATGGAGCCTGCCATGGCTGTCAGTAGACCCCCGCGAGGCCTGCCACAGCCATGTGAGGGCCTGTCTAGGCCTGCCATGGCTGTGGGTAGTCAACAATGTCTAGGCAACACGATGACCATATACGTGTTAGACAATTCCTTCAAATCATAAAACTATGATGGGACATGTACTCTTTTTCATTACTGTTTGTATTATAGTTTATAATTTTTGTAAAGTGATATGTCATGCAGGTCATCATCTGTCAAATTTTATTTTCAGTTTATGAAGCATTCTATATCCACCCACCACGCTGACGAAGAATTCTATGAAACAGTAGTCAATATCCGGAATTACTGTTCAGCGTTGGACATCACTGTTGAATACGCAAAGCTTCACAGCTTGTCTTCCACCGTACAAAGTTTGGTACCTCGCTTCATTTAAAGATTTTCAGAGACTTTGAGACTAAAAAATTCATTTTGAACTTTTTATGTTTTGAAGGAATTCTACAAAGATTGTCTATTACGTATGTATATGGTCATCGTGTTGCCTAGACATTGTTGACATTCTCTTTGCAACACAGGGGTTTGTTTGGATACTTATGGCTGTGGGTAGGCCTGGCAGGGCCCGTTGCAGCTGTAGGAGGGTCCAGGTGGGCCTGTCATGACCACGGGAAAGCTCTTGGGGCCCATCACAGCCATGGGAGGGCCCAACTGGACCCTTTGCACCCAGAAGAAGGCCCACTGCAGGCCGCAGAATATTAAGGGGGCCTGGTCCTCTTCTTGAATTTTTTGGGGGGCCTTGGCCACCGCCCCACCAGATGACGCCCCTGTTTGGCGCGATCCAGCAAGGCTCTTCTAATGTTCTTAAGAGCTAAAAACAAAAACAAACAATAGACGGCAATTAGAAACGGGTCGGGTATCTCACTAAATTTCTCCCGTCATTTACCATACGTGGACAACAAGGACAGGAGCTGATTTCAAGGCTCCCCCTCCCCATCTTTGAAAAAGGAGCTCTCAGGACAGAAACATAATTAGCTATAAAATGTACAGATGCTTCATGCACAGTACGATATCATATTTCTCCCCCTTGCTGCAAAGGACACTTTTGTAATAAAGAGGAGAACCATTTCTGGCAAGTTGCGGAACGTTTATGAATGATAGATAAAGAGCTTGAGCGTCTCTTCCTTAAGCAGTTCCACAGGCCCGAGGCTCCAAACAATATTCTGGTACTTTATTTAATTCCTGCTCAAGCCTGAACAATGCAAACGGAGGGTCCACAACTTACAATATTACACCGCTAATGTTCTCAGGATTTGCTGGAGGCAAGTCTGGTAAATTGCTTGTCTGCGTTTGGATACAGAAAACTAATTTAAAAACTAAACTAAAAAAAATAATCTTCATAAATATAAGCAGTGCTAGCAGAGAGTTGTTTACTCATAAAAGGCAGGCCCTTCAAGGCTGTTCAATTAAAGTCCGCAGCATTTTGTTTCCTCTGGGTTAAGGATGGGGAAGTCCATCAATTTCAGTTTCTTCTAGTTTCTCATCCCCCCCCCCCAGTTCAGTTCACATCTCTTCACCAGTGTGCAATTTGTATTTTTCCCCAAAATAAGTCAGCATGAAAATTTAGCAGCATTTTAGCCTACATGTAATTTCCCATAATAAAACACATTTTTCCTGTTATTTTTCAGCAATATATGCATTTTTAAATACACATTCCCCTAACATGCGTGTTCTTGTACATTGCATGAGCAAATAATGTGTGAATATTGTTGTTACGCTACACTGCATTTCATATATCATTTGCATGCATTGACTGAGGACTTTGGTAAATGCTTCTCAAACGTCCAGTTAGACAAGCACAGTTCTAGGTTACGTGCAATAGTTGCACCATTAACACTTCAAGCCAATTCACAGTTTGCAAGTGAGACAATAGGGAACGGGCATAGTTCAGTGGCACAGCAGTGACCGACCAGATGCTTGTTGGACATGAGTGTGACAATACAGTGGTACCTCAGGTTAAGAACTTAATTTGTTCTGGAGGTCTGTTCTTAACCTGAAACTGTTCTTAACCTGAAGCACCACTTTAGCTAATGGGGCCTCCTGTTGCCGCTGCGCTGCCACTGCATGATTTCTGTTCTCATCCTGAAGCAAAGTTCTTAACCTGAGGTAATATTTCTGGGTTAGCGGATTCTGTAACCTGAAGTGTATGTAACCTGAGGTACCACTGTACTCTCATACTCTCCAACACCAGAGTGGGGCAAATCTGGACATAACCTTGACAGAGGCCGCAACCCCTCTCATTCTGGCAACCCCCCTCTCACTCTTGCCCCCCTCTGCCTCTCTTCCTCGCACCTTCCCCCCCCACCACCTCCTCCTCTGCCGCTGTTGCCGCCACCTCTGCTGATGTCCTTCCGGAAGCTGGTGCTGCATGGCAAAAGGAGGAAGAAGAACTTGCGACATGCGGGTGGCAGGCAAGGAAAGTTGGCATGTCTTTTAGTGACTTTTTTGGCCCCATGTTCTGGTGTGAGCCAACTGACTCGCACCACAGTGCAGGAACCAAAAATGTGCATCTATTGTTCTCGTGCTCTGGCCAAAATGGGACATCTGGGATTGGGCCCAGAAGCCCGGGCGGCTTCTGTAAATCCGGGATGCCCCTCTTAAAATGGAACAGTTGCATGATATGAGCTCTGCCAGCAACTAGTATTCAGGGGAATACTGCCTCTGACGGTAGAGGTGGCAACATAGTCGTCGTGGCCTGTAGCCATTTGCATGCAGGAGGTCACGGGTTCAGTTGCCTTCATCATCTCTTGGTAGGGCTGGGAATGTCCCTTCTAAAACCGTGGAGAGCCTCGATGGAGATAAGTTGAAGTTACAGAGTTATGAGAAATTGAAACCCAAAGTTCGAGATTGGCTCCATTATTATCAAATAATGGAGGTGTATAAACAAGACAGGAAAATTGGCTTCCAGGTGGAGAAATCAAAATTAGAAATTGAACTGTTAGAACCCAATACTAAGAATTTGTCAAGAATGTATAATCTGCTGCTGAAATGGAATACACAAGATGAAACAGTTAACTCAGCTATGATTAAGTGGGCACAGGACATTGGTCATAATATTATGTTTGCTGATTGGGAATGGTTGTGGAACACCGGTATAAAATTTACGGCATGTAATGCCTTAAAGGAAAATATTATGAAAATGATCTATAGGTGGTACATGACCCCAGTCAAGCTAGCAAAAATTTATCATTTGCCTGATAATAAGTGTTGGAAGTGTAAAGAAACTGAAGGTACCTTTTATCATCTTTGGTGGACGTGCCCGAAGATTAAGGCTTTTTGGGAAATGATATATAATGAAATGAAAAAGGTACTTAAATGTACTTTCCCGAAGAAACCAGAAGCCTTTCTCTTGGGCATTGCCGGCCAATTGGTGTTAAAGAGAGATAGAACCTTTTTTATGTATGCTACGACAGCAGCAAGAATACTCATTGCAAAGTATTGGAAGACAGAAGAATTACCCACCTTGGAAGAGTGGCAGATGAAGGTGATAGACTATATGACATTGGCTGAGATGACTGGCAGAATCCGTGAGCAGGGGAAAGAGACGGCGGAAGAAGATTGGAAGAAATTCAAAATTTATCTTAAGAACTATTATAAAATTGAGGAATGTTAAAATGTCGAGGTTTGGAGAAAGAAAAGGAGATTACAGCGACATAAGATTAAGTTGAAGAAAAGAGTAAGAAAAAATATATTTGATAAAACTATTTAGAATTTGCTGAAATAATTTTGGAAATTGGGATGTAGGAAGGGGAGGTTTGGGGGAGTCCGAGAAGAGAGGGATATGAAAAAAAAGGTTATGAAATTATACATGTTTGTATGTCTTTTTATTTGTTTGTATTGTTTAAAACTTTTCTGTAAAATCAATAAATTTTTTTAAAAAAAACAAAAAAAACCGTGGAGAGCCTCTGGAAGTCAGTGCGAACCATACCAAGGTAGCTGAACCAATGGTCTGATTCAGTATAGCGTGTTCTCCCTAAAATGAGAGCACGGGTTGCAATGTGGGCCACCAAGCCAGCCCTCTGTTGCTAGGCAGGTTAATGGTTATTGCCTGGCGCAACGATTGGCTGACTGGGTTGCTTGGGCAAATTGCATGTAGCAAATTGGGTGGGTGGGGCCATAGTCTTTAAATATTGGGGCACTCTGCCTTTTGGTTTGTCTTTCGCAGAGTGCATCGGATCACCCGCCCGCCCTGTGTTCCGGTTGACCTTGCTTTGCCTGTCATGGGGTCGTCTACTTTGGGTCAGGGGCCTAGTAGGAATTTTGCCATTTGGCTGATTGGCTGGTGCCACTTGGTTTTTGCCTACTGCTTAGCAATTCGTCACAACTTGTAAGGTTGCGGTTAGGCATTGGTTATAAAACTGTTGGTGGAGGGGTCAGGATAGGCTGGGCCTGCCCCTCCAATGGTGCTGGAAGGGAATTCCTTTAAAGGAATTGGACGATTTCGTCCAATCCCTGAAATGGGACCAGGGCCGGCAAGCCTTGGGGAGCTGGTTGGATGAGCGGTGAGGGACTGACACTCAGCTCAACTGATCCCCAACATTGTTATCCCTTCACTGGAGTCCGATGGAGTTTGGATAGTCAGTTCTGTCCCAGGCAGGGAGACAGATAGTCATAACCAATGTCTAAGCAACCACTCACAGATTTTGTATTTTAATAAAGTTGTGGCCAAAATAGTGCCAAAAACCTTAAACTAAAATTACGTGTGATTTGTGAATTATTTTGAGGGGTGGCTTGGGGACCTCCACATGCAAACGGCGGATCTATGCATTCTTATGATGTACTACAGAGTTCCCTGCATCTCACCCAAGAACATGGATACTTGTTTAGGATGAAACCAAGAGCTAGCTTTCATCGGCCCTATAATTTGAAAGAGGAAATCCTGTCTGATTTTTTTTAAAGGAGCAAGTGCATCCGCCCAGGCTGAATGTCAGTGAGGATTCCCATAAGCAGCCCACTGGAAGCCATTTGGATTCACCAACAGATGCCTCCCCTGTATGTATGTTTTGATATGTGGTGTTTTCTGACTTGGTAGTTTCCTGCTGCTGTTAATTGGCCAGTTCCCAAGGTAGCACTTGACAAGCGTGAGAGCTCTGTTGCTGAGCACATTTATTTATGTGAGGACAATTTTATAGAGCATCTAACTGTGGGCTGGAACGCCAACTGTTGGGCTCCAGTGAAGTGTGCAGTCCTCATCTGTACTTCATTTGTTTTTTTTACTTGGGTGAGATTCGTTAACTCTTAGAAAGCTGCATATTTTGGGAACACATACACACTCTCAAGAAACATACAACAGTGCTGAGGGACTTGCAGCCCACAGTCCTAATTAGGCCAAGAAGGACTCCTAATTGGTTTATTTTTATTTATTTCATCAAATTTATGCACTGCTTGGCTGTAAAAAACAACAACCCTCAAAGACAAAACAATGAAATCAAGAAAAAATTGAGGACATACAAAAGTTTAAAATACTGCCGCAGATTAAAATTACCTCAACTTTCTAAGCTTCTGGATAGACCTGTCTAAAGAAGGTTTCTAGCAGGTGCCAAAAAAAGAGTACAGTGAAGGCATCTGCTTGATCTCAACAGGCAAGGAGTTCGAAAGTGAAGTTGCTGCCACACAACATGATGCAGTTCTTATGCATGCAGAATGCGTATTATGTAGCACCAGTAACGGTGCCAGTTCTTCTGATCAATGTGGTCGAGTGGGGATATATGGTGGAAGGAGATCTCGTAGGTAACTAGTCCCAAGTTGCTAAGGTCTTTAGATAATAACACCTTCAACTGAGCCCAGTAGCAAATTGGCAACCAGTGCAGATCCCTGAGCACAGGTGTTACATCGGCCCAGTATACCCGAAGGAACGTCTCCACCCCATCGTTCAGCCCGGACACTGAGGTCCAGTGCCAAGGGCCTTCTGGAGGTTCCCTCACTGTGAGAAGCAAAGCTACAGGGAACCAGGCAGAGGGCCTTTTCAGTAGTGGCACCCGCCCTGTGGAATGCCCTCCCATCAGATGTCATAGAGATAAACAGCTATCTGACTTTTAGAAGACATCCGAAGGCAGCCCTGTTTAGGGAGGTTTTTTATGTGTGACATTTTAATGTATTTTTAATCTTTGTTGGAAGCTGCCCAGAGTCGCTGGGGCAACCCAGCCAGATGGGCGGGGTACAAATAATTGATGATGATGATGATGATGAAAATAGGGACATCCTATTCAACAACACGGCCAGTAAAGCGAGATGAGCGCCGCAACCCCAGAGTCATCTGCGACTGGACTTAACGGTCAGGGGTCCCTTTATTCAACAATAACAACAACATTTTTATTATATATACCCCACCCATCTGACTGGGTTGCCCCAGCCACCTCTGGGTGACTTCCAACATATATAAAAACATTAAAAAACCTCCCTATGCAGAGCTGCCTTCAGATGTCTTCTGACGGTTTTATAGTTACTTGTCTCCTTTGGCTCAGGGTTGCATACCCTCCAACATTTCTCTGATGAAAATAGGGACATCTTAAGGATCAAATCAGAAACCGGGATGACTTCTGTAGGGTCTGTTATATGCTGACAAGGCCTCACTTCTTCCAGCCATCGTACTGCAGCATTCTGTACTAACTGCAGCTCCGGGACCAAGTGCAAGGGAAGCCCCACATAAAGCGCATTGCAGCAATCTAGCCTTGAAGAAACCTCTGCATGAGCTGGCCTATGAGATTGTTCTCCCAAGCCACACCCACCTGTTCTACATATGATATCAGAGGAGACAAAGTGCCCTGCCTACCACGGGGATTGCAGTTGCTGCCAATGAGGATCAACAACACCTGTAAATTCCTGAGCATCTACTAATGTGGTTTGATTTGAAATTGCACGTGCAAAGGGAAATTCTTCACCTGAGTGCATATTTCAGCCTCCTTGGCTGTTTGCTCCATCTGAGGAGAACGGGGGTGGAGAATCACTTCACCCACATTTAATGCGGTTTCAAAAGATTTTTGGAGGAAATAGGAACAATGGGAGAAACTGCAGTCAACCTGAAGCCTGGTTTTTTAATGTTTTTTTTTAAAAGGGGGGTGAATTACCAGTAACTACCAAGAGGCACATAAAGGTTACATGCAAAATGGGGTTAGAAATGGCATAACAAAGCAGCACAAAAGGTTCGTTTCAGTGCGATGCGGCGATAAATAAAACCATGTGCCATGTAAAGATGAAAAGGTGAGGGCATAAATCAGCGAAGGCTGGGGAAGCGGGAGCGAGAAGCTCCCTGATGCATTGATTTCGGGAAGGTTTTAATTTCGACTGACTCTTTAGAAGCACCTCATATTTCTGTCTCATAGAGCCATTTGTAAAAGGCTCCACATCTCAGAAAGCAGTCGATGTCTCTCATCAATCTGGCTGCTGCATCTGCATAGTTGTCGCACAACAAAAACAGAATCTAATTGCTATTTATTTATTGCTAGCATCCCAGGTCTGGGGCCGGGCTTTGGCAGATCCGATCCATACTGACAAGGATTGAACAAATCTGCTGATTTCCATTTCTCTCTTCGTTTCTCATTTTTCATTTTTCAGCTCAGTTCACCAAATTTCTGCAGCAGTCTGCAAACTTCTTTTTAAAAACCCTTGTGAAATTCATACACATTTGGGGGTGCATTTCGTACAACATAAACCTTCTCTTGCCAGCAGTTTCTTCTAATATAATGCATTTGTGTATGCTATTTTCACTAATGTACATTTTTGTGTGTGCAGTTTTCACTAATATGTGGTGCTTTTGGGGGTGCAGGATGTTGCTACAGAACTTTGGGTCGGAGAGTATGTTGGCAGTCGTCTGTCTCGAGAGACAATGGGGTGTGCCTCCAGGGGTGAAGTCAAACCAAGCCTGGGCAATGTGTATGGAGGTCCTGGGCTGCCCAGATGACAAGAACCACCTCTCAGCCTCACTGATGTGGCCCAAAGGAAAGCAGAACAATGTGTTTGGCCCAGCTTGGCTGCAGGAGTTGCTAGATGGTGGCTTACAAGGAGCCATCCAACTGTCTTTGGGACTGCACTCCAGATTAGTGTAGGCTTTTGTTGTTGTTGTTTAGTCGTGTCCGACTCTTTGTGACCCCATGGACCAGAGCACGCCAGGCACTCCTGTCTTCCACTGCCTCCCACAGTTTGGTCAAACTCATGCTGGTAGCTTCAAGAACACTGTCCAACCATCTCGTCCTCTGTCATCCCCTTCTCCTTGTGCCCTCCATCTTTCCCAACATCAGGGTCTTTTCCAGGGAGTCTTCTCTTCTCATGAGGTGGCCAAAGTATTGGAGCCTCAGCTTCAGGATCTGTCCTTCCAGTGAGCACTCAGGGCTGATTTCCTTCAGAATGGATAGGTTTGATCTTCTTGCAGTCCATGGGACTCTCAAGAGTCTCCTCCAGCACGATAATTCAAAAGCATCAATTCTTCGGCGATCAGCCTTCTTTATGGTCCAGCTCTCACTTCCATACATCACTACTGGGAAAACCATAGCTTTAACTATACAGACCTTTGTTGTGTAGGCTATCTTAGCCTTTTTCTTCTCCTGAACATATCCCATAAGGCAATGGAGGTTTAGGATCAGAGTTTACCTTCTAGATGGCCTACCTTCCCAGGTTGGCAAGTCCCATTGGCCCCCCACTTCCCTCTATAGCACATGCAGAAACCTCCTTCTTGACCACTGGACCCACTATTGGTCTCATCCGCTCAATCTGACAGAGCCTGTCTTCACATGCAGGGCAAATCCCTAACTCACCATTTGAGACCCATCAGGTACCCCCACCTGGTTTAGCCAGCCAGTTGAAGCTTTTTCCCAGAGTGTGGCCACTGTTGCATGTTGGCAGTAAAGGTCCTGTGTGAGTGCCTGGAGGTGGTTGGAGGATGGATGGCGGCTAATGGATTGAGGCTGAATCCTGACAAGACAGAAGTATTATTCTTGGGGGACAGGGGGCAGGCTGGTCTGGAGGACTCCCTGGTCCTGAATGGGGTAACTGTGCCCCTGAAGGACTAGGTGTGCAGCCTGTGAGTCATTTTGGACTCACAGCTGTCCATGGAGGTGCAGGTAATTCTGTGTCCAGGGCAATTCTGTGTACCCTCTCCACCTGGTACACAGGCTGAGACCCCTACCTTCCTGTGGACTGTCTTGCCAGAGTGGTGCATGCTCTGGTTATCTCCCGCTTGGACTACTGCAATGCACTCTACATGGGGCTACCTTTGAAGGTGACCCAGAAACTACAACTAATCCAGAATGCGGCAGCTAGACTGGTGACTGGGGGCAAGCGCCAAGACCATATAATACCGGTCCTGAAAGACCTACATTGGCTCCCAGTATGTTTCTGAGCAGAATTCAAAGTGTTGGTGTTGATCGTTAAAGCCCTAAACGGCCTCAGCCCAGTATACCTGAAGGAGTGTCTCCACCCCCATCGTTCTGCCTGGACACTAAGGTCCAGCGCTGAGGGCCTTCTGGCACTTCCCTCACTGCTAGAAGCAAAGCTACAGTGAACCAGGCAGAGGGCCTTTTTGGTAGTGGCACCCGCCCTGTGGAATGCCCTCCCATCAGATGTCAAAGAGATAAACAACTACCTGACATTTAGAAGACATCTGAAGGCAGCCCTGTTCAGGGAAGTTTTTAATGAGTGACATTTTAATGTATTTTTAATCTTTGTTGGAAGCTGCCCAGAGTGGCTGGGGAAGCCCAGCCAGATGGGTGATGTACAAATAATAAATTATTATTATTATTATTATTATTATTATTATTATTATTATTATCACCAGCTTCTAGGAGCCAGAGAGATGAGTGGGTGGGGACCAAAGGAGGACAAACTACCCAAGGAGGAGCACAACACGTTCCCTACCAGAGGTAGTATCCCTCCCCTAACAGCCCCCACACCCCAGAATTCAAGTAAATTTACTTGTAAGAAGTAACTTTACTTGAATTCCCATATACCCTGGGTTGTAGAAAGTGCACCACCAAATTCAGAGAAGTGCAAAATTCAAATGGCGGTCACACTTTGGTTCTCATATTATTTCGTGAAGTCCAAATTACCTTGCAATTAACATGCAAACTGAACGAATTTATTTCCCGATCCCTAATACTGGCTGAGGCTTTGCACTGAAATATCTGAAAGCTGAAAACAAACAGGGTGCAAACCAATACTGGTAAAGTGGGTGTCCTGGGGAGAACAGGAGAGGCTGGCCAGAGACGGTGTGTCTGGATAGAGTCATGAGAGCAAGAAAGAGCTCCCATTGCTGTTCTATGGACTCTTCCTTTCCCAAATCCCCACAGCTCCAACTTGCTCCAACTTCTCTGTGGCTACTAGTTATTTTTGTGCCTGTTAATTGCATCTATGCAACCAGTTTGGCCCTTTGAAATAACCAAACTTTTGGCCCAAGCCCTGGTAGAAAATCATTACTCATAGCACAAACTGGAGGTTTATTCCCTGGACTCTGTTTCTTCTTCTTCTTTTAATAAGATTTTTAAAAATTAAAAAAAATCCCAGAAAAAGACAATGCTGATGGTAGCCGAGTGAAGACTCCTTTTTATCTTGGTGATCTCGGACACAACAATTTAATCTAAACGAAGTCCAAAGAGAATATCACTGGGGCCTTTTGCATATTTGCCTTTAGGAAGGAAAAAGTAGCTTTATATGCAGGAAGCTAATACCAGTGTGAATATTTGCAAACAAAACAAAACTGGAAACAGACAAACAAATCTTTAGCCTGTACAATGTAATTTTCTGTGGGGAGTTTCAGAAAACCTAAGAAAAACAACGGGGAGCGATAGCATCGGCAAATTCAACACTAATGTCATTCCTATTTTCTTTTGTGTTCTTTTCTGCTCTTTTTATCGTTCACTTCCCAGTTGTGGTTAAATGTCCTGCAGGATGGCACATTTTTACTTGATATCTTCTGCCTCATATTTTTGGGGAGAGCCTCTAATTGCCTCGCTAGCATCAACAAAAGACAAATGTATTTTCAAGGGGTGTTTCATTCCCCCCCCCTTCTATTTGCAAGTCGAGATAGAATTCAGAATGTAATCACATGTGTAAATTATTATGCATTGTTTGAGTCTCAGCAAACAACGGCCTACAAACACGATTTCAGGATTGTAAGCAATAAAGCCCATAGGTCGGGGCAGCTCCAATTCTATTCCTGCTAACTTCTCATCACAATTTTCGGTTCCTAAATAGCTGCAAATTTAGAAAAATTCAGCAGACAACAGAAGGATGAGCGGTAGGAAATGGCATGTCTATCCCATCTCATTATTTTTTACAGATGAAAAACCCACATGTAAATCGAATTGTCTGCATTTTGTTGACACTTCTTCTGTAAAATAAGGCTTCCAATGCTTTTCAGTACGTTTCCCTAAAAAGCAGAGACATCACCTTGCCAACAAAGGTCCGTATAGTAAAAGCTATGGTATTCCCAGTAGTGATGTATGGAAGTGAGAGCTGGACCATAAAGAAGGCTGATCGCTGAAGAATTAATGCTTTTGAATTATGGCGCTGGAGGAGACTCTTGAGAGTCCCATGGACTGCAAGAAGATCAAACCTATCCATTCTGAGGGAAATCAGCCCTGAGAGCTCACTGGAAGGACAGATCGTGAAGCTGATGCTCCAATACTTTGGTCACCTCATGAGAAGAGAAGACTTCCTGGAAAAGACCCTGATGTTGGGAAAGATTGAGGGCACAAGGAGAAGGGGACGAAAGAGGACGAGATGGTTCCTGAAGCTGCCAACATGAGTTTGACTAAACTGTGGGAGGCAGTGGAAGACAGGAGTGCCTGGCGTGCTCTGGTCCATGGGGTCACGAAAAGTCGGACACAACTAAACGACTAAACAATGCATTTTTTAAAAAAAGTAAAATGCATATTTTTTGGTGTACACTATTTAGGTCTGAAACTGCATCACTAAATTCAGAGAAGTATGTAATCTGTCTGATAGGTGTCATACCCTCCAACTGTCCCCATTTTTCAGGGACAGTCCTGGAAAATGAAAGCCATCCTGGCAGTGCCGGATTTATGTATAAGCTAAATAAGCTATAGCTTAGGCCCCCAAAAATTGAAAGGAAAAAAAAATCCCTGGATGTATATTTCCAAAAGATAAGATAAAAAACAAATAAAATAAAACCTACATACAGCAACAGTGTTTTGTTTTGTGTTGTGCAGGCTCCTATGGTGTACGTTATGGGCCCCGCCTGTTAGCCTGCTCTCTGAAATATCACTGGTTTGCTCATTTCTATATATAGGGTGCCTACATTCTGCATGTGCAAATGGCTTTAGATACCTATTAGGTCCATAAATTACCATATAGCATATATTCAACACAAAAAACAGCGACCATTTGTTGTTGACAAAGGACAGCTAGACATGTAAAGGGTCCCATTACATTCAGTAGCTTAGGACCTCATCAAACCGAAATCCGGTCCTGCATCCTGGCTTCTGATTTGATCCCGGAATGTCCCTATTTCACCTGCCATTGCCACCACTGTCGAGCTTGGGGATGAGGATGCAGTGACAGCCGTGAGAGCACCCAAGGAATATCCCGCTGCCTCTCCATGGCTGCCACTGCTGGTCTCCTCTCTTGGGCTGCTTATAGTGGCTTCTGGAGAGTATTTAAAGACCTTTAAAGCCCTAAACGGCCTTGGTCCAGTATACCTGAAGGGGCGTCTCCACCCCCATCATTCTGCCCAGACACTGAGGTCCAGTGCTGAGGGCCTTCTGGCGGTTCCCTCGCTGCGAGAAGCCAAGTTACAGGGAACCAGGCAGAGGGCCTTCTCGGTAGTGGCACCTGCCCTGTGGAACGCCCTCCCACCAGACGTCAAAGAGAAAAACAACTACCAGACTTTTAGAATACATCTGAAGGCAGCCCTGTTTAGGGAAGCTTTTAATGTTTAATAGACTATTGTATTTTAATATTTTGTTGGAAGCTGCCCAGAATGGCTGGGGAAGCTCAGCCAGATGGGTGGGGCATAAATAATAAAATAATAATAATAATAATAATAATAATAATAATAATAATAATGAGATACCTTATGTGACCTCCCCCTCCCTTCAGAAATAATTAAAGGAGGGGGAGAGTAAAAATGTACCCCTGCACAGAGAGTTGGGTAAATCCACAGAACAGATTTAGGGGACACACAAGAAGTGGAAAGAGGGGGACTTCCATTGCGCAAGCAGAAATCCTTACGTTAACAGAACAGGTTACACCACATACATCTCACAGTTGGCCTTTGGAGAAGACCCTGATTTGCAAGCTCATTGGCAAGGCAAAGAGCCCTTCCTATTGTATGTAATTCACCCCCTCCTCAATTTTATTGTTTCTGGCAGACGCAGCAACAAAACGTGCGTCGTTGGAAGCAAATCCTTCAGTTGGGGAGTTAGGAGAGTATAGTCCTATTTATTTTTAAGTGTCATATAATAATCAATTCATTTACTCTCCATTGTAACGCGATGAATCATAATGAACATATTTGCATAATATGCAGTTTCACAGATATTCAATTACAACTCGGCATTTGCTAAACGTACTGTGGAAATCAAACGGTTCTAAGCAGAGGCAGGTTGGCTCTTCAGTGCACATGGGGAGTCTTGGGGAGGCGGTGTGTGCCTATTCCTCCTCTGTGCCATCCTCTACTCTGCCAGCTACCTGAGGACTGAATGTTTGCTCATTAGCAGCACAGGAGCTGCCTCATATGGAGTCAGACCATTGGTTTCTCCAAGCCCTACCTGGTGGACAGGAGTCACCACAAGTCCTATCTGTCAGGAATTCAGCCTACACTCGAGTAGGACCTTGGTTAGAGACACATGCCCGACTGGCATGTTCTCTCCCTCCTGGTCAATCGTTTGGGAGCTTCAAAAGCTTTCTTCTGCCCGAACATCACAGCGACCGATGCCAACAGACATCAGCACACTTAGGGATCCACAGAGTCTTTGCAGTTCGCGTGACAGGCCTCAGCAACTCAGCATTTTGGCTAATCTACTTCATTTACGTATAAACACACATGGAGCATTGCAACATGGCTCCCCCTCTCTCTAGCTTCAGACAGCAAAGAGAAAAAGAACAAAGTACAACAGTCCCACTTCACGGAACACAGTAACACAAACATCCTGTCTCCGTCACTTCCCACTCTGTAGAGTCAAAATATATACCGTCATGTGATAGACAAAAATCCCATGACTGCAATCATGGAGCAGGAATTCTAACACTATCTACAGATACCTCCCTCCTCAAAAAAGTTCGAGACTTTTGAGAGTGGCCACCTCTGCTGTCACCAACATCTCCTTCTCCTGGTGGAACATAGGAAGATGCCTTACACCGAGTCAAGCCATCGTTTCATCTAGATCAGTATTGTCCACAACAATAGGTTGCCCAGGAAAGTCTAAACACAAGGAAAAGTTCTGTACCGTCCTTTTTTATTTCAATATTACACAGAGAGGCTATAGAACCCAGCCTCTTGGATAATGGCGTTGTCTCGAGTGAATCTCCACCCCCTGTCTCTCCCACTTCTTCATTTGTCATCATCATCACCTCTTCTACGAGTGCCACTAAGTGCCCTCTGTCTTTGAGCTCTTTGCTCTCCTACTTTTAAGGCTGCCAGGTTCTGGGAGATGGAGGGAGATGTCTCCACTCCCATCGTTCTGCCCTACACTGAGGTCCAGCGCTGAGGGCCTTCTGGCGGTTTCCTCCCTGCGAGAAGTGAGGTTATAAGGAACCAGGCAGAGGGCCTTCTCGGTAGTGGCACCTGCCCTGTGGAACGCCCTCCCATCAGATGTCAAAGAGATAAACAACTACCTGACATTTAGAAGACATCTGAAGGCAGCCCTGTTCAGGGAAGTTTTTAATGTGTGACATTTTAATGTATTTTTAATCTTTGTTGGAAGCCGCCCAGAGTGGCTGGGGAAACCCAGCCAGATGGGCGGGGTACAAATAATAAATTACTATTACTATTACTATCTGTGGTTTCAGGTAGGGTTTCCTTCCGCCCCACCTGGTGATGCTTGGGATTGGACCTGGGACCTTCTGCATGCAAAGGAGCTTCTCTGCCACAGAGCTACGTTTTGGAAAGAGCATAGCCATTATTCAGACATTAGTCTGCTGAATCTGGGAGCATCGATTCCGAGAGCGGCATGTTATCATGGCATTCTGGATCGTAGTTTAGCCACTTTGGCTTCCTGGAATTCCCATTGCTCCAGCCTTCTTCTTCTTCTTCTTCTTCTTCTTCTTCTTCTTCTTTTAATGAAGGCCAAATTAGTCTGTATGGAATGCACATCCTCAGAATCTCTGGCTTGACATGCTTTGAAAACCCAGGCCCTTGTGATATAATAAGATGGATAACAGAACTCTACTATAAGCATATGTTAATGTCAGGAACCCGTCTGAATTCTTAAAACCCGACGTTCAGCTCATTTGCAAGTTTAGTGCATGTTCCATCGAAGATGGGTCTGCATTTGAGCAATTCCCAGGCCGCTGGAAATGATTACTGTGTCAGTGTTTTATCTCTGTGCTTCCACTATGGTTTAATTTCTATTGTGTGCGTGGTTTTTTTTCTCTCCAAACAACCCCTGGGTTTTTTGGCATGCAGAAGACACCATCAAAAACATTGCTCCCCTTCCAGATGTAAAGGCTAAAAAAAAAAAAAAAAGCCCTGTCAAAACAGCAGCCAATGGTTTACAAATTATTATGGAAAATGAAGATTTATTTTTGCAAGCATAATGCATTTGGTGGATCCTCAAGGGTTTTCGAAAAAGCCTGTTCTGCATTCAGAAAGCAGCAATGTAATGGCAAAAGGCTAACCCAGCCAACAATGCTTAATTTGTTTTGACTCTCGTTACCATTGGCTTGACAGTATGGAGGAAATAAAAAGCGCATTGCAGAAATGGGTAAGTGGATGCTACTAGCAGAAAATAGCAATAGAGCTATAATACTATTAAGGCAGGGGTGGGCAACCTTTATAAGCTGATGGGACACATTCCCTTTTGATCAGCTTTCCAGGAACCAAACGCCAGTAGTCATTTTGTACTCACAGCTTTCCATGGAGGTGCAGGTTAATTCTGTGTCCAGGGTGGCTGTCTACCAATTCCATTTGGTACATCAGCTGAGACACTACCTGTCTGCGCACTTTCTCACCAGAGTGGTACATGCCCTGGTTATCTCCTGCTTGGACTACGGGAACATGCTCTACATGGGACTACCTTCAAAGGTGACTCAGAAACTACAACTAATCCAGAATGTGGCAGCCAGACTGGTGAGAGGGACCGGCCTTTCCCAACTCCCTTCTTGCTGTACTTAAACCTTGTCTTAAATTTTCACTCCCCCCTCAGTGTCACAAACCTCTACCACTGCTTAAAATCCCCCCTCTCCCCCCCCTCAGTGTTTCTCCAACCTTGTTGTTGTTGTTTAATCATTTAGTCCTGTCCGACTCTTCGTGACCCCATGGACCAGAGCACGCCAGGCACTCCTGTCTTCCACTGCCTCCTGCAGTTTGGTCAAACTCATGCTGGTAGCTTCGAGAACACTGTCCAACCATCAATCTTTCCCAACATCAGGGTCTTTTCCAGGGAGTCTTCTCTTCTCATGAGGTGGCCAAAGTATTGGAGCCTCAGCTTCACGATCTGTCCTTCCAGTGAACACTCAGGGGTGATTTCCTTAAGAATGGATGCGTTTGATCTTCTTGCAGTTCATGGGACTCTCAAGAGTCTCCTCCAGCACCATAATTCAAAAGCATCAATTCTTCGGTGATCAGCCTTCTTTATGGTCCAGCTCTCACTTCCATACATCACTCCAACCTAACTTTACTCAAACATTTCTCATTGCTTAAAGCAGCTACTTCCGCCCACTTCCAGAATCTCTCCCTTCTAACTATAACCAGACTTCTCCCTCTTCTAATCCTTAGCTGCCTCTTGTGAGAGAGATGGAGGATGAGAAGCCCTCAGATATCTCATAGTACCTTCATACCATACTAAAACCTCTCTGCTTGTTTAAACCACAATTTCCCTCCATCCCTACTTTACTCAGATTTTTGCTATAGTTTCAAACCACTCTTTTTGCTCCCATGCCATAACCCATTGTGCAACCTGGCTTCACTTTTTCTCCCCTATTCTGCCGTGGCTTCATGCAAATCCTGGATTACAATGAGGCACCACAAATCCTGCCATGGAGACCGTGCTTTGACATTTTAAACTGCACATAGGATCACAAGAAGCGACCTTATACCAGTGGTTCTCCCCCCGCCCCCAGGCCACTTGGGGAAGTTTTTAATGACTGGTGTTTTAATGTATTTTTAATCTTTTGTTCGAAGCCAGATGGGCGGCGTATAAATAATAAATTATTATTATTATTATTATTATTATTATTATTACTTTCAGCATCAAAATTTGCTTGCTCCACACCAATTATTATTATTAATATTTTGATAGGAAATACATTGGAAAATGAAAAGTAACAACTTATGGCCGGGCTTGATTTATAACATAGAACACAAGTACTTTATGATATTATCATGGGACATCCAAAAAGGATAAAACAGTGCAGCTACATAAAAACACAAATGATTCCCAAAATATAATACTGGCGCCAACCATTTTGCATGGGGGTTCCGTTTCCGGCATAAGCCTGCCCTGTGCCATTCCACCCTGTGTGTCCTCCCCCATTCTGTCCCAGTTCTGCCCTCTTCCAAGTCCAAAGGGACCCACGCCTCAGCATTCACATGTCAATTGGATGCACGCAAAATGGCCGCCACCTGTATTGATTGTCCTTGAGTCTTCCCACCACACTTGCCATCCTCTCCTGCCACACCAGCGAGGTGCCCCACACCCGTTGAGAACCACTGTCTTATAGCATCTCTCCATGTAGTTCAGCATTCCCTGCACTGACTGGCAGCTGGCTTTCCAGAATTTCAGGTTGGAGAGACTCCCTGTCCAACCTGGAGATGCCAGGAAGTGAACCAAGGACCTTCTGCGTGCAAAGAAGGTGTTCTGCCGCTGAGCTAGAGATAGAGTAGAAATATATTTAGGTTACTTCACCCCACTTGATCAATTGGAGAGCCATGGATTTGCCAGCCTGATTTCTCGGGGGGGGGGGGGAATGGGATACAAGGGTAGCGAGGGGTGGGGTGGAGTGGGAAGAGGTCCATAATTACAGTCATTTTTGTTATTAAATGCCCTGTCTGTTTCACTGCTGATTTTTAAAAATTCACGTTTGATCTGGTGTGCCTTTGTTAATAACACATTTGCCTTGTTGCGTAATTTTCCTTTGTAACTTTTTCTTCCTTAAATGTGTGTGTGTGTGTGTGTGTGTGTGTGTGTGTATTTAGAGTGGTGGCAATAGTTAGCAGAGCCAATTTCAATACCTGCTGTTTTATTTGATCGTTCTGGGACAAAGGGAATTCTGGGGGAAATAGTGGCAGACACAAAAAATGGTAGTCTCCACACCCCTGACAGATCACAACATCCGGGTCATCTTGAAAACTAAAACAGTCAGATGGAAATGAATGGGGAGAAACGAACCCAATTCATAACCATTAGTTACCAATAACATTTGTTTCATAATGAATGAAGATTGAAATGAATGGGGTCCCTCTGCTTCAGTTTTTCATTTGTTGTAGTATGAATGCACACCTTCTAAGCAACCCCTTCCTCCTTAGCTAATGGCTGAATGTGGTGGGTTGAGAAGATGGGGCAAGTTCTCCCTATAGCACCTGCTGTCTGCAGCTCCCAGACTCATTTTATGTAGTCCCAGATGCCTCCTGAAGCTGCCCCGTTGTTCCAACACAAGAAGACTTCCTTCCTTCCTTCTTCAATTCCTCCAGCTTTTAAAAATGTCCATCTCCCACTTTTTATAGAACAATTACAATTGAATTCTGTATACCTGAAGTCCATCAGCCTTTGTTTGATGACATGCACAAAGGCGCAGATCCATAAAAGGAACGTTCGTTTAATAACCCCCATTTCGTTTATAGCCCTTGCTTATATATTCAGTTCACATTACATTTAATAGCTGATCATAGCCCTGAAATCAACAGCACTGTTTGTTCTGTTTATGCACGGCAGAAGCGCCACAAAGCATCCCAGCAAAATCCAGTTCTCGAATTGTTTTGTTCCTATTCTGCCTTTGTGAGACCACACCTGGGATACTGTGTCCAATTCTGGGCATCACAATTTAGGAAGGGTGTTGACAAGTGTCAATGTGTGCAGAAAAGAGGGACAAAGAGGTGCCCCCCCGTGGTTGGATTTCAACTCCTGCAACCTTTTGCCATTGGCCATGTCTGCTGGGGCTGATGGGAGTTGGAGTCCCAACAACATCTGAAGAACATCAGGCAAAAAAATTACTGAAATAGATAATCAAATGGCAATTTATCAGTGAGGTGAAAGAGAGCATTCCCTATCAAGGCTGCAATAAATCTTGTGGCTGTTGTGGTGGGACTTTAAGAGGTTAACATGGACTATACACTTTACAGACAGCCCATGACAATTACGATCGGGTGAACCATCGTAAAGGTAAAAAGTAAAGGAACCCTGGATGATTAAGTCCAGACAACGGCGACTATGGAGTTGCAGTGCTCATCTCGCTTTCAGACCGAGGGAGCCGGTGTTTGTCCACAGACAGCTTTGTCCACACACAGCAGGACTAAACTGCTTCTGGCACAACAGAACACTGTGACGTAAGCCAGAGCACACAGAAATGCTGTTTACCTTCCCGCTGCAGTGGTACCTATTTATCTACTTGCACTGGCATGCTTTTGAACCATCAGCAGGCCCTCTTACTAGTGGTTTCCTTTTGCTGTTGCATCATGTTTTCTTTAAGCACTTGATCGCTTCATGCTCCATAAATTTAGTAGCATGCAAATTGATGTCGACGCACACCAAACTCTCTTCTGCAGATTGCCCAGGAAGCCACCTGTATGAAGGAGTAATGGGCACCTTTTCAAACGCTGCTTCCAAAACATCCTCCCTTTTTCCTCCTGCATGAGATCACATTAATTTCACCTCCCGGGGAATAAAGTTCAAATTGAGCAATCTATGTAAAATAGTACTGCTATGGGAAAGCATGCTTACACCCCCAACACACACACACACACACACACACACACACACACACACACAAGCACAGATCTTCTATATATTCCTAAAGTACTGCAGCAGGAGAGGCAGAGTTTGTGTTTGCAAGGAATAAATGATCAGCTTTCTTCTTCCACCACCCTCATTTTCAACGGCTTGCAGCTGTTCACTAGGAAAAATGACTTGGCTTTCAGCTGATATGAAAAGACTTAGCAGGTTGGTGAACGCACCCACCCGTACGAATGTGCAAATCTCCTCAGCCTGCGGACCTTTTCCTCACTCCCCTAAATCTTATGATAAGATTCTTATTGGAGCACTCATGAAATCCCACAGATATTTTCACTGGGGAGGAACCTCCAAATTCACTAGCAATGCCATTGTTGCTTTAGCTAAAATCTGATGTAAACACCAGGAAGAGGTGTGAACTTCCCCTTCCACATGAGAAATTTAGCCAATTTTTTTTTAGCCAGGGTCAGAACTTATTTGGAGAACCTAACTGTCCCTCCACACCTGAAACAGTAATCGTAATAGTTGGCACCTGTCTGTCTCAAGAGACAATGGAATGCACCTCTGGGGGTGAAGTCAAACCACTGTATTAGCATCACCAAATTGACCCCCCTGGGGCGCAAGCCTAAGCAGTGTGTATGGAGGTACTGGGTTGCCCACATAACAAGACCTCCCTCTCTCGGCCTTGCTGATGTGGTCCAAAGAAAAGCAAGCAATACATTGGGTATCATCTTGGCTGCAGAAGTTGTCAGAAGGAGTCATACAAGGCACCATCCAACCACCTTAGGGGCTCCCCTCTAGATTTGTGTAGGGTTTACTCCTTATCCTTTTTCTTCTCCTGAATATATCCTGAAAGGCAGTGGAAGTTTAGGATCAGAGTTTTCCTCCATCTATATGGGTTACTTTCTCTGGTTGATGAGTGCATCTGTCCCTATAGGATGTGCAGAAACCGCCTTCTTGACTGTTGGACCCACTATTGGTCTCGTTCACACAATCTGCCAGAGCCTGTCTTCACATGCAGGGGAAGTCCCTAACTCACTGAGGGTTTGAGGCCCATTGGCTACCCTCTTCTGGTTGAGCCAGCCAGTTGAAGTCATTCCCTGGAGTGTGGCCAATGTCGCATGCTGACAGCTTCTAGGAGCCATAGGTGAGAGCAGAGTGCAGGATGGGGACCACTGGTGGACAAACTACTGCAGAATGAGCATTACATTCCCCCCCACCAGAGATGTTTCCCCTACCCCATACCCTCCCCCACACTCTAAGTGCCCACATCGTTCTGCCCGGGCACTGAGGCCCAGCACAGAGGGCCTTTTGGCGGTTCCCTCGCTGCGAGAAGTCAAGTTACAGGGAACCAGACAGAGGGCCTTCTCGGTAGTGGCGCCCGCCCTGTGGAACGCCCTCCCATCAGATGTCAAAGAGAAAAATAACTACCAAACTTTTAGAAGACATCTGAAGGCAGCCCTGTTTAGGAAGCTTTTAATGTTTAATAAGTTATTGTATTTTAGTGTTTTGTTGGAAGCCGCCCAGAGTGGCTGGGGAAACCCAGCCAGATGGGCAGGGTATAAATAATAAATTATTATTATTATAATATATTCAATATCATTCTGAAAAAGCAATCTTCCACGATTAAACTCTATCTGACACTGTGATCTTCCAGGCTGTGTATACACCAAACATTTAAAAAGCACACAGCTTTCCTGAAAGAATTCTGGGAACTGTAGTTTACCCTTTACAGAGCTACAATTCCCAGCACCCTTAGCAAACCACAGTTTCTTGGACAGGAGCAAAGTGATTTAAACATATGGTGTGTAAGTAGCCCAAGGGCCACTGTGGCCATTTTTGCCTCTCTGCAAAAGCTGCGTTTGGCCTATTCCTCTGGTGATAAATGCACATCCATTGTGCTATATTAATTTTAGTCTATGGGTGGCAGTCCTTTTCTAAATTTCTTACATGGAGATTGCATTATAGTGTTCCTTGTTCCAGGCTTATGAAATTTTCTGTTTGAGAAACTCAATAAGATCGCTGCTAATTACATAATGTGCATTGGGGGGAGCTGGTTACATCTGGCTTCAGTACGAGCAGATGTTAAGTGAAGGTTAATACAGTGTGTCATCTTTTAAGAAGGGATGTCCCCACTGGGACTTCATGGTGGACCAAGCTTGTTTCATGTTGATGTGAAATGAAGAGAATTGCAGTGACTGAGAAGGCAGGCAAAGCAGCACATTTCGAAGTACTCAGATGTAGTATTGGATTTTAGTTGTGAATTTGTAGAATAGCAGTATCGGGAGCAGACGGAGGCCTTGGGGGTCATGAGGTCCAATTTCCATGAAAACAACCTACATTCTGCAGAATATTTATTTATTTGTAAGATTTCTCACCTGGCTTGACCATTAATCTGCAGGGTGGATTACAGCACTATAATCATATAAAAAGAAAAACAGGGGGAAATAGTTTATGCAGGTATTGAAAAACACACATGAGTAAAACAATTCGAGACAAAAGCACTACAGTACAGGCTAAACCAAACTGAAGAGGTGGGCCCCGCAAAAAGAACCTTAACTGTGAAAGGCCTGGTTAAACAGCACGTTTCAATCTGCCATATTGATTCAAAATGGCGTCTGGCATCCAAACATTGATGACAACCTCAACCTTTAGAACCCGTGTGCAGAGTTTGGCAATAATATATTGAGAGATGACCAAATATGCGCCAAAAAAGGAGGTCAAGTAACCTATGGAGAACAGATGGACAGAAAGACGCATGTATGGACAAACCACTCTTCAAAATATAGATCAGACCCAGTAAAAAAAAAGAAAAAGCCCTCTAAGCGATTTACATAAAACAATATAAATATATGTAAGAAAATACTGATTTTTTCATACACACACACACACACACACACACACACACACACACACTGGTACCTAGGGTTACAGAAGCTTCAGGTTACAGACTCCGCTAACCCAGAAATAGTACCTCGGGTTAAGAACTTTGCTTCAGAATGAGAACAGAAATCGTGCTCCAGCGTCACAGTGGCAGCGGTAGGCCCCATTAGCTAAAGTGGTAGCTCAGGTTAAGAACCATTTCAGGTTAAGAACAGACCTCCAGAACGAATTAAGTTCTTAACCCGAGGTACCACTGTATTTTAAAACAGTAACACAGAGGGACTTCCGGGGAGGCGCCTCCGGTAATGGCGGAATTCCTCTGACTGGGAGGAATCCGCTCCGTGGGAATCTGGGTCTGGCCGCCATGGCGAGGCGGAGACCCGTTAAAATCACAGGCGGGAGAAGCCTGTGAACGTGGGATTTGGCGGGCACCTTTTGCGCCTCCTCCACTTGCGGGGAACCCCGGTTTTGGGGGCTCTGGAGCGACGTGGGTTGAGCGGCGCGGTGCATCGAATCATCTGCTTCTTCCACGGATCGAAGCCGCATAGCTGTTGCCGGAGAGCGCTGACCTTTTCCTGTGGACAATTTGACTTTAAAGTAATTACCCGTGAGTAGAACTGAAGCGGAAGAATTGGATTTCTAAAGGTTTATTTTGGTACCGTAACGGGGAGGTTCAAAACAGGAAGTCCGCCTTCCCCTTTTGTAAATAGACTGAGGCAATGAAGTTGCAAGCTGGAGTCCTGGAAGGTCTTTTGTAAAAGATCAAATTTCCAACGGTAAAGAACATTAAACCCCCTCTTGGAGGCAGGAGAAGAGAGGGGGAAGTTGCGGATTGAGTATGCCTGCGGGAGAGAGCGAAGAGACTTAAAACACTGCCGCTCTGACCCTGGAAACGGGCTGCTAGTAGGACTGACGTCTTTTGGAATGTTCATTGACAGCGCTTAGAACGTTCATTGACAGCTAGCTAAATAAGAGAAATACATTGTTTCTACTGTCTCCGGCTGCTTTAAAAAGGAGTAAAAGTAACTGAAAATTGAAACTAATTTGAAACTAATTTTAGATTGTTTAAAAGAGGATACTATTGACTATTACAAATAGAAACTGTTTCCCCCTAGTGGAAGCCTTTGGAACCGGTTACCTTACAAGAGTTGGACTAGGGGAATTTCCAGCTGCAAGTTAAAAACCGTGAGACTCTGGGACTGACCTTGAATCTTTTAAATGTTATGGTAAATGGAAGAGGAAAAACAGACCAGTCAACTGCTGACAAAACATTAAGGTCTGGGAGGACTTGGTAACAATCCAGGAGAGGTCTATCATTAGGCCCTCCTGTTCTTTTTGTTGCTGTCGTTGTACTAGTATATTTGAAACCAAGAGGAATGTCGACAGAAGAGGCTTTGGTGGCTGCATTATATAAGATAAATAACTCATTGGATCAGCTTCTCAGGAAAATGGACATGATAAATGCGAAAGTGGATGTTTCAATTGCTGAGGTTGACTTGAATGCAGGGAGTATGGATAATACCAATACAGAAACCACCCAGAAATTGATACAAGAACCTATTTTGATATGGCAAGCTGTGGAGGAAGTCAGGGAAAAAGCTGTTGCTGCTGAAGGTAAAGTAACACAACTGGAGAGAAAGAGAAAGAGAGCCCCAGCCCTACAGAGGCAATTTCATGAACATAAGTTGACTCTTGCTATGACTGAACTTAAGGAAAAACAGACAAATTTGAGGATTAGAGTTCACCTTTGGTGGACATGCCCAAGGATTAAGACACTCTGGGAGATGATTCATAACGAAATGAAAAAGGTATTTAAATATACCCTTTTGAAGAAACCAGAGGCCTTTCTCCTGGGCATGGTCGGCCAATTGGTGTTAAAGAAGGATAGAATTTGTTTCATGTATGCAACAATAGCAGCAAGAATACTCATTGTGAAGTACTGGAAGACACAAGATTTATCCATTCGGGAAGAATGGCAGATGAAGTTGATGGACTATATGGAATTGGCGGAAACGACTGGCAGAAATCCGAGATCAGGGAGAAGAGCTGGTGGAAGAAGATTGGAAAAAGTTTAAGACTATTTATAGAAATACTGTAAAAATAATGAATGTTAGAAAAATGTTGGAATGGAGTTATATGGCTTTAGTAGAAATGTTATAAGGAATCAAGTATAAACAGATTAATAGTGTATTAAAGGGAAAATAAGGCTAGAATATGTCAAGATAATTATAGGATAGAAAACAGAGGAAGATGGAAAGGAATTGCTGAAATAATTAATAGAAGTGGAAAACAGAAAGGGAGGTGTGAGGAGGTCGTGGAAATAAGGGAATGAAAGATAAGACATTGAAATTGTTCTGTGTTTGAAATGGTTTGTGTCATGCTTTGTTAGTTTTATGTTTTTCTTTTTTTCCTTTTTTTGTTCTTTTTTGTTTGTTTTTCTGTTTTGTTTTGTTTAAATGGTTGAAAATTAATAAATATTATTTAAAAAATAAATATATAAAACAGTAACACAGAAAATGGAATGGAAGAGACTTCAAGGATGGGTGATGAGAAGCTCCCAAAGAACAAAAGTTAACCCAACTCTTCATCCTTAGTTGGGGGAGAGGACATTTCATGCTAGAATCAGGCAGCCACCCAGAAAGACCATCCTTTTTGTACTACTTCCAGTCTTTTGTCTCCATTGGAAGCCAATCAGAGATAGCAATTCCTATTGTCTTACTAGAAGTACCCAATTAGCTGGGCAAGAATGACCAGATCTATCTTTCCATAGAGATGACATCATTTCAATGCATTTTACACTTGCAAATGCCGGGAAGACAATAACCATTTAATGATCAGATGTTTATCAAACGCTGAAACGGGGCAATCGTTTGGTAAATATAATACTGAACAATAAAGGCATTTCATCTCATATCTCGGCAGTGTGTTTAACAGTGCAGGGGTTATAATACTAGCTGTTCTGAAGCTAATGGGAAAACCCTCATTAATTGCATGGAGGCGAAGATTTTATGCCAGGACTCGCCACATGCAAGATGAAAAGCGAGAGATGAGAGTTGAGATACATTCAGAGGAATACATTCAGCAGGATCAACGGGGGGGGGGGGGGAATGTCTGGGGACCACAATGCACCAGAACATCATCTGCAGACACATTGATATGGAAAGGACTTCCTGGAGACAGAAAACTGGAGAACTATTGAGCTAGTAGGAAAGGCCAGATTGAGCAGAATGACAGGCACTGCATTGTGGGATGGCCTCATTGTGTCATGGTTTGGAAAGCCTGAAGAGGGGTGCTGTTACCTTCACAGACACTGGGACACAGTTGTCGCCTGGACTAGCAGTGAGGAAACAGTGTTGGCATCTTTTAAATCAGGTGCAAAGATCCTGTGGCCCTCCAGGTACTGCTGGCTACAACTCCCATCGTCCCTGCCCACTGGCCATACTGGGTTGGCCTCGCACGCCAAGCCATCTGCCTTGCACGCAGCCTCAGTTGTGCATCTGCAAAGTGGGAAGAAACACGATTTACTTGGGAGGCTTGTCAAATGACAGCATCCATCAAAACCTGGAGGGCCACAGGCAGGAGTGCTGCGGTCTAAACCACTGAGCCTCTTGGGCTTGCCGATTGGAAGGTCGGCAGTTTGGATCCGTGCGACGGGGTGAGCTCCCGTTGCTCTACCCCAGCTTCTGCCAGCCCTAGCAGTTTGAAAGCACACTAGTGCGAGTAGATAAATAGGTACCACTGTGGCAGGAAGGTAAACAGCATTTCCGCACGCTCTGGCTTCTGTTGCGGTGTCCCGTTGCACCAGAAGCGGTTTAGTCATGCTGGCCACATGACCCAGAAAGCTGTCTATGGCCAAATGCCAGCTCCCTAGGCCTGAAAGCAAGATGAAGGAGCGTCTCCACCCCCATCGTTCTGCCCAGACACTGAGGCCCAGTGCTGAGGGCCTTCTAGCAGTTCCCTCACTGCGAGAAGCCAAATTACAGAGAACCAAGCAGAGGGCCTTCTCGGTAGTGGTGCCCACCCTGTGGAACGCCCTTCCACCAGATGTCAAAGAGAAAAACAACTACCAGACTTTTAGAAGACAACTGAAGGCAGCCCTGTTTAGGGAAGCTTTTAATGTTTAATAGATTATTGTATTTTAACATTCTGTTGGAAGCTGCCCAGAGTGGCTGGGGAAACCCAGTCAGATGGGTGGGGTATAAATAATATATTATTATTATTATTATTATTATTATTATTATTATTATTATGAGCGCTGCAACCCCATACTCGCCCTTGACTGGACTTAACCATCCAGGGGTCCCTTTACCTTTACCCTTTACCTTTTACCCCTGCTTTAAACAGATTGCACTGCAGGGAGCTCTCCTATGTTACAAATGCGTTTCTTAATTCATTAGAACAACAGTGCCTGGATGAGACGTTGCCTCGCCACACACACACACACACTCCCTCCTACACCCGACCGTGCAAACCCATATTAAAATGAATTGTGTTGCTTTAGGAAGTGGTGGGAGGGGTGAAATTGCTTAATCTTATTACTTCCTTGGAGAAGATTGAGCACCTCCTCATGCGGAATCAGAACCCTCGGAGCTGCGTAGAGAGATCCCTGTTTAGAAAAGTTCAACGGAAAGCATATGGGGGTTTATTTTCTGGTGTGAGTCAACAGTGATTTCTGAGCTTGTTTATCACGTAAATGTTACCCGGCGAATTATTAGACAGTTGCCATGGCAGCAAAGGCCTAGTGCTGGTAGCGGTCCTTTCCTCTAAGCAGTTAAGACAATGATCAGTCTTGCACCCTTAGAGCTAACAGTCAGCTCCAGAGCGTCAAAGTGACAGATAACATAACACCTAGTTTTTACTGATAACAAAGCAATTTGGAAATATTTATCAGATGGGCTTTTGCCGTTTGAGTGCATTTGCGCATCTTATGTAGATAATGTATATGCACGACAAAACTGAAAGCAAATATGTTCTCGTTTCATTTCCAGCGGCTTCGGGAAAGTAATAGAGACATCAGGGTGTAGTAGCGGGGAACCGAGATGAGGGAAAGCTGGACCAACTCCTGAGCCACGTTTCTGAAGCAAAGCCAGAACAGAGCAAGACAGAGTAGCTGCTGTGCCAGCTGTCAGGGTTGTGTCTGCAACCTTTGCTTCACCGGCAGCTTGCTGGGTTGGCCTCAACTGGCAAGGAATAGGACCACAGAATTGTGTACTTGGAAAGGGTCCCGAGGGTCATCTAGTCCAACCCCTTGGAGTGCAGGAATCTTAACTAAAGCATCCATGGCAGATGGCTATTGAACCTCTCCTTTAAAACCTCCATCGAAAGAGAGTCCAAAACTTCCCAAGGGAGACTGTTCTACTATCAAACAGCTCTTACTGTCAAAAAGTTCTTCCCGATGTTTAAAGTTGGAATCTCCTTTCTTGCTATTTGAACGCATTGGTTTGGGTCCTACCCGCCAGAAGCCTACTCCATCCTCCCTTGAGATATTTGAAGATGGCTATCATATCTCCTCTCAGTCTCCTCTTTTCCAGGCTAAACATACCCAGCTCCTTCAACCGTTCCTCATAAGGCTTGGTTCCCTTTGATCATCTTGGTTGCCCTCACCTGCACACATTCCAGCTTGTCAACATCCTTCTGTAATTGTGGTGCCCAGAACTGGACACGGTATTCCAGATGTGGTCTGACCAAGGCAGAACAAAGCAGGACTGTTGGTCAGGACACTAGACTTCTGTTGATGCAGCCCAGAATAGTATTAGTTCCACTTAATAATAATAATAAATTTTTATTTGTACCCCGCCCTCTCTAGCCAGAGCCGGGCTCAGGGCGGCTAACATCATAAAACTAACACAGTATACAAAGAACATAAGAACATAAAAACAGGCAATCAATTAATTAAAATACATCTTAAAATTAGTTCAGAGCAAATTAAAATCTGGACAGATGGCAGTCCACGGGTAAAATTCAGAGTGGTTAATATTCTCCAGGGCCAACTGTTACCACTGGTCTTATAAAGGACCTGTGAGTGGGTTAGGAGGCCTCTTTAATGCTGTTCTTATACGGTAAGAAAATAATCAGACTGAACCCTGACCAAAGGCCTGGCGGAACAGCTCCGTCTTGCAGGTAATTATGGTCTACTAAGACCCCTAGAGTCTTTCCACATGTACTGCTGGTGACCAGGCACCCCCATCTTATACAGTGGTACCTCTGGTTACGTACTTAATTTGTTCGGAGGTCCGTTCTTAACCTGAAACCGTTCTTAACCTAAGGCACCACTTTAGCTAATGGAGCCTCCTGCTGCCGCCGCACGATTTCTGTTCTCATCCTGAGGTAAAGTTCTTAACCCGAGGTACTATTTCCGGGTTAGCGGAGTCTGTAACCTGAAGTATTTGTAACCCAAGGTGTTTGTAACCCGAGGTACCACTGTATTTGTGCAGCTGCTGCTTCCTGCCTAAGTGCAGAACCTTACATTTGTCGCTGTTGAAATCATGAAAGGATATGGAACAGAACAGTGGGAACTTCCTGATCACTGTGTGCAGCATGGAGGTGATATTATTTCTGGAGCGTGGTGGGAGAAAGGAAAGGGTTTAATCTCCTCACTCAGTCTTCTATGCTCCTTATCTGGATTGGGAAGGGATTGGCATGCTGCCAGTTTTATTTAATGCACCCAATATCTTGTCTATTTAAAAAAATTCCTTCCTGTAGCACCTTAAAGACCAACTAAGTTAGTTCTAGGTATAAGCTTTCGTGTGCATGCACACTTCTTCAGATACATGCACACTTCTTCAGATGCATGCACACGAAAGCTTATACCTAGAACTAACTTAGTTGGTCTTTAAGGTGCTACAGGAAGGAATTTTTTTATTTCGACTATGGCAGACCAACACGGCTACCCATCTGTAACTTGTCTATTTAGTTCATGCAGTGATAATAAAATTAGATTTTTTTTTATTAAAAAAAATCTGGTACTTGGACAGGACTGGGGAGTGGAAATTTGTCTGCATCAGAGGGAAGAACTTGGTGGAGCTCAGAGAGAATAAATATCCCAGAATAGATAGAAGAGGTTTCAGATTATAACAAAACAGCATGGGTGGGGGTAGGGCAAGAAGAAAGGGTTAATTGTTTTATAGAGAGGGGGTGGGAGGAGGAGGAGGTGGAGGATCCTAAGCAAAAGATTCAAATATCTATTTAGCATCACATCTAGTTTGATTTTAGAACGTTCCCATAATAGTAAACTGAAAGCTGAGGATTTAAAGGTGCACAACATGATGTAAATTGCTGCCACCTACAGTTCAAAATGAGTAATGCACTATCTTCCCACTGCAGAAGCACTACTTATTTCTGTCCATAGGTGGCAGTGACTATCTTTAGAACGGCTCTTCAATCAGGGCTTTTTTAAAAAAGGCAATTAACGTGTATAATCAATTAGCTGCCTTCTTCTTAAAGCCATTGCACAGGCTACTTAGTTTCTTAAATTGGAACACATTTCCTAAAACCTCACTGGAAAGCGCCTTTTGTCTGGGATAGAAGGTACTGGGGAAATCCTGGAAGAATGCATTTTGATAATTTAGTGATAGTGTGCTGTTAGGAGGAGCAGCCATTTCTGAGAGTTGTTTTCCTCATTAAATGTGGCAACATGGGGGTAAATCCTGTCACAGTAAGTAGACCAGAGCCGAACTGATTTGCAGATAAACTAGCTCAAAACCCATCAGCACGTTACGAAATCATTCGTGGCCTAGTTTTCACAGAGACAATGAAGTTGCCTTTTACGCTTTTACAACATCAAATTTCCTACCAGGGACGGGCGAGTTCAGTTCTTGACATTTCCACATCAGTTTGCATTTTAAAAAACAAACAAGGCATCGTGAAAATTCAGCAGCATTTAAGTTTGAATGTCCTCTGACATGCACTCCTTTGTATGCAATTCTGCGTAATAAACATATTTCTGAGTCACTTCCCATTATAAAATGCATTTATATTCCTTTTTATGCACTGCTGTAGAATTGCGCTGAAAATTTCAGAGGAAGTGAAAATTTCGAAAGATGGATGTGTCTTCAGATTTCCTGTTGTTGTGGGAAGCACAAATTTGATAGGTTCGCCTATAAATGCAAACTGAAACAAATTTTTCCCTCAGCTCTGCCATGGACACACACTTTCCAGAAGTCTGACGCTGAAGAGAGCGCAAAATATGGTTTGAAGGTCAACATCAAAAAAAGAAGATCATGGCCACTGGTCCCACCACCTCCTGGCAAATAGAAGGGGAAGAAATGGAGGCAGTGAGAGATTTTACTTTCTTGGGCTCCATGATCACTGCAGATGGTGACAGCAGCCACGAAATTAAAAGATGCCTGCTTCTTGGGAGAAAAGCAATGACAAACCTAGACAGCATCTTAAAAAGCAGAGACATCACCTTGCCAACAAAGGTCCGTATAGTTAAAGCTATGGTTTTCCCAAATGTATGGGAGTGAGAGCTGGACCATAAAGAAGGCTGGTCGCCAAAGAATTGATGCTTTTGAGTTATGGTGCTGGAGGAGACTCTTGAGAGTCCCATAGACTGCAAGAAGACCAAACCTCTCCATTCTGAAGGAAATCAGCCCTGAGTGCTCACTGGAAGGACAGATCCTGAAGCTGAGGCTCCAATACTTTGGCCACCTCATGAGAAGAAAAGACTCCCTGGAAAAGACCCTGATGTTGAGAAAGATGGAGGGCACAAGGAGAAGGGGACAACAGAGGACGAGATGGTTGAACCGTGTTCTGGAAGCTACCAGCATGAGTTTGACCAAACTGTGGGAGGCAGTGGAAGACAGGAGTGCCTGGCGTGCTCTGGTCCATGGGGTCACGAAGAGTCGAACATGGCTAAATGACTAAACAACAACAACAACCTCAGACCACATCTATGAGAAAAGACAAAAGAACACATTGCCATGAATGTTAATGGAGCCCTTTCAGCATCAATTACCAGAAGCGGTTCCCTTTGCAAGAAAAAAACTCCACAGAAATTTAACCCTAAAAGGCAAGTTCTCTTTAAATGCACACTGGAATCAAAAGCCAGTCAGATGTTTCGTTCTGCCCATGTGGGTAGGAGATGCTCAATGAATCCATGCGGCAGGAAATTCCTGAGATGTATTTTGTTTCGGTTTTGGATATTGTCTGCCGCAACAGTCACACAGGGTGGAAAGAGCAGAATTTAATCTGTGATTAAAGATTTACTTGATTCTTCACACTGATTAATGACTTTCGTTGATGTGTCAAATCTCTAGTCTCCGGGATTAGCTAACATGTAAAGTAAGCTATAAAGTCTCTAGCACAATGGTTTTTACTCTGAAATGAACCTAAGGCTTTAAGGAACAGCCTTTGGCCTTCTGTTGAGCTCAGTTGAGAGCCAGTGTGGTGTAGTGGTTAAGAGCGGTAGACTCTTAATCTGGGGAACCGGGTTCCGTCTCCACTCCTCCACATGCAGCTGCTGGGTGACCTTGGGCCAGTGACACTTCTCTGAAGTCTCTCAGCCTCACTCACCTCACAGAGTGTTTGTTGTGGGGGAGGAAGGGAAAGGAGAATGTTAGCCACTTTGAGACTCCTGAAGGGGAGTGAAAGGCAGGATATCAAATCCAAACTCCTCCTCCTCCTCCTCTTCTTCTTCTTCTTCTTCTTCTTCTTCTTCTTCTTCCTGCCCTTCAGTATACACACAGAGATTTGCAAGCGTGGAATAGGGGAGGTTTACCTAAAAGCCCCATTTGCTTCTGCCATATGTTAAACAGAAGGTAAAAATTGGACTCGGGGAACAGGCACACCATCCATATAAAGCACTATGATACCACTTTAAACAGCTATGGACTTTCCCCATAGAATCCTGGGAAATGTAGTTTGTTGCTGAATGTTGCTGTTGTTGTCTAGTCGTGTCCAACTCTTCTGGCAATTGATGCTGAAAGGGCTCCATTAACATTCATGGCAATGTGTTCTTTTGTCTTTTCTCATAGATGTGGTCTGAGGTTGTTGTTGTTGTTTAGTCATTTAGTCATGTTCGACTCTTCGTGACCCCATGGACCAGAGCACGCCAGGCACTCCTGTCTTCCACTGCCTCCCACAGTTTGGTCAAACTCATGCTGGTAGCTTCCAGAACACGGTTCAACCATCTCGTCCTCTGTTGTCCCCTTCTCCTTGTGCCCTCCATCTTTCTCAACATCAGGGTCTTTTCCAGGGAGTCTTTTCTTCTCATGAGGAGGCCAAAGTATTGGAGCCTCAGCTTCAGGATCTGTCCTTCCAGTGAGCACTCAGGGCTGATTTCCTTCAGAATGGATAGGTTTGATCTTCTTGCAGTCCATGGGACTCTCAAGAGTCTCCTCCAGCACCAGAATTCAAAAGCATCAATTCTTTGGCGATCAGCCTTCTTTGTGGTCCAGCTCTCACTTCTATACATCACTACTTGGAAAACCATAGCTTTAACGCTGAATGTTGCTAGGAGACCTCTATTCTCCCCCCGGTTCCAGAGCAGTTCAACAATCAATCCATCTTCCCAGGGAACTTTGAGAACTGTAGCTGTGGAAGGGAAACCAAGCCTTACAATGAGTGGTTGAAGGAGCAGACTAAGTCTGTTTAGTCTGGGAAAGTGGAGACTGAGAGGAGATATGATAGCCATCTTCAAATATCTCAAGGGCTGTCACATAGAGGAGGGAACAAGCTTCTTTTCTCCTGCTCTGGAGGGCAGGATTCATACCCATAGCTTCAAGTTACAAGAAAAGAGATTCCAACTAAACATCAGGAAGAACTTTCTGACACTAAGAGCTGTTTGACAGTGGAATGGGTTTCCTCGGGAGGTCGTGGACTTCCCTTCCATTGAGGTTTTTAAGCAAAGGTTGGGTGGCCATCTGTCATGGAGGCTTTAGCTGAGATTCCTTCATTGCAGGGGGTTGGACTAGATGATCCTTGAGGTCCCTTCCAACTCTATGATTCTATGGATTAGGTCTCCTAAAAAATCTAAGCACCCTTCACAAGCTGCAGCTCCCAGAATTCTTTGGAGGAAGCCATGACTTTTTAAAGCGGCATCATAAAGTGGTGTGAAAGTGGCAGGGGGGGCAACTTGAATAAAATATTGTGGGGGGGGGAGTAGGTAAGCCTCACCCCACATAATTAATAGCTGTCAATGTTTCCCTTTTTTAAAGGGAAATTCCCTTATTCCGAATAGGATTCCTCACAAGAAAAGGGAAAAGTTGACAACTATGTGACATAATTGATCACAAGATGTGGCACATGCACACCATTTGAATGGCAATGCCCATCAACTTTAGGGGGGCACAACTAGAGATGGGAAGGCCTGGAAAAAACTGGAAGAAAAGGAAAAAATCCAGTTTTTTCTATTTTTTTCCAAAGCTGTTTTTTTCCCCAGAATTTTTTTTTGGAAAAAAGTGTATTGAATATTCAAACTATATCAAACTGTTTTTTCAATTTTTCTGGGGAAAAAATGGCTTTGGGGGAAAAAACAGAAAAAATGGGGAAAAAGCCCCTGGTTTTTCCCAAATTTTTCCGCCCCCCCCCCCCCAGGCCTTCCCATCTCTAGCCACAGTCCCCTCAAATATTTCATTGGGGGAGCTGAAAGGACCTATGGAATGTGGCTTATATGTGCGTACAGCTATATATGCACAGGGCCTGTGTTTGCAATCAGGAGCTACTCTGAGCAATTTATTCGTGTTGATATTTTCATTTCTATTCTGCAAACTCATCTAAAATATATATCCACGCAGCGTGCCAAATCTCGTTAAAGAAGCGAAACAAAACAGAGCAAGTAAAATCAAAGCAAAATACCTTAAGGAAACAGAAGGGCAAAATGGGTCATCTGACAAGAAGGTTCTAAAAACAATAAATCATTTTCCATAAGAAGGCTAGCCGAAACAACCAAACCTTAAGTTGGTGGCCTTAAACTCATTATAGACAGTGCCAGCTTGATTTCGTGAGGCAGAGTCTTTCGTAACCCCTGTGCTGCCACACTAAATGCTAAACATCCCAGCCCAGATCTGCCCCTGAAACAATTTGGGGAGTGAGGTGAACACTTTTTAAAGCATTTTTAAAACCCTGTTTCAACATACAGTTAAATTACAGTTTGGAAATATCCTGCGGGCGGCTATTCCTTCATGAGCAGAAGAGCTATCCTGTTCTCAAATTCTGCTGAATGTATTGAGGTCAGTGGGGAGGAATGGCCATCTCTCGTAATTGGTTCCTCCATCGAATTTGGGAGCGTGCGATATTTTCTCTCACAGTATTAAGGCAGAACGGAAATGATTTGCAAAGGAACAAGCGCCAGACCCCTCAGTACTGCAGGAGATTCCAGGCTTCGTTTTCACTGAGGCAGTGAAGCTGTGTCAGGTCTCTAACGCTGAGAGAGTACCTTGCCAATTGCACCACTTGCATATGATCAATCGGTGCGTGTTAGAGAGTGACAACAAGGCTCTGTTGGCCCGTGTGTTTTGCAAAGGATTCTGGGAAGTGTTACGGAGTATACACAATCCACCATAGCTGTCAAGTGCCCCTTATTTGAAGGGACAGTCCCTTATTCCAGCGCCATGTCCCGCTGCTGTCCCTTATTGATGGATGTCTCTTAAATGTCCCTTAAATGATGTCCCTTAAATTTCAAAGGAAGCAGCTCCTCTCCCTCCCTCCCTGCTGGCCAGGGAGGAGGGAGGCTCCAACTGTGTTGCTTGGCTGTGTTGCTCACCCAATAAGAAGTCTAAGAACGACGAGGGTGGAGCTTGCATGCCTTGTGTGTGGCTAGTTAATGTAAGCTGAGGGGTTTTTTGAATGCTGGACGCCATTTTGTTGTATGTGCTGCTGTAAACTTTGCAGTGCAAAGCCAGGCCGGGGAGCCATCTTAAGTTGAGGCTGCATAGGCCTTGTGGTGCATGTGATTCAGATTCTATTCAGTTGAACCTCTGGTTACAAAGTTGGTTGAACAGTGTTCTTGAAGCTACCAGCATGAGTTTGACCAGACTGTAGGAGGACAGGAAAACTGGAGTGCCTGGAACAGGTGAGGCAGCAGGTCCCTTATTTTGGCTGCTGGTCCCTTATTTTCAAGGGGGCTGGTCCGTTATTTTCAAATTTGTAAGTTGACAGCTATGCAATCCACACAGGTGGTGACTGGGAGCTAGAATACTCCCAATGCAAACTTTTCATGTGTATTGGGAATATAGTGGCACCTGCCCTGTGGAACGCCCTCCCACCAGATGTCAAAGAGAAAAACAACTACCCGACTTTTAGAAGACATCTGAAGGCAGCCCTGTTTAGGGAAGCTTTTAAAGTTTAATAGGTTATTGTATTTTAATATTCTGTTGGAAGCCACCCAGAGTGGCTGGGGAAACCCAGCCAGATGGGCAGGGTATAAATAATAAATAAATTATTATTATTATTATTATTATTATTATTATTATTATTATTATTGCAGACAAGCTAGTTTTTGAACAGTGTGCCTGCCAAGATGTACTATGTCCACAGCATTCCCGTGATCTACCAAGCTAATTCTCCATCAGAAGAAAAGGAGATAGCATTACTTGATCTTACTGAACTCCTGCTGTCTCTTGCTGATCACAACTGTCTATCTCTCTCTAACTGCTCGCAGACAGACTGCTTAATTCTCTTTGCAAGATCACATAAGCACCAAGTTTATTGCACATGCAGTCCTATCAGCTTCCTCCCCCTGAAACAGCAAAATAATCATTGTTCATAAATAGTCATATATGAAGAAGAAGAAAATCCTCAGAAGTCGGAGGCGGGTGGGTGAGAATCGGGGCTACCCATCACAGCCATCAAGTACTGCAGTGGAAATTAGCCACTGGCAAAAAATAAAATATTTTTATTTATTGATTGATTTTGAACAAATACTTCCTCTGTTCTGGTGTCTACTTAAGGACAAAAGAGTTTTCGTGTTTTGTTTACTTCTTTACTCTTGGTTCCTCTGAGGCACAATTAGGGAATGAAAAGGCACCTTTGTTTTGAGAAATATCAAGGTTGCCTTAAATGCATATTTGCTCTGATCCACTGTTCCCTTTTGGGTGCAGACACAGTTGTGTATTTTTGGCATATGATGCATTAAAAAAAAAAAGTTGCAAGGAACTGAACAGAGGGAGGATAGATTATTGATAAGACAGTATAGGCTACTGAGCGTAGATGATGATGATTTCTAACCAAGAATGCTTGAGTCTGATTTTAATTCATCTGATTTTCATTGCACCTTTCATTAAAGACGGTAGTTTTGGGATGAGCCCTTCTTACCTTTCCAATGTGAATGAGGCAGGAAGTCAGTTGTTCCTTTTGCACAATGTCTGCAGATTTGAACATCAGAGGATGAGCTTCTCTGGATTTTGTGAGGCAGTTGCTGTACAGAAGAAATGCTTTTAAGTAAAAGATGCACACAAAATGCGCATTTGGCAGACAATGCGGGAAAGCACTGAGAACTGCATGTTTTAGAACTGCCAGTAAAAGTATGTACACAATGCAAATAATTTAATTGTAGAGTATGAACACGTTCCTTTAAAAAGCCACACAAAACAGGATGGAACAGACTTATGATTGACAGCCACCCTGAAACAGGATGTAATTAGATACTAGTGAAATATTCAGATTTGAAAGAGATGGATGAGTCTCATTTTGACTTAAGAACATTAGAAGAGCACTGTTGGATCAAAGTCCCATCTAGTTCAGCATCCTGTCTCACAGTAGCCAGCTAGATGCCCATAAAACTCAATATCCCATGTCAATATCACATATGCTCATTTATACATCTTTTCCAAACCACTTATGCAGTAATCTGCATTTGTTGTTATTTCAAAACAAACCAATCCATATTTATGTGTGCATTTAAATGCATATTAAAATAAGTTATCACTGGATTGCATTTAAATACGTATTTCATCTCAGTATATGCCTTTCTAAATAAAATTTCTAAATGTATTTTGGTACATTGTGTGAGCTGAGAACTCCATCACAGCTTCCAGAGAAGTGCGAAATCCAAGGGATAATTACTTGTTCCGATCTGTGCATTAGTCCAGGAGGTGCAAATTAGGTCAGTTCACTAAAAAAAAAAAGCAAACGGAACAAAATCCTCACCCATTGCTAGTCCAGCATCACATCTGGAAGGGGAAAAAAATCATTGCATGCTTCTCTGAAATGCACGAGTCATTGCAGAGTCGGGGCCTGCAAACCGACCACCACTTTCTGAAGGAAAAGAAAGAGAAGTGGTTGGTCTTGCTGCATCTGCTGGTAGGAAAAATAGAATAAGGGAGGAAAAGAGTAGTGGGTGGAGCTTTGTATCTGTCTTCCTTGCCCCTGGCTCATCTGAGAAACCTGGAGGAGATCTGAGGCCATTGACTGTGATAAATCAACACCAAAAGATTACCGAGCTGCCGAAGCGGTTTTGCTAATTAAAAAACCTCCAACTTCTCGAGATCTCCCCAGCAAAGCATTTGCGGCTGTTACCTAGTCATTACTTACCGTGTGCTTGGCATCTTATTAATTTCCATGATGAATATTCCAAAGCACCTTAGGAGTTTCCGTCAAGCACCCGTCCTTTGCAAACTGTGAAATCAGGATCGGTCAACCACAAAATGCTGAGCCATAGTCCAGGACAGAGGCAGGGGACAGGTTTCAGTCTTACGGCCACATCTCTCTTTCGACGGCAACCTTCCGTGGCCCAAATGCAAAAAAATATACAGTCATACCTTGTGTTACGTTTGCTTCATGTTGCGGCTTTTCAGGTTACAAACGCGGCAAACCCGGAAGCGATCTGTGTGCTTCGCGCATGCGCAGAAGCACTGTATTGCGCTGCCCACTTGCACAGTAGCGGCTCTCTACTTACGGACTTTTCAGGATGCAAACGGCACCCTGAAACGGATCGCGTTTGTAAGTAGAGGTGTGCAAGTGGGGAATGGGTATAGATAATATGAATGCTGCAATTGCTAAATATAACAAACAAGCAAACTGTCATGGTATTGACGGAGAATGAAGGGGAAGAGGAGAGACAGGCAGAGGAAGGGGGCAGGAAGTGACGGTGGAGGAAAGAAGGGAAGGTGAGTGAGGAGGAGGGACAGCTCACAGATGTTGGAACAGAGCCTCAACACCACACAGGAAGTTCTGGCACGGACAGTGAAGCAATGCCTGTTCCATCTGCCCAGGAAAGGGGGGTGTTAAAGAGGAGGGGACAGAGACATCACATGAGAATTCCACGCCTTTTCTGCTGGAGAAGGGGCGGGCGTAAGGCACTCTAGGAATCTGAGCCGAAGGATTCAGATGCATAATTGTACGTGCTGCTTGTACATATGCAAAATAAAGGATGTATATATGTATCTCTGAGTGAGCAGAGGCATTTCTTGCGGAGAGCGTTCACAAGCCATCACACAAACCAGCAAGCAAAAAAACACCCAATAATTTTTAAGGGGTTCCCCTATGTTCTGAAAGTTAGAGATTAATTCCGAATGCACAACAGAAGAAAAATTCAGTGGTGTAACTTTTGGGGTGGGGTGGGGATGGGGTGGGCTGGCTGGCAGGGAAATAAAAGACAGTGTAAAACGACAGCAAGGCGATGTGTTTCCATAGCACCCTTATGTATAGCTATAACAACATACATAGCTGGAGATGGCGGAGAGCAAAAATCCATATTACTTTCACTTAGAGGGGATGGTGTTCAATAGAGCACAGAATTATTGACTTCCCTGGTAGGGAAAGGTTAAGACTTATATTTAAGTAGCTGCTACAAGCCAGCGGAGCAGAACAGTCACACATGTTCAACCTTCAATAGCCCGTTGCTGTTTCTGAGGTGTTTCAATATCTAGCCAGTAAACAGTGCAAAATATGTAATATTTCCATACATACTTTTATTTGCATGCCGCCTTTCAACAATTTCAAACCAAGCTTAAGGCACTGTGAAGTTAACATATATGAGAGAGTGCTGGAGGGGAAATAGTTAAACAGGTTGCACAGACAGGACCCAGGGGGGTGGAGTCAGTGGGTCTATAAAACTAGTTCTGGGAGGAGTTCGTGGAGAGTTGTTGGTGGGTAGTTGGTTGGAGTTCGTGGGTTGGCTGGTTGGGAAAGGCAGTTGGTAATAGAGAGACAGGGCAGTGGGTTCTTGAGTGTGGGGAGGTAAAAGAGATAGAGAGAGGAAAATAAGACTAAGAAAGTAAAGAGCAACAACATTTGGAATGCTGTAAAAGTTTTGCTTGTGTCTGAAATAAAATACACTCTTCTTTATTAATTGAAAAGCTGACTGAGACTGAAGTGATTTTACCAGGGAGGACCTGGTTGGTGGCAGCGGATTAGTGGTGTGTGGGTCAATAGTCCGTGAGACGACCGGGGGCTCCATACGAACGCCACAGGCACTTTATGAAAAGGAACAAAATACGCAAGTCTAATGTAAGGAAAGAAGTCATATAAATAGACGAAACATTAAAAAAACACACACAACCAATTGAACAATCGACACATGCATTTCTGGGTTGGCATCCATCTGTCTTGGAAGACTATGGAAGAGTGTGTCTTCCAGGGCAAAGCCAAACAGTTGGGGAGCTACAGTGCCGGCTGTGGCTGCAGAGACCAATATGGGAGAGACATGTTTTATTGCAGCCGGGGCAAATGAAGACGTCTGGTTTTGCTGCGACAGATGCAGCACAACATTTCGGCTCTCTGCGTTCCTCCCAGTGGTCATTCTTCCTCTGGTCACTGTTGTGGATACACAACCTGACTGTCTGTCTGTCTCCAGGCACTGCAGCCGTCTGCAAGGGATTCCTTTATGACGGGTTTAGTGTTGCCAGCCCAAACTAAAATGGGTGCAATTTGAGGGTGGAGGTGCCTTCTAATGGTATTCAGGGCTTTTGAATTGGCCATTGGCAAAACGGTTGAAAATTTAACCCCCTGCAAGTAAAGGAAACCGTTCTTCCCGAAGCTTAAGAATACTTGGTTGGAGGAAAAAAAGAATTCCCAATTGTTTGTAATAAAGAGAAACAGAGTCACTGCAAGTTAATGGCCCAGCTGGGGAGGAGGCTAGAGGTCAAGTGATAAGTCTACTCTGCTTTGCCTGTTCGGCTTGAGAAAGAAGCCATGAAGGTCAGTGGTCCTTGCAGCAATAAATGGAAGAGGAGTGCAGAATACTCAATATCTCTTGTGTAATGCTGCGTAAAGACTCCCTAGAGCAGCCTCCCCTAACCTAGTTCTCTTCAAACATTTTGGACTACAACTTCCATCAGCCCTGACCAGCTCAGCCATGCTAGGACACCAAGCAGGAGCATGCCACATGTTTTTTTCTGCAGGGTTCCTTGGAGAGGAATAATAATAAAATAAATACACGTCTGTTTGCTCATCCCAAGAAGAGGCCGCAGCTCAATAACTTTGTGAACCACCCAGAGGACTCGTTTACTGGGAGAGGGTGGTGCTGTGGTCTAAACCACTGAGCCTCTTGGACCTGCTGATCGGAAGGTCAGTGGTTCGAATCCCAGTGATGGGGTGAGCTCCCGTTGCTCTGTCCCAGTTCCTGCCAACCTAGCTGTTCAAAAGCATATCAGCACAAGTAGATAAATCGGTATCACTGCGGCGGGAAGGTCAAGCTGATTCCCCTTGCAGGGAGTCAACATTGTGGCCAGATCATGAACCCGACTCATGAATGCGGGACTTAGGTAGCTCCACGTCACAGGGAGTTCCTGGCCGTGTCATTTCATATCCGCCAGTCTGATTGGCCGAGGGGGGCATGGCTTAGTCCATTTAAACAAGTCCGGGTGGCGGTTAGGCATTGGAGTATTTGGTGGGAAGTGAGGGGAGGTGGCGGTCATCACCTACCCCTTCTATTTCAAGGGTATTCCATTAAAGGAATCCAAGGGGGGGGGGTGTCCTCTGTACGAAGCCCAGGCGGGGGCCAGAGCCATAGCACGACCCCTATCGGTGACCCTGGGGGAATTCCTAGTTGATGTGCATCAACAGGGCTCCCCCTATTGGTGGTTGTGACATTAACATATGAGAGTACTGGAGGTGAAATAGTTAAACAGGTTACCCAATCAGAACCCAGGGGGTGGAGTCAGAGGGACTATAAAACCAGCTCTGGGAGGGGCAAAGGAAAAAAAGAATTTGTTGGGAGTTGGGTGGTTGGTTGGAGTGGGAGTGAATTAGGATAGAGTCTGTGGGTAGGTTGAGTTAGTGTAGAGAAATAAGCTGAGTCAGGAACAGTTTGGAGCTAGGAAGACAAGTAAATATCTGAGAGGTGGTTTAGTGAGTGAGAGCAGGTAGCGGAAGTTATAGGTCTGGATAGGCACCCCATGATTGTAATCGACTGATACCGTTTATGAAACCACATGCTTGTTAAACTGCAATAAATAAACAGAAGTTTACGTTCCAATTTAACCTTGACTGGACTCAGTATTGTACCAGGTAGGGCCCGGGTGGTAGCAGTGAGAAATAAAGTGGTGGCACAGGGATCAATAGACGGTGAAACATCTGGGGACCCTGTGTGATCGCCACAGTGGTTAACCCTTATAACCCTTATTAGACTCCCTGCAGGTGGGCAGGAGTCAGATATAGTCATTGGTTCCAATGCCTAAGCCAATACCACTCACATTCTGTAACCAATAAAGTTGTGGCCTTTTTGAGCCCAGTAACCTAAATTCTGGTGTCAGGCATCTTTATTCTACAACGGGGCGAGGGTTCAGGACGTTGCCACGCAAACAGTATTTTTGTTTGCTCTGACTTCCGTCACGGTGTTCCCTTGCGCCAGAAGCGGTTTAGTCCTGCTAGCCACATGACCCGGAAAGCTGTCTGCGGACAAACGCTGGCTCCCTCGGCCTGAAAGCGAGATGAGTGCCGCAACCCCATAGTCACCTTTGACTGGACTTAACCATCCAGGGGTCCTTTACCTTTTTTTACCTAGTGTCAGAGGATGGGCAGAGGAGGAAGGGTGGAGACTCCTTCCCCAGCCTGACACTTCCAGAGAAGAAGACAGTTCAGAATTACAACAGTGGTTTGAGGGAGGTCACAGCTCAGAGGAAGACGAGGGGGAAAGTTGGGATATAATGGGAGAGGAGAAGGAGGAGGCAGAGACGGAACAGCTTATCACTAGAAAGCATTCTTTTTTTTTAATTTTTAATTTATTTATTTATTGATACAGCAAGAAAAGAAAAAAGAGAAAACACAAATACCAAATTACACAGGAATAACCAGACACAGAATTTTCATTAACAAACAATAAAACATAAATTGGTCTTAACACTAAATACCCAACCAGTGGCGTAGCGTGGGTTGTCAGCACCCGGGGCAAGGCAAGTAATTTGCACTCCCTAACCCCTAACCGACCGGGTGCCAGGTAGGGGCAGAGAACTGCAAGTGCGAGCGCCCCCCCCAGATGTTGCGCCCAGTGCGGCCGGCCCCCCCTGTACCCCCACGCTATGCCACTGGACCCAACCTCCCGTCTATTCCATATTTCGATTCCATATTACTTATTGCCAACACACACTTTTATTGTAATTAAACTTTTTCTTAATATATCTTAATTCTTATATCTGCCTTACAACTATTATTGAACTTCCTCGAATGCTGCAACAGAGTTTAAACTACTATATTTATATTTCAAATATTCTTTGAAAACCTCCTATTTTGAAACAGATTCCTGGTTTGATTTAGTCTTTATTTTTTCTGATAGACGGTCTAATTCGGCATATTCTGTCAGCTTTTGGATCCAAACTTGTATAGAGGGAATTTCATTACTCTTCCATTTTGCCGCGATAAGAAATCTTGCTAGCAAGCAAGGCGGCAACCAGAAAGCATTCTAAACCTACCATCCTCTCATGTGAGGTTAACATGTGAAAGAAGGAAACTGTACATCTAAAATACTGGTAAATAAAATCAGAAACCCACTTCTCCAATGCTGGCCACTTTTGGGCTGCAAATCTGTATAATCTTAGCTAGTGGGAAAATGAAAATTACCCATTAGAACTTACTTCTGAGTAGTCATGTATAGATTTGTGATGGAGAGAACAGAACTCCTTTTCTTTTTCTTTTGTTTCAGTAATTGCAGGAAGAAATGTCAAATACAGAGATGAGCTGGGGAGGTCTTGTTCCCTTTTAGCATGTACCGCACTAACTATATTTGCTATACATTTTGGTAAGGAAGAAAAAAGAATGGTACTCTCTGGGAGAAATTGATTTCATACAAGATGATTGCTCCTGCGTTAGACAGCGGAGTGATATGTGAATGGCATAATTATGGGGGAAAAAGTTTCCTTTTATAGAAGGACTGTATGCAGAAGGTGACTTTTCTACTGTATAAATTGCTGACAAAATTGCGGAAATCGGTGTGCTTAATAGCCCCTATTGGAAATGATTAAAAGTTCAAGAATGATATTTCCCAGCCTTCCTTTCAAATGGATGATTTTTATTTCATTTTATTGCTAAAACACCAGTTTTAAAGCCAACTCCACGATTGGACTCAGCTTTAGACCGTTGAAAACTACTTAGCTGCACTAGCTGAAGATTAGATGGTGATGGAACTCAGATCTGTAGAGTGTTGTGAAGAACCAGCCACCTAAGGGACTGCAAGCAGGGGTTGCAATCAGTTTGTGATTATTATTTTTAAGTCCTCATGAAAATTCATCAGCATCTTAAAGTGAATTTCCCTTAATAGACACACGTTTGCTTAGACATTTTGCCTAATGTATGCAATTTTTTCAAAGCAATTTCCACAACAATAATGCATTTGGTATGTTACCTTCACTAATATGTGCGTTATTATTATTATTGCACACTTTAACCCAGTACATTTATTTTTAAACATATTACTTGGCATTGCACGGGATGCGGGTGGTGCTGTGGGTTAAACCACAAAGCCTAGGGCTTGCCAGTCAAAAGATCGGCGGTTCGAATCCCCGTGACGGGGTGAGCTCCCGTTGCTCGGTCCCTGCTCCTGCCAACCTAGCAGTTCAGAAGCACAAAGTGCAAGTAGATAAATAGGTATCACTCTGGTGGGAAGGTAAACGGCATTTCCGTGCGCTGCTCTGGTTCGCCAGAAGCGGCTCAGTCATGCTGGCTGCATGACCCGGAAGCTGTACGCTGGCTCCCTCAGCCAATAAAGCGAGATGAGCCCCGCAACCCCAGAGTCGGCCACAACTGGACCTAATGGTCAGGGGTCCCTTTACCTTTACCTTACTTGGCATTGCAACATTTGGAAAAGTGCAAATTTCAAACGATGGCTGCCTTCGGGTTCTCATACTGTTTTGAAGAAGGTGAATTTTGTAGACTGAACTTCAGGGTGAACTTTATCAAATCCCCACTCCATCCCTAGCTGATGGGATTGGTTAAGTCACCCTGGGACAGGGCTGTTGACTCGGAGCCGGGAGACGGAACACGTTACAACTGGGAAGGCAAATATTGTGAAGGCGAAAATCCTAGTCTAAACTCCTAAAGTGGAAGCTCCTAAACTACAACTAATGGCCAACCTGAGATGTATAATTCAATCAGTGTTGAAGTAGGATTCTGCTACCAATCTGGTCAGCTTTGGTGTGTGGAAAGGGGATTGGGGACCCCACCTTATCCTTCAAGTCTGTCAGCAAAATGGCTTGAGAATTTCTCACTGGTATTTTGAACAGCCAGGAGATTTTGCTCTTGCTTGCTATGGAGCCAGCTCTGGCTGAGTGGGAGCCAGCTCTGACAGCTGGTCAATTTAGCACTATTAAATCAATTTAAACAGGTTGGCTTATACATTGTCTGTTTAATACTTTGTAAAAAAAGAAAGAAAGAAAAAGAAAAGGTAATGCCAAATGCACTGCATTTTAGGTAATCAAATTCTGTTTGTTCTGCATGTGTGCACACTGGTGCATGGGCAGAAAGACAGGAAGTTTGTTTTGTGCAAACGTGCTCACTTTTTCCTAAAACACATAGGCTGGGAAATATTGGATTGTTTTCGTGATTAGAATGCTAGCACTTTTGTCCTGTTTCGTAATGTTCCTTTCACACTTTGGTACCTGTTGCTTTATAGAACTGTGTTTTCCCCCCCTGCAATACAGGCATGTTGTGCCGAATTTCATTAATAGAATCACAGAATTGGAACTGTAGGGATGGATGGATGTAGGCACCCCAATTTAAGAAGGATATTGGCAAGCTGGAGCGTGTGCAGAGGAAGGCAACCAAGACGATCAAGGGTCTGGAAACTAAGCCTTACGAGAAACGGCTGAGGGTGCTGGGTATGTTTAGCCTAGGTTTACCAGACGTTCCCAGGGACAGTCCCCAGATTTGCAAATCTGTCCCCAGACAAATTCCATCCTCAGAATGTCCCCAGATTTGCAAATCTGTGCCCGGGAAACATGGCAGTGGCACCCTCAGCAGCCCGGAGCCAGCCTGGTAGTGCAGTTGGCTCCGGCTGGCTTCAGGATCTGCTTGCTGCTCACTGCCATGGCGCCTGGCATTTTTCCTTGCTGGAAGTCCCCATATGATGTGAGGACTTCTGGAGAGGAAAAATGGTGGGCTCCATGGCAGTGAGCAGCAAGCAGCTCCTGAAGCCAGCCAGAGCCAACTGTGCTACCAGGTTGGCTCCAGGCTACTGACTGCCGCTGCCACTGCCGAAGGGGAACCAGGGACATCTGGTGGTACAGATCTCCTGCCCCCTTTCCCTTTTGTTTTGACTGATAGGGGGAGGCTCAGGAGTCACAGGTGTGTGGCGTGCCATTGTCCAGTGTTTAGAACATTTATGCACATTTATGTTTCACAGGGTGCAAAAGAAGGGCTTTGCACTTTGCCTGGCAGAGAAACTGCATGCCTTGAGCCCCTCCTGGGCAACGGCCGCCCACCCGTGACTCTGGAGCCTCCCCTGATCTGTCAAAACAAAGGGGGAAGGGGGAAGGAGATCAGGGAAGGCTCAGGAGTCACGGGTGGATGGCGCACCATTGCCCAGTTTATAAAAAACTCTGCGTACAGTGGTGCCTCGCAAGACGAAATTAATTCGTTCTGTGAGTTTTTTCGTCTTGCGGTTTTTTTCGTCTTGCGAAGCACGGTGTTGGAAAAGCTTTGGAAAAGCTTCAAAAATCACCAAAGTCCTCAAAAACCTCAAAAAAGGCTACCACACCGCGTTCTATGAGTTGCTCCTCGAAGTCAAGTCGCAACTGTATTAACGGTTTTAAGAAAAAGGAAACAAACTTGCAAGACGTTTCCGTCTTGCGAAGCAAGCCCGTAGGGAAAATCGTCTTGCGAAGCAACTCAAAAAACCAAAAACCCTTTCGTTTTGCGAGTTTTCCGTCTTGCGAGGCATTCGTCTTGCGAGGTACCACTGTATTTATGTTTCACAGGGTGCGAAAGAAGGGCTTTGCACCTTTATACAATATGCATGTGTGCTTGGGCCCAGGGTCTTTTGTTTTTTTTTTAATAATATTTTTTTTATTGCTTTTTTTTCCAAGGTCAGGATACATCGTCAATTACACAACAAAAGCGATTTTACAAAGAAAAAGAAAAAGTTAAATAAAAGAAAATTCACTTTTCCAAATCTTTTTTCATAGTCAACTGGACTTCCCCACATCTTCCATCCCTGAATTCTTTACAATAAAAGAAAATTATACAGCAAATTAATACCTTGTTTCATGTGTTTTTGTACTTTCATCCAATTATATACTCTAAATTTAAACTTTTCACAGTCATAACTTAATTTCAATCATTTTCAAATCTCAATACTGAAGCATGTTTTTCCCAAAACTTAGCAAATTCTCAACTTTCATATAACTTATAATGTTTTTGTAGATAGTCCTTAAATTTTTTCCAATCCTCTTCCACTGCCTCTTCTCCCAGGTCTCGGATTCTGCCAGTCATTTCAGCTAATTCCATGTAGTCCATCAGTTGCGTATGCCACTCTTCCAGCGTGGGTAGCTCCTGTGCCTTCCAATATTTGGCTATAAGAATTCTTGCTGCTGTAGTTGCATATAAAAAGAAAGTTCTGTCTTTCTTTAACACTCTCTGGCCTACAATGCCCAGGAGGAAGGCCTCTGGTTTCTTATGAAAGGTATACCTAAATACCTTTTTCAACTCGTTATAAATCATTTCCCAAAAGGCCTTCACCCTCGGGCATGTCCACCAGAGGTGAAAGAATGTTCCTTCAGCCTCCTTACATTTCCAACATTTATTGTCTGACAAATGGTATATCTTTGCGAGTTTGACTGGGGTCATGTACCACCTGTACATCATTTTCATAATGTTTTCTTTTAAGGCACTACATGCCGTAAATTTCATACCGGTGGTCCATAACCTTTCCCAGTCTTCAAACATAATGTTGTACCCAATATCTTGTGCCCATTTTATCATGGCTGATTTAACCATCTCATCTTGAGTATTCCATTTTAGCAACAAGTTATACATTCTTGAAAGCACTTTCGTCTTAGGTTCAAGTAGTTCCAACTCTAATTTTGATTTTTCCACCTGGAAACCAATTTTTTTGTCCTTTTTAAAGATCTCTAAAATTTGGGCATAATGAAACCAGTCTCGCACCTTTCCTTTCAATTTTTCAAAACTCTGCAACCTCCAAGTGTCACCCTCTCTTTCTATTATTTCACAGTATTTTGCCCAGCCACCCCCCATATTAAGTATTTTTGTGGCCTTAGCCTCCATCGGTGATAACCACCTCGGAGTCTTGTTTTCAAGTAAGTCCTTGTATTTAGTCCAGACGGTAAACAAAGATTTCCTGACAATATGGTTTTTAAACAACTTATGAAACTTTACCTTGTCGTACCACAAATATGCATGCCACCCAAAAGCATTGTTAAACCCTTCCAGATCTAGGACATCAGTGTTTTCTAACAAAAACCAATCTTTCATCCAGCAGAAGGATGCAGCTTCATAATACAACCTTAAGTCCGGCAGGGCAAATCCCCCTCTTTCCTTTGCATCTGTTAGTATTTTAAATTTTATTCGGGGCTTTTTGCCCTGCCAGACAAACTTCATAATGTCCCTCTGCCACTTTCCAAAACACTCCACTCTGTCCACGATCTGCAGGGCCTGAAACAGAAACAACATTCTTGGCAATACATTCATCTTAACTGCAGCAATTCTTCCCAACAAGGAAAGTTTCAATCTTGACCAAATTTCTAAGTCCTTTTTGATTTCAGACCAGCATTTTTCATAATTGTCTTTAAATAGATTCAAATTTTTCCCGGTCAAGTTGACCCCCAGGTATTTCACTTTTTTAACCACATTTAATTCTGTTTCCTTTTGGAACCCATCTATTTCTGAAGGTGTCAAGTTTTTTGCCAAGACCTTAGTTTTTTGTTTGTTTAACCTAAATCCCGCCACCCGACCAAACTCAGAAATTAGTTCTAAAGCTCTTTTTGTGCTGGGTTCTGGCTCCTGTAATGTCAAAACCAAATCATCTGCAAAAGCCTTCAGTTTATATTGTTTTTCTCCGACCTGTATTCCTTCCACCCGCTGGTCCTTCCTAATCAAGTTAAGCAACACCTCCAGGACAGAAATAAATAGCAAGGGTGATAAGGGGCACCCCTGTCGTGTTCCTTTTTCAATTTTGAACTCCTCTGTCACCACATTGTTTACTATCAATTTAGCTTTTTGCTCTGAATAGATTGCTTCAATACCATTTTGGAACGCCCTTCCCACTCCCATCCCTTCCAAATTTTTCTTCATAAATTTCCAAGATATATTATCAAAGGCCTTCTCCGCGTCTATAAAAATCAAAGCTGCTTTTGTGTTCAAATTTGTCTGCAGTAACTCCAAAACATCAACAATATTCCTGGTGTTGTCAGACAGATGCCTGCCAGGGAGAAAGCCTGCTTGGTCTTTATGAATTACTTCGTTTAAAACTTTTTCCAGTCTATTTGCCAAGATATCAGCAAAAATTTTGTAATCCACGTTTAGGAGTGAGATGGGACGGTAGTTCTTAAGTTGAGTCTTTTCAGATTCCAATTTTGGTATCAAAGTGATGAATGCCTCTTTCCACGATTCTGGTGCCCCCTTCCCTTCCATAATTTGGTTACATACCTCCATTAGTGGTTGAGCCAAATATTCCTTCAATGTCTTATAATATTTGGAGGTAAGTCCATCTGGGCCTGGGGATTTGCCCAATTGCATGTTCTGAATGGCGCTTTCAATTTCCTGTTGTGATATTTTGTAATTCAGGGCTGTTTGTTTATCTTGTGTTAGTTTTTGCAGGCCATGACTTTTTAAGAATTTATTTATCTCAGTCTCCACTTGGGGTCCTTGAGTAAACAATTTTTTAAAGTATCTCTGGAAGCACTTTCTAATTTCTTCTGGTTTCTGAATACATTCTCCTTCAACCTCTAGATTGGTAACAAAGTTCAATTTTTGTCTCTTTTTCAGCTGCCATGCCAGCAGCTTCCCACATTTATTTGCCGATTCGAATGATCTTTGTTTCATCTGTTTAATTTTCCATTCAACTTCTTGATTTATCAGTTTCGCATATTGTGCTTGATGGAATTTTATTTCTCTTAAAACCTCTTTTGATTTTGGATTAAGTCTCAACTTTTTCTCTCCGTCTCTTATCTTCTCCAAAATCTTGTCCTTTTTACCATTCCAGAGTTTTTTCTTAATAGTATTCTGTTGTATCAGGAACCCTCTCATAACAGCTTTACTCGCGTCCCAGATTGTTTTCTTTTCCACCGAAGTGTTCAAATTTATTTCAAAGTAATCTTTCATCGTTTTTTGGGCCTTCTTCACAATCTCCTGATCTCTAAACAAGGAGTCATTCATTCTCCATCTGAAGGATCCAGCTGGTGTAAGTCTCAAGTCTATTTTCAAAGCGTTATGGTCGGAGCAAGTTTTGGGGCAGATCTCTATTTTTTTAGTCTTAGGTGCCAGTCCTCTAGATATCCAGATTTGGTCGATTCTTGTCCAGGATAGGTGGGCCTCAGAAAAGAATGTTCCCTCTTTACCTAGAGGGTTCTTTATCCTCCAAATATCAATCAAGTCCATATTGTCTGTAAATTCAAAAAAAGTCTTTGGTAGTCTGCCATCTTTAGTCAAGTTTTGATTTTGTGACTTATCCATGTGCGTGGAGACAACCCCATTCATATCTCCCATCAGAATGATGTTAGTATAGTCAATATAGTCCAGCATTATCTCATGCAGCTTCTTATAAAATTCCGATTTCCCCTCGTTTGGTGCATAAATTCCTACTATCAGAAATTTTTCTCCTTGTGATTGTATTTCAATCGCCAAAATTCTTCCTTGTTCGTCTTTAAACACAAATTTTGGTGCTAGGCTCTCCTTTGCATATATCACTACTCCTCTTTTTTTGACTTTATCTAATGATGTAAATTCTTGGCCTAGTCTCTTGTTGGTTAGTACTCTTCTGTGGAGCCTAGTCACATGGGTTTCTTGAAGGCAAATGACGTCTAATTGTTCTTTCCTCAATATATGAAAAATTCTTTTCCTTTTCTCGGGGGAATTTGCGCCATTAATGTTCCAACTAAAAAGCTGCAAAGACATCCTGGATCAATTTGTCAACCGATGGGGTTGTCTCCCTTGTCGTCTATGTCCAGAGGTGGATCTGGTTTTGCACCAGGCGTGGGGGGTGGCCAAGTACCTGCTGTTCCTTTCTGAAGGTCCTCCCCGTAATCGTTTAGGAACTTTTCTTGCTCCTCTGCTGTTCTAATTTTTACCTTCTTCCCTTTCACACTAAAAGATAGTCCTTGAGGAAATTCCCACCTGTAGGGGATTGAGTTGTTTCTCAGCAAGCTTGCCAGATCTTTATATGTAGTTCTTAAATCCAACAACTGTTTTGGTATATCTCTAAAGATTTCTGCTGTCTTTCCCTGTATCACCAATGAATTTTTAAAGTGTAGGCCGAGTATGTTATCTTTTTCTTGCTTAGATCTCAAGATGATCAAGCAGTCTCTTGGTTTGTCCTTCTTGGCCACTCTTCCCAGTCTAAAAGCGGTGACAATTTTGAAGTCCTTCTCTTCTGCCAAGCCCCAGAACTTGGATATTTCTGCTGTCAAATAGCCAATCAGGTCTTCTTTTTCTAATTCTGGGATATTTCTAAGCCTGAGATTGCTTTCCCTGTTTTTCAGTTCTGCCATGGACAGGTACGCTTGCTGTTCAGTAACCTGTCTGCTCAGTGGTCTTACTTCCCCTCTAAGTTCCTCTATCCTTTTTTTATTTAGGTCTGCTTTTGTACTTGCTTCCTCGGCTAATTTTCGATTTTCTGTTATACTCTTTTCAAAATTTCCTATTGCCTTTGTATTTTGGGCGACTTGGTCTGTCAGTCTATTAATTGTAGCTGTCACCTGGTCGAATTTGGTCGCTTGTTCATCCGCTTTCTTGTTTAATGCCGCCAGCTGGTCCAATATTTCTTTAGAAACAGGGTCTAGCCCTCCTGCAGCCATATCCCCAAAAGCTGGCTGTTTAGATTGACCTTCTTGCAGACCTGTCACAATTGGAACAGATGATCTACGTGGCTGCATAGGCAGAGTTGATTGCAACAGTTCAGTTTGTTTTGCTTTCTTGGCAGCCCTTGTTTTTGCTGCACCACTCATTCCACAGCTGTCCAGGTTTCAAGGTCAAATTGTAAATCCCATGGGAAAAGCAATCCAGAAAGTAAACATCCGGGCGCAAAAAATTCCAAGACAACCAGCAGTTCTCAGAGACAAATAGTTCCACAATCCAGCAGGGGGAGCTCCCCAGAAATTAGGGAGAAGGATAGAAATTTTCCACCATTAAGTTCCCAAATGAAAAGTTAAGTAAAATCCAAAACAGGGGGGAGAACCCTCTGGATTCACTTTAAACTGCAGAGAATAAAAGTTCTTTACAAAGGTGCACACAACAGTTCCTTTCTTATAACTTACAAAGTAGCCCAATGTAACTTTATACCTCTATACACAGTTACCGCAATCTGATGTTACTTTGTATCCAGACAGCCCGAGAGCTGAGTTCGTAACTTTGTAATCCACAAAAGGTAGAGAGAAAAATCACAGTCTCTGTCCACTTATAATATGATTTTAACTTTTCTTTAGCTTTTAATCAATCAAGTCCGAATTTGCAGGGTATATTCCAACTTCTTTTAGGCTCCTTTCAGCGCTTCCGTTTTAGTAAGACTTTGCTTAATACTTTAAACAGAGCCGGAAGACTGACTTCCTTTTTAGCGTCTCCCGCTTTCAGCCGAAATTCACAAATTTAAGTTCAAATAGTCTCAGATTTCTTACTCACGAGTAAGTTGTTTCAAATCAAATGTTGAAAGAAGAAAGGTCAGCGCTCATCAGCAGCAGCCGCGCGGCTTCACTTCCGCGGAAAGAGTGATGGATTCACAGCACCGCTACCCCCTCCACGTTCTGGGGCCCCTTACGGGGTCCCTTCTTCGTTTCCGAGGTCGCTCCTGGTGCCCGCCGAATCCCACGGCCACGGGCTCACTCTACCCGTGGTTTTTCTGGATGGGTCGTCGCTGTGCCGCAGCGCACGACCCTTTTCCGCGGAGCCCCTCTTCAGCAGCTGAAGAGGACCGCCATTGCCGTTTCGCGCCGCCTCCGGAAGTGGGCCCAGGGTCTTTTGCCTCACCATCCCCACTACTGACTCCCTGTTGCTACTCAGCTTCAAAAAAAAAAAAAAAAAAAAAAAAAAGTGTCCCCGGATTCATTGAAAAAAATCTGGTAGCCATAGTTTAGCCTGGAAAAGAGGAGACCGAGAGGAGATATGATAGCCATCTTCAAATATCTCAAGGGTTGTCACATGGAGGATGGAGGAAGCTTGTTTTCTCCTGTTCTGGAGGGCAGGACTCAAAGTTACAAGTTACAAGAAAGGAGATTCTGACGAAACATCAAGAAAAACTTTCTGGCAGTAAGAGCTGTTCGACAGTGGAACGGACTCCCTCGGGAGGTTGTGGACTCTCCTTCCTTGGAGGTTTTTAAGCAAAGGTTGGATGGCCATCTGTCATGGATGCTTTAGTTGAGATTCCATCATTTCAGGGGGTTGGACTAGATGGCCCTTGAGGGGTACCTTCCAACTCTACAATTCTATCATTGATTGATTGATTGATTGATTGATTGACATATGCCATTTTCCCCACAATGAGCTGTATCTAGGTGGCTTAGAGTAAACATTCAAAGCATCAAAATACAGAACATTGGAAATACCAAATGTACAAAATACAGAAAATTGTCAGTAAATTAAAAAAATGTCAGTAAATTCAATGACAAAAACTAGCAAATTGGTAAACACAGAATAAATTTGATATTGTATAGGGTTTCAATTTTGTTGCAAAAAGAGAGTTTTTGAACTATTTTTATTGAAATTTGCCAAAACCCACACTTCTGACATGGGCTGCCTTTTGTCTGAATTTTCCTGGACATTTCAGAGATTTCCTCCCAGATGCTGTTTACCAGGGCCAAATGCCATCTATGTCTGGGAAATTGCAGATGGATGGTAACCCTATCAAAAACAACAATCTAGGCTTAAGTGCAATGACAAACCTAGACAGCATCTTAAAAAGTAGAGACATCACCTTGCCAACAAAGGTCCGTATAGTAAAAGCTATGGTTTTCCCAGTAGTGATGTATGGAAGTGAGAGCTGGACCATAAAGAAGCCTGATCGCCGAAGAATTGATGCTTTTGAATTATGGTCCTGGAGGAGACTCTTGAGAGTCCCATGGTCTGCAAGAAGATCAAACCTATCCATTCTGAAGGAAATCAGCCCTGAGTGCTCACTGGAAGGACAGATCCTGAAGCTGAGGCTCCAATACTTTGGCCACCTCATGAGAAGAGAAGACTCCCTGGAAAAGACCCTGATGTTGGGAAAGATGGAGGGCACAAGGAGAAGGGGACGACAGAGGACGAGATGTTTGGACAGTGTTATCGAAGCTGCTAACATGAGTTTGACCAAACTGCGGGAGGCAGTGGAAGACAGGAATGCCTTGCGTGCTCTGGTCCATGGGGTCATGAAGAGTCGGACACGACTAAACAACAACAACAGGCTTAAGTGCATAAGTACATAGCAAAACAAGGGTTTCTGGTACTGGTGACAAGTTTCTGGTACTGGTGTTTGTGCAGTCCAAGGAGTCTGGTTTAAATACAGCACACAGGGGAAGGAACCTCTCACTAGGCTAGATGACATATGGCGGGCTCCTATACCCTTACCCCAGAAGATGGTAACAGCGGCAAAATACAAATAGGGCAATGATGGCCAGTCTATTCCAGAGCTTCCTGGAAGTACCAGCTGCTGGTTCAGGTCTTATTGAACTTCTGTGCATTTGGTGGATGAGAGAACTTGTGCACTCACAAACTCTTGTGTGCCCATGGAGACAGTTCTGGAACTAGAGCCGTATTCCAAAGAGAACACAAGACAATGCAATCGCCAGATTATTGCCGAAGATACAATTGTACAAACAGGGCAAAGGGAAGCAAAAGCAATTTTGCTGTTCATTTAAATTATACTATGCATTGAAGATGATAAAGTATATGTTCCATTATCTTTGCGCAGTGCTATAAATGATTCATTATCAGTTTAATTAGCTCTGCAACAATGATATTATTATCTGTACAAAAAAATCTCCATGTGTGCTCCATTTGTACCGCATCTGCTAACAACAGACAGCTATTATGCTAGACAAAGGCATCCAATTGATGCCGCTGAAACGGCTCCCATACATCTCAATGGAGCTGGACAGCACCCAAAACTGGCAAACATTTCGCTGTTATTAGAGGCAGAAGTTCTTAATGCGGGGAAAAGTAATCTTTTCATGAAGTTGCAGAGGGCCAGGCATCTGGGTAAAATTTGCTGGCAGTGTTATGGAGCAAACCATGAACACATGGGCTGAATCCACCCAAGTTCTCCCGTTTGTGCAAAGACTTGAGCAAATTTGTTCTAGGGTTTACCTCCAGAGCAGACTCGGGGGAGCAAAGGGAGAGGAGAGGGAGGGGAAGTTGCATTGTTCAGGCAGAAGAACTTGCACAAATGGTGTGACTTTCTTGGATACCATCATAGATAGATAGACAGACAGACGACAGAAAGCAACAGATATTCAAATAAAAAATATTTTGCCCAGCATGGGGTTTGAACCTGCGACCCCGAGATTAAGAGTCTCGTGCTCTACTGACTGAGCTATCCCAGATGGTTATGAGAACAGGATGCTGGGTTAGGTGGGCCATTGATGCAGAAACACTCTTCTTATGTACTCACAGCTCATTGGGAGAAGCTTTCAGGAGGGTAGGAAAGCGCGTTTAGGTGGGTGGAAGATGTTAAATTTCCTTGTTCCCTATCCTGTGGTATATGGCTCTTGTTCTAGGCTGGCTGGAGTCCCTGAAAGGAGTACAGTGGTACCTTGGGTTAAGAACTTAATTCGTTCTGGAGGTCCGTTGTTAACCTAAAACTATTCTTAACCTGAGACACCACTTTAGCTAATGGGGACTCCTGCTGCCGCCGCGCCGCAGGAGCACGATTTCTGTTCTCATCCTGAAGCAAAGTTCTTAACCCGAGGTACTATTTCTGGGTTAGCGGAGTCTGTAACCTGAAGCATCTGTAACCCAAGGTACCACTGTACAGTCATACCTCGGGTTACAGATGCTTCAGGTTGCGTTTTTTTGGGTTACGGCCCTGCCGAAACCCAGAAGTACTGGAACGGGTTACTTCCCGGTTCCAGCAGTTGCACATGTGCAGAAGTGCCAAATCACAACTCGCGCATGTGCAGATGCCCCATTGTGGGTTGCAAATGCTGCAGGTTGCGAAAGTGCATCCCACACGGATCACGTTCGCAAGCCAAGTGTCCACTGTACTTTTGTTAGCAGCTAGTGACGCCTCGTGGGTCCCTACCTGCATGGAGTTATGTGCCACAAAGCTGGTATGAAATTGGCGGGCATGGCAAGCGGTAGCCCATTTCCCAAATTGTGCCCACTCCCCCCCCAGGGCTTCTCTTAAAATGTAAGGGGACCACTGACCGTTAGGTCCAGTCGTGGCCGACTCTGGGGTTGCGGCGCTCATCTCACTTTATTGACCGAGGGAGTCGGCGTACAGCTTCCGGGTCATGTGGCCAGCATGACTAAGCCGCTTCTGGCGAACCAGAGCAGTGCACGGAAATGCCATTTACCTTCCCGCTGGAGCGGTACCTATTTATCTACTTGCACTTTGACGTGCTTTCGAACTGCTAGGTTGGCAGGAGCAGGGACCGAGCAATGGGAGCTCACCTCGTCGCGGGGATTCGAACCGCCGACCTTCTGATCGGCAAGTCCTAGGCTCTGTGGTTTAACCCACAGCGCCACCCGCGTCCCTCGGGCTTCCCTTACCCAGGCATAATTGTTTGGGTTTTCTTAAAGATGCTGCACTCAGGGTTGTGCACCAGAATAATAATAATAATAATAATAATAATAATAATAATAATAATTTATTATTTATACCCCGCCCATCTGGCTGAGTTTCCCTAGCCACTCTGGGCGGCTCCCAATCAGTGTTAAAAACAGTACAGCGTTACATATTAAAAACTTCCCTGAACAGGGCTGCCTGATCAGAATCACCAAAAACCTGAGTCCTAAACCGAATTGGTGTGATTCAGGGGTTGGGGGTTAGATCGCCGTGTGAGCTGGGTTGAGACAGTCCTAGACTGCTGTGGGTCAGGTTGTGCACAGCCATAACTATCGTCGCAAATGAAAGCCAAGCAAATTCAAGTCTCTCACTCTTTAAAATAAATAAATAAACTTCTTCTGCGTGAAACATTTCTGCCAGAGGAACATTTCTCCTTCTTCTTTTTTTAAACAAATATCCTTTCAAATAGGAGTTTTCCAAGAGGCTCAGCAAGTTTAAAAATATTTTTGCATACACATTTGTATCAGCTTGGGAACCAAAGAAACATCTGCGTTGTAGCGCGATCCATCTGTCTTTAATAATAGCTGTGCCTTTTTCTAATTGTTTTAATTTACATGCAAGGCAGCTAGAACATATCAATGGGAGGAAACCAGATTATAAAATATTGCTGGATCCACTGTTTAGAATTTATTACTAAAATGAGACTTCGAAGCGAAGGGGTATGTATGGGGTGGTAGAATCTACACCACTGGGGTGAAATATAACATGCATTACATTTCTTTAAAAATGTATATCCCTGCCCCAACTACCAAAGCTAGCCAGCAGTCAAAACAGTCTTATTCAGGCTAAAGTCCCAGGCACATTGACTTCCTTCCTTCCTTCCTTCCTTCCTTCCTTCCTTCCTTCCTTCTTAAAATACATTTTTATTAATTTTAACATACAAATTATAAAACGTACCACACAAATTATTACAAATACCCTTTTTTTTTTGGACTTCCATCAGCACCTCCGATGATCTTCCATCTTAGCCTCTTTTTATGCATTACTTAATTTTATATTGTCTTTACCTCTCTTAACTTATCATCCCCCCTTTTCCATTTTTACAATATTTCCAACAATACTCCTCACATAACTTCTTGCAAACCTACAAACGTCGTCTGATCATAAATACTTTTCATATAGTTCATAAATTTACTCCAGTCTTCGGTAAATTTCTAGTCCCGCCGGTCTCGGATCCTTCCTGTTAATTTGTCTAATTCTGCGTAGTCCATCAACTTCATCCTCCATTCTTCAGTCGTTGGCAATTCTTCTTGCTTCCATTTCTGGGCTAATAGTATTCTAGCTGCTGTTACTGCATATAATAAAAGCTTACATTCTTTTCTATTTATATCACTTCCCACCATTCCCAATAGAAATGCTTCTGGTTTCTTTGTAAATGTATATTTCAACATTTTTTTCAACTCGTTATATATCATCTCCCAAAAACATTTCACCTTTTTACATTCCCACCACATATAATAGAATGTTCCCTCTTTTTCTTTACATTTCCAACATTTATTACTAGTTTTATACATTTTCGCTAGCTTGACAGGAGTGATATCTATACACATATTGACTTTCAATTAAGAAGCACATTGACTTTCAATTAAGAAACAGAACTTGCTTCCCAGTAAATATGACTTCAAAAGTATGAGTGATAAATTTGTTTGAAATGTTGTTTTCAGTAGAGGACTATGTAGTGGGGAAGAGAACTGTCCTTTGCCTTAACAATTAAAACACAACATTAAAGCAGTTTTTAAACAACTTAGAATCATGGAAATGATGTGATTCCTAAAAAAAACCATACAGCTCAGGTGTCAAAAACCAGGGTAGAAGAGTTGCATCTTCAGCATTCGCCAGAAACTGTATAATGAAGGTTCCTCTTAGGGGCTGCCATGGAGAATGCCCTTCAACCCTCTGAGACTGGAGAAACTGCCAAGAGGGCCTCCCCTGCCAATCTTATTGCCCGAGGTGGACTGTAGGGATGGAGGCGGTCTTTCAAGTATTTGGGGCGCCTGAAACATCTAGGGCTTTTTTTTAAAAAAAAAATTATTAAGGAATTTCAACATAACAAATTATCAAACCGTATAATCACATACATTATTTCCCCCCTTTTTTCCCACCCCCCTTTCCATCCATCCCTCCCCCCCCCCAACCAGGGACTTCCCTCAGCTCTCTGATTTCTCTGCACATATTATTCTCTGCATGTTATAGAATTATACATATCCTTGTGTTGTCTATATATCATGTTATCAACCAATAAATTTGTGTATGTTTATTCAAAACCTGCCAAGGAGTCCAGTTCATTTTGTTGTCTTTTTAGATAATTTGTAAAAAGTTCCCATTCTTAAAGTCACAGTTGTCCTTGTGCCGCAGTTTGCATGTCAGTTTAGCCAGTTCTGCATAGCTCATCAATTTTTCTTGCCACTGTTCTTTCATTGGGATTTCCTCATTCTTCCATCCTTGTGCTATCAAGACTCTTGTCGCTGTTGTAGCGTACATAAATGAAACATCTAGGGCTTTAAACACTAATGTGAACACCTTGTGTCGATCCCAGAACTAAGCCGGCAACCAGCAGATGTAGAACCACCTTTGCGTGACAGTGTTGCTGCTGTAGCTTGTGTGTGTTGGAAACACGCCCAGGAAGGCCGCCAACTTCTCAAGACACCGGGACATCTCTCCGGTGGTCCTCCCTGGCTGTAAATCTCCCTCATTCCAGAGAGACCGGTGATAAGTGACCCCTCCCTCCTGAGAGGCGCACACTCTTCTTCTGGTATATCATAGCAGGAGAAAGAGTCAATCAGTAGCTCTAAACTACTTTATTTTACATCTATATACAGAGAATCCATCAGCATCTCTGTGCTCTTTGAGCACCAGTACAGAACAACAACACACGCAGAAGTGAAACTAAATTCCAACAGTACTGAGACTTCCTGTCTCATGCTCTCTCAGACACTCACATGATATACACAAACATAGTGCTACTGTTGGAGCAGCATGGATGGATAAAAATCCTAACAGTGTGGACGGGGGCAAGATGGGGCACAGTGGCAGTGAGGTTAGGCTGGGTGGGGGCACAGGAGGAGTCAATTGGGCACTTCTGTTAGGAAACCATTCTTTAAGAAATAAATAAAAGTTCCTGGAAACTTTAAAGAGGGTTCCAGAATTTTCTTTCTAGCACTCTAGGTTTGATTGGTGTCAGCTGGAGGTGCAAATAAAGGAAGGATGTTGCAGGCTGCAATTTCCACACGAGGAAAGCACACACACACACACACACACACACACACACATATATGCTGTCAGCACACATGCTGACAACAAGGTTGAAAGTAAGATCATGTGTGCTGCTGATGCTGTGAGTTTTGCTGTGTCAGCATTGTTAATTACTGGACTGAGATTATACCATGCTGGAAAGATAAAGAAGGAATGTAAATAGCTTGTATAGAATAGTAACAGAAATGCTTGTGCAACCAGTCAAGCAACAAAGAAGCTCTTGACTGTGAATTTGAGTATGACTCCTGTTCTTGTCCTCTGCCTCCGGGGAAAACTCTGCTACAAACAGTAAGAAGTGGTTTTACCGAGGTGCCACCACACAAGCAGAAAAGCGCACCGGAAGTGTGTGGGCGGTAACCTCTAATACCTTCTGCTGGTTCGCTACACAGCTGTGACCTCACCACCCAGCCCTGCCCTGCCTCACTCCTGTCCCGGTCACCTCTAAAGGAATGCTGGTGATGAGACACTGGCTCTGAGTCTTTGTGCATGTACCACTACTCTGTATTTTGGTTCCTCACTCGCACCAGGTTGTATCCACTTAAATATTCATTTGTATTTCAAATCCAAAGTGAAACATGCATTCTTGGTTCAGTGTAACACCAAGGGGAGGGTTGTTGCTCCGTGGTGGAATGTTTGCTTTGCATGAGTTATATATGCACCGGCATCTAGAAGCATTGAAATGTTTTCTTCAACTGTATACAGCATTTTTTCTAACATATATGGCCACTGAGAGAAGAGGAGGAGCTTGGATTTGATATCCAGCTTTATCACTACCCTAAGGAGTGGCGCTGTGGGTTAAACCACAGAGCCTAGGGCTTGCCGATTAGAAGGTCGGTGGTTTGAATCCCCGTGACGGGGTGAGCTCCTGTTGCTCGGTCCCTGCTCCTGCCAACCTAGTAGTTCGAAAGCACGTCAAAGTGCAAGTAGATAAATAGGTACTGCACCAGCGGGAAGGTAAACGGTGTTTCTGTGCGCTGCTCTGGTTCGCCAGAAGCAGCTTAGTCATGCTGGCCACATGACCCGGAAACTGTACGCCGGCTCCCTCAGCCAATAAAGCGAGATGAGCGCCGCAACCCCAGAGTCATCTGCGACTGGACCTAACCGTCAGGGGTCCCTTTACCTTTAAGGAGTCTCAAAGCGGCTAACAATCTCCTTTCCCTTCCTCCCCCACAACAAACACTCTGAGGTGAGTGAGGCTGAGAGACTTCAGAGAAGTGTGACTAGCCCAAAGTATGATATGGACTAAATTCAGTAATACGTTTCAGTGGATCAGTTTCGGCTTGTGCTATGATCCCATATATCAAATGTGCACCAGCTTCCTAATGCTAAGCTATCATGTTCTTCTCTTCATTAACCTCTTTGCATCTCCAAATGATGCACGGTGACTTTGGGTCAGCTAATTAAGCTACCCAGTCTCTTTAACCCTTTGTTTCCACTTATTCGCCTTTGCTAAACAAATTGACCCCCTGGTATTAGAAGTGTGCTTTGTGTGTTGGCTAAAGAATGAAGCAAATTGTAGTCATTTGGGGACTTCCCTTCCCTCTCCTGAACTGAATCACAATGTCAATATGCCCTGAGGTGGATTTCTTTCCCCACCCTCTGCCACGGAGACTTGCATTGCTCTATTTCTCTGCAGTATAGCCATGTTTTCTCATGCTTCTCTAAAACCATGAGCTTTGCAGGATGTGAGGCTGTCCGAAATGTTGCCTGAAGACCTCTGAATCTTTTGTTTGTTTGTTAAAGCACAGCATGATGGCGAGGGTGGCATGTTGAGTCAAAAGCATCATTTTAAAACATACATTGCTGTGCTTCAGCTACAATCAAAACAACTGCCACAGAGCTCTTCAGGCCTGAAAAGGCTTGTCAGGAGATTTGTAGAGGCCTAGATCTGCAAAGGCCTATTAGAAGACACAGAAATCTACCAAAAGGAAAGGCCAGTGTGAAGCTGCAAAGTTTTTACTGGATCTTTGCCTCACTCCACCCTTGCCTGCTCTAATTGTCCTCGGCCTTTTCTCGTTTCTGAATAAAGTTCTTCTCTCTGTTAGGGGGTTTCCTCCCCGCTCCCCTTAAAAATAAAACAAAGTATTGCTTCATACATAAAATATAAACACAAACAACAAATGTAAAGAATACAAAAATGACAGAAGTTACAAAGGGGGCCATGGATTCATTCTCTTAATTTTTCAACAAAAATAAGAAGCTGTGAGGAGATACCTGTTATTAAAAGGGATCCACATTTAACACACTGGTAGCATCAATGAGTCCTGAAGTTTAGTTGTATTGGTATGAGGATAAAGCCATACTGTACAAAAATGTTCCGAATGTTCTCAGCCTTTGGAAACCTATATCTTTTCTGCGGTCACCAAATTCCAAAGATTTTTATACCACAAGGATAATTGCAAGTCCTGCTAAGTTTTCCATTGTTGTGCTATGGATATCCTAGCAGCTGCCAGCAGCCGTGCTACAAATCCTTTAGAATTCACAGATTTTGAGCAGCTCCCTCCCTGGCCAACAAACAAACCAAAAAGCTTCTGGCTTGATGTTCAGAAACTCCATTCCTAGTTCTGTATTTGTTTGGGATTTTAAAAAGCTTCCCTTTCCATTCTGTCCTGTATTTATCACATGCAGCACTGTCTTCATGCTGCTGCTGTTCGGCTTCTGTCAAAAACCGATGCCGTTCATCTTGCTGTGATTATGCCGTTTATGTGCTTTACATAATTATTTACATAAATTGTGCTGCCATAATGTTGTTTCATCCCGTTTGTTTCAATGCAAGGAAATGCAGTGCAAATGGGGAGGAGCGACTGTAATCATTGAAGTCTGAAAGCAACCATGACAATGAATCCGAATTGCATTCAGTAGACTGATTTCCATTCAGCACATGGCATGAATAAGCAACACCAGCAATTTCCACTCCCATTTCCATTTTCTTCTGAATTCGCCAACATCCATAGTCTCTATGTGGTTCAGCTTTGCAGACTGGTCTTGAAAGTGGCTCCCCCCATTCCTTATTCCAGTTGGTTATGTTGGTGGCTTCTGCCCTTATATTGGTCTCCTTTACTTGGGCTGGAGCTCTGAAAATGACCTTAGTTTGACCCTTTGTCATTTCCATTTCCATCCTGTCCCATAGTCAGATTTACCAGCCAAGCTGTAAATGATTGGAAAAGGCCCAGTCTTTTGAAATTCAGGACCTCCCTTCCCTCCACCTGTGAGACCCTGACCCCACAGGGGAGCAAGGGAGCACTCCAGCCCTTGACAGGTGGTGGGATGTTTCAATTAACTCACTCTTTGGCAAGGCTCAACGGGATTAACAAGAAACAAGCAACCAGATTTAGTGGCTGCAGATGGAGAGCATCAGGAATGTTCAGTTGCAGAGTTCTGCAGGACATGATTAATTGAAGAACTGCAACCCAGGGAATATTTTTTTAAAAGTTTTATGAACCAGAAAGGCAGCACAGGTGAACTTTTTACTGAACGACTGATGATGAATGAAATATATGCGGTGAGATTACACTGATGGGCTGACAAATCTCTTCCAAATGATTTATCTAGGAATTCATTGGATTGGTGTTTCATCTGATAAGCAGGTGGTCCTATGCTACATGCAGATCTGAATCTATATCTATCTATCATCATCATCTATCATCTATCTATTTATCTATCTATCTATCTATCATCTATCTCTATCTATCTATCTATCTATCTATCTATCTATCTATCATCTATCATCTATCTATCTATCTATCTAATCTATCATTTCCACAGTGTTAATTTCTTAAATACTCTGGTGACATATTGGAATAGGCAATATGCATGCATTGTCAAAACGCTGGTAACAGACACACTTGATATAGGTGTCTGGGTGTTCCCTTCCTTCCATTCTAAGCACGTAAGAAGAACCTGTTGTATTAGGCCAATGGCCCATCTAGTCCAACATCCTGTTCGCCAGCTGACAACATCCTGTTCGAGAGCTGCTCAGCGCCCCTTCAGCGAAGCAGGAGGAGGAACAGAAGGAGCCCCTTCTGTTCCTCCTCCCACTTCGCAGGACAGGCACATCGCTGAAGGGGCGCTGTGCAGTTCTCCCTCTCTGCGCAGCACCATTCGCTCCATAAGACACACTCACATTTCCCCTTACTTTTAGGAGGAAAAAAGTGCCTCTTGTGGAGCAAAAAATATGGTAAATAAAAATATTATTGTTAATATTTGGAAATGTTGGGAATAGCAATAGGAAAAAGACGATGGTGATTCCAAAGAAAATTAAACAAGAAATGGAAGATTTGCAGTCCTGTTGAAAACCATAATGCAGGTCTTACCCTCAAAACTGACTGGCCTGTATTAAACTAAAGTGATCGACTTTAGTGGTGAGTGGGATTGCAATCAACACTGTGGTTTGTTATATTCTAGTACCAAGAGTTAAAATTATTTCTCTCTCTCTTCATTTGATGGTAATCAGTGCTTGTATTTTACTGCCAGTAGGGGTTTATGGCATTAGAAGGCTTATGGCAACTTTATTTCAATGATGTGTTTGAAACGAATGCGGGAAATGATTGGATTTGTGAGATAAGGGTAATGAAGACAAAGGCCACGAGAATATTTATTTAAGCATTTTTTGGGTTGTTAAATGAGGTCTTTCAGATTAGGATTAGGAAAAAGAGGGGGAGCTGGCAGGGAGTGTCGGCATGAGGGTAGACACTGACTTAATTTAGGGTCAAAACGGCTATTTAATCAGGCCTTACTCTAAATGCAGTTTTTAACAAGTATCAAACAGAAATAAAATTTTGCAGTGAGTGCCTTTGTCGATGACAGGGATGGCTCAGAAAACAGCCTGTGCTGAATCTATTGCTTGGCAAACAAGCGTTGCATTAGTCAACCTGTGTGTTCTTCCATTAAAAAAATAAAGAGAGCTTCTTATTCGTATAGTGTCATTTTTGTTAAGCCGGGTGGCTATATTGCAAGCCTATGTGTCTTTTGAGAATTGAGATTGTGCCAGGGAGTTTTACGTTTGCAAGGAAAGGGGGGGTCGACGCCAGTTAATCCAAACAGTGTACCATCAGAGGAGTCAAGGTTTTGTCTTGGGGGTGGGGATAATGAAGGCACCATATTGAATACATCTAGCAATCTGTGGTCCTCAGTTCAGATTATGTGCACTGGATGAGTGGAGTTTGGAAGAGGTGGGTATCTAGCTGAAGCAATGAAGTCCATCTCAGGTCACCCAGAGATCCACTAGTTGTAAGTTCTCCATCCCAATTGGGGCTCAGCAAAAGTAAGTCCCTAAAATGGAAACGACTGGGTGGGGCAAGACAAGGCAGGGCAGGGCAGGGCGAGACTTACCCCTATTCTAAACTTCTTTCAGCTTGGTCATGTGGCCTAGCAACACAGCAGAAGTTAGACTATATTTTAAAGGCTTGTTTTGAAAGCCCTACATTGGCTCCCAGTACTTTTCTGAGCACAATTCAAAGTGCTGCTGCTGACCTTTAAAGCCCTAAATGACCTTGGTCCAGTATATCTGAAGGAGCATCTCCATCCCCATCATTCTGCCCGGACACTGAGGTCCAGGATGGGGGGCCTTTTGGCGGTTCCCTCACTGCGAGTAGCCAAGTTACAGGGAACCAGGCAGAGGGCCTTCTCGGTAGTGGCACCCGCCCTGTGGAACACCCTCCCACCAGATGTCAAAGAGAACAACAACTACCAGACTTTTAGAAGACATCTGAAGGCAGCCCTGTTTAGGGAAGCTTTTAATGTTTGATGCATTACTGTATTTTAATATTTTGTTGGAAGCCGCCCAGAGTTGTTGTTGTTGTTGTTGTTGTTGTTGTTGTTGTTGTTGTTATTTTATTTTCCATCTGCCAGCTTCAGGCAGGCTTAGCCATCAGTAGGCTATGGTGCAAATTATGCTGGCTCCCTATAGTTTGGATGGCTTTGCCCATCAATTCAGGACTTTCATTAGCCCCAGGCAAGCCCTCTCAGAGATCCAAATAGGTCCAGGCCACATTTGAGCCCTATTCTTTTTGATGGCACTCAAAAGCAAAATAAAGCACAAGAAAAGAAATAGGGAGTATCTGATTAATATCCATGAACATTTGAACCCTTCAATAAGACTGGTAGCCACTGATAGTCTTCTCCTCCATAAATTTGTCTAATCTTCATTTAATGCCATTCAAGCTGGTGGCCGTCACTGTCTGCTATGGGAATGAGTTCCATGGTTTAATTATGCTCTGCATGAAAAAGTACCTATAGATGTGCTTCTTCAGTAGCAAAGATGTAACCTGAGTCTCCCGTCTCTCCTGGAATCCAAGTGCACAAACCACAGGCATCATTCCAGTAGGTTTGATGCCAGGAGCGAAGGCTGATGCTTAAATCATTTCCAGTAAAGTAGTTTCTGAAATTGTCTCCTGGGATATGAAGGCTTCACCACTGATGACTGACAAGATCATACGACTTGGAAGGAGGATGTAATACATAACAAGGGAAGCAGCGGTAGCATTCATGTCTCATATGGCAGCTGATCCCTGACATGTGCCGCAGTGGTACTCAGCATTGCTAATGAACATATGCCCATTCTCCTTCCATGCGCTTTTACGAAAGGTACCAGTCTGGTTAAGTTTGATTAGGGGGAAGGATAAAGATTTTTGATTTTAATCTCAGAAAATGCTGAGCAGTTGAAATGGTCATCAACGTAGGCTGTTATTTTTTTAATATGAAAATGAAAGAATTTGATTAACTGAAATGTTGTGTAATCGATCAATGTACAGTCCAACTTAGATATATTCTAAGGCAGGGGTGGGCAATGGTCAACCTACAGTCTGGATGTGACATACAATATACCGTATTTTTTGCTCTGTAAGACTCACTTTTTCCTTTCTAAAAAGTAAGGGGAAATGTGTGTGCGTCTTATGGAGCGAATGCAGGCTGCGCAGCTATCCCAGAAGCCAGAACAGCAAGAGGGATTGCTGCTTTCACTGCACAGTGATCCCTCTTGCTGTTCTGGCTTCTGAGATTCAGAATAATTTTTTTTCTTGTTTTCCTCCTCCAAAAACTAGGTGCGTCTTGTGGTCTGGTGCGTCTTATAGAGTGAAAAATACGGTATATAATAATAATAATAATAATAATAATAATAATAATACTTTTATTTGTACCCTGCCCATCTGACTGGGTTGCCTCAGCCACTCTGAGAAGCTTTCAACATATACAAAAACATCAAACATTTGATGACTCTTGGGGTCTCTTCCAACTCTACAATTCTATGAAAAACTTCCCTATACAGGGCTGCCTTCTACAGTTGCCTTACCAAATTTCAAAATGTGGCGAACAGTTTGCCCACAGTTTCTTTTCATAAGGAAAAGAAGAATTGTTTTCTTGTTGCAGATGTTCTGTGACAATATATGCTGGAGCTTAGATGCAACATGTAAAAAAAAAAAGGTAAAGGGACCCTTGACGGTTAAGTCCAGTCACGAACGACTCTGGGGTTGCGGCGCTCATCTCACTTTACTGGCTGAGGGAGCCGGCGTATAGCTTCTGGGTCATGTGGCCAGCATGACTAAGCCGCTTCTGGAGAAACCAGAGCAGTGCATGGAAACATCGTTTACCTTCCCGCCGGAGTGGTACCTATTTATCTACTTGCACTTTGATGTGCTTTCGAACTGCTAGGTTGGCAGGAGCAGGGACTGAACAATGGGAGCTCACCCCATCGCGGGGATTTGAACCACCAACCTTCTGATTGGCAAGCCCTAGGCTCTGTGGTTTAGACCACAGCACCACCCGCGTCCCGATGCAACATGTACTTGTTATTTATTGTGTATTTTAAGGACTTAACAAGAGCCCTGCTGGATCAGGCCAAAGGCCTGTTCAAAAACCAACATCCAGCAGTCAACTCACTTAGAGGGCCTTTCCAGTCGTGGCATCCCATTTGTGAAATGCTCTTCCCAGTGAGGTCTGCCTAACACCTTATGCTGTTATAATTTTGGCACCAGGTAATACCTCCCCTCCCCTGCAGCTTTCAATGGACTCTGACAGATATGGGAATCCTTTGACCCTCCATCCGTTATTGGACTCCAACTCCCATCAGCCCCAGGCAGCATGGCCAATGGTCAGGGATGATGGGAGTTGAAGACCAACAACATCTGGAGGGCTACAGGGTTGCCAACCCTGGACTACAGTGATGCTGTTGGCTGTTATTAGTTGCTGCTGTAGCTTTCTGCGGCTGTTAGGGAAGGCTGCTGTGTGTGTGTGTGTTCTCTATTAATTGAATGTGTCTTTGTGCAAATATGTTTTCATATAGATGTGTTTATATTATCATGTATTCTTACTTATGCTTAATATTTTAAAATCTGTTGTAAGTCACTTGGAGACCTTTTGTGTAACAAGTGACTAACTTCTTCTTCTTCTTCTTCTTCTTCTTCTTCTTCTTCTTCTTCTTCCTCTTCTTCTCCTCCTCCTCCTCCTCCTTTAAATGTCCAGAACTGGACAACAACAACAAAACAGGGAAAGAGAAGAGAATTTGTAATGAGTCATCACCATCACTGCCTCACTGCCATCAATTATCAGAATAAATGACTACTCCAATTTTAAAAGATACATCCATATAGATAAGTAAATATGTGCTACTGAAGGGGGGGGGGACGACCATATTATCTCTATCTACAAGGCCATACATTGATTTTTTCCCCCCAGTGTCAAAGTAGCAATGGTATTTCCTGATAAATAATGCATCTTTAATTAAGAAATTTATTACCCAAAATCTAATTGAGTCTAGTATTATTTATTTCCTCATAAAACCTTCAGCGTTTTTCCTGTTTGTGCAGCCCCTGCTTCGTATCAGTCCTTTTACTTTGATAGCAAATCAAGGCCCCATTTAATACAGTCAGCAGTTTCAGACATCTCTGAGGTTGGTATATCCTTCCACATCCATTAGAGAACAAAGACCTTGGGATGGTGGTGGATTGTTGGAAGTTGAGTACGTGTGGCCTGGAAAAGAGGAGACTGAGAGGAGTTATGATGGCCATCTGCAGATGTCTGAAGAGCTGTCACAAGGAAGAGGAAACAAGCTTGTTTTCTCCTGCTCTGGAGGGTAGGACTCAAACCAATGGCTTCAAGTTGCAAGAAAGGAGATTCTGACTAAACATCGGGAAGAACTTTCTGACTATAAGAGTTATTTGACAGTGGAATGGACTCCCTTGGAAGGTGATGGACTCTCCTTCCTTGGAGGTTTTTAAGCAGAGGTTGGATTGCCATCTGTCATGTATGATCTAGTTGAGCTTCCTACAGAGTCCCTTTCAGCTGTACAATTCCAGACCCTCCAAGTGTCCCTATTTTCCTGGGATGTCCTTGATTTAGAGGAACCATCCTAGTTTCTGATTTGAACCTGGAATGTCCCAATTTTCCCTAAGGTGTCCCTATTTTCATTGGAGAAATGTTGGAGGGTATGGAGTTATCCGACCCTTGAGCCATCTGAAGGCCGTCCTGTAGAGGGAAGGTTTTCTTTTTAAATATTTTTAAATATTTTAAATATTTTATTATGTTTTTATGTATGTTGGAAGCTGCCCAGAGTGGCTGGGGCAACCCAGTCAGATGAGTGGGGTGTAAATAGTAAAATTATCATTATGGAATGGGACGTCCCTATTTCCTCGGAGAAATGTTGAAGGGTATGCAGTTCTATGATTCTATGTGTATAGAATACAGTAGAGAAGAATGGAAAGGAATGGAATAAATTCACTTCAAACCATTCAAACTTTTCCAATTATTGGGGGCACAGGCTGTATAACAAAATGGCAGAAGGAAATCTCTACGTTTATTTGCCAGGGGTGTAGATCAAGGATAAAACATACTCTACTTACTGATATCAAGGAAAGGGGGGGATTCGGCCTTCCTGATTTAAAATTATATTATGAAGCCGCATGCCTCTCTTGGATGAAAGATTGGTGTCAACTCAAGAATACAGATGTACTGGATCTCGAGGGGCATGATCTCCGTTTCAGTTGGCATGCCTTAATTAAATTACGACAAGTCAAAAGTACATAAGAGCTTTACCAACCACATAATAAGAAATTTGTTGTTTAAAGTATGGGCAAAATATAAAGCCCTGTTGGAACCAAAACCCCCACATTGGATTTATCCCTTAGAGGCTAAGGGAAAAATATTTTTCCCTTAGAGGCTAAGGGAAAAATAAAAGAAAAATATGAAAGGAAATGGCTGACTTATAATTCGTTATTAATACAAGACAGTAATCAAATAAAATTAGAGATATGAAGAAATAAAAGATCAATTATCAGGATGGCTAGAATACCACCAGCTCTTTAAGACATTTAAGCAAGACAAAAACAAAAAACAAAAAAATGAGCCCTCAAAATTAGAAAAAAAGAATTGTTAATTAACAATACCAAAATTATTTTCAGAATGTACCAACTCCTCAAGGAGGAGGAGGCGAAGGTGGTAATGATAAAATGGGCAGAAGACATCGGACTCACCATTATGATGAGTGAATGGGAAACTCTTTGGAAAGCTAACATGAATTTTACGGCATGTTACACAATTAGAAAATATGATGAAAATGCAGTTCAGGTGGTACCTTACACCATCAAAACTCTCCAAGATGTATAAAAATATTTCAGACAAATGTTGGCCGTGTGGAGAAACAAAAGGAGATATGTACTGTATGTGGTGGACATGCCAAAAAATTAAAGAGTTCTGGAACCTCATCTATGATGAGATGAAAAAGATCTTTAAATTAACATTTGCAAAGACGCCAGAAGCATTTCTACTTGGAATCTTAGGCATTGACACCCCCAAAAATATGAGAGAAATCATCTTATATGCAACAGCCGCTGCCCGGTTATTAATTGCATTGAACTGGAAAGGGGGAAAAGTACCAACAGTAAGGGAATGGCAGAATAAGTTATTAGACTATGCAGAATTGGCTCAATTGACAGATAGATTAAGCGGAAATACAAAACAATCATTCACACAAAAATGGGATATGTTTAAGAAATACCTACAAAAATATAACAACAACATCTATGGCAGCGTTTGAATGACCCTTGTGTAACTTAAATTCTACTATGAAAGAAAAAAATTCCTTCCTGTAGCACCTTAAAGACCAACTAAGTTAGTTCTTGGTATAAGCTTTCGTGTGCATGCACACTTCTTCAGATACACTGAAACAGAAGTTACCAGATCCTTCTATATATTGAGAAGGTGGGGAGGGGTATTACTTAGAAGGGTGGTGGGAATCGGAGATTGGCAGATAGCTGAGATGAGCCTGTTGACGACTCTTAACGACTGTAATAGGTCTTACAGGAAAAGGCAAGGGGTGAGAAGGTGAGAAATGGCTTAGTCATGTATAATGAGATAAGAATCCGATGTCTCTGTTCAGACCAGGTTTCTCCATTGTTTTAAGTTTGGTAATGAGTTGTAATTCAGCAGCTTCTCTTTCCAGTCTATTTCTGAAATTCCTTTGTAGTAAAACAGCTACTTTGAGATCTTGTATAGCATGTCCTGGGAGATTGAAGTGTTCTCCTACTGGTTTCTCTGTTTTGTGATTCTTGATGTCAGATTTATGTCCGTTTATTCTTTGGCGTAAGGTTTGGCCTGTTGAACAGCATCATCAGAGATCTACAACCTCTCCTGGACAATGACAGTTCTCTTTCTCAAGCTCTGGGAGGAAGACCTTTCATTGCCTACAGACAGCCACCCAATCTTAAACAACTCCTAACCCACAATAATACTACAACCAGACTTAACACGGACACTGGCACCAGAGCCTGCAATAAACCCAGATGCCAACTTTGCTGCCACATACACCCGGACAACACCATTACTGGCCCCAACAACATCACACATACCATCTCGGGACTATTTAATTGCTCATCGTCTAACATTGTGTATGCCATCAAATGCCAACAGTGTCCTTCAGCTCTCTATATTGGACAAACAGGCCAAACCTTACGCCAAAGAATAAACGGACATAAATCTGACATCAAGAATCACAAAACAGAGAAACCAGTAGGAGAACACTTCAATCTCCCAGGACATGCTATACAAGATCTCAAAGTAGCTGTTTTACTACAAAGGAATTTCAGAAATAGACTGGAAAGAGAAGCTGCTGAATTACAACTCATTACCAAACTTAAAACAATGGAGAAACCTGGTCTGAACAGAGACATCGGATTCTTATCTCATTATACATGACTAAGCCATTTCTCACCTTCTCACCCCTTGCCTTTTCCTGTAAGACCTATTACAGTCGTTAAGAGTCGTCAACAGGCTCATCTCAGCTATCTGCCAATCTCCGATTCCCACCACCCTTCTAAGTAATACCCCTCCCCACCTTCTCAATATATAGAAGGATCTGGTAACTTCTGTTTCAGTGTATCTGAAGAAGTGTGCATGCACACGAAAGCTTATACCAAGAACTAACTTAGTTGGTCTTTAAGGTGCTACAGGAAGGAATTTTTTTATTTCGACTATGGCAGACCAACACGGCTACCCATCTGTAACTCTACTATGAAAGGAAAGGGATGCGGGTGGCACAGTGGGTTAAACCACAGAGCCTAGGACTTGCCGATCAGAAGGTTGGCGGTTTGAATCCCCATGATGGGGTGAGCTCCCGTTGCTCAGTCCCAGCTCCTGCCAACCTAGCAGTTCGAAAGAACGTCAAAGTGCAAGTAGATAAATAGGTACCGCTCCTGCGGGAAGGTAAACGGCGTTTCCGTGCGCTGCTCTGGTTCACCAGAAGCGGCTTAGTCATGCTGGCCACATGACCCGGAAGCTGTACGGCCAATAAAGCGAGGTGAGCACCGCAACCCCAGAGTCAGTCACAACTGGACCTAATGGTCAGGGGTCCCTTTACCTTATGAAGGTAAAAACGGTATGATATGTTATAAGAAAGTATTAGAAACTATAGTAAGAGTAAGGCAAGAAGTACATTCAATATCGTAAATGTAGCTTACATCGAGAAATGACAGGAAGTCTGTTTTCATATAATTTAGTTTATTGGATTTTTATTTTGGTTTATTTTTGTTTAGTTAGAAATTATAAGAAAAGAGCATGTACAAATACAAGTTTAAATCAATATATAATGGTATAATTATTTAAGGCTGTACATGTACCTAAGATTGTGCATGGATGTCAATTAATGATAATAAAAATTTAATAATAATAAAAAGGAATAAATTCACTTCCAACCTCTCCCCCCGCCTTTCTCTCTGCTATATGCTTTTGTGCCTTCTCTCTTTTTCTGAGCTGATGAAGCCTGTACTGTTCAATGATCACCACCACTGCCTGGTTGGAGAAGTCCACTGGTAGGGGCTCCTGGTCGTCATTGCCCATCAGCTGAGAAGTTAAGAAGAATCCTGTAGGATCAGGCCAAAGGATCAGGCTAATCCAGCATTCTCTTTTCATGGTGGTCAACCATACCTGTGGGAAGCTCACCCCCAAGCAGCACCCCCAAACTCTCCTGTGCTCCACAGCAATTGGTATTATTCAGGGACAAACTGAATATCAATGGAAACAGAACAAATTCATCATGACTAGCTGTCATTGCGTGGCAAGTTCCCGATCTCCCCCCCCCCCCCCAGGTGGAAATAAAGACACATGACACTATTATTAAGGTTAATGGGCTAAAAAAGGCCACAACTTTACTGGTTACAGGTGATGAGCGGTATTGGCTTAGGCATTGGACCTAACCAATTCTATCTGACTCCAGCCCATCTGCTTGAAGTCTGGGAAGGGTTAACCACCTGTAAGGGGGGGTGTCCTGCTGATGCACATCAACTAGGAACTCCCCCGGGGTCACTGATAGGGGGTGTGCCCTAGGCCCTAACCTCCCTAGGCTTTGGACAGGGCCACGCCCCCGGAATCCTTTAACAGACTACCCTTCAATATGCGGGGCAGGTGATGGTGTTACCTCCTCCCATCTATCAAACTATACCAATGCCTAACTGCCAATACCCAGAAAGTTGTGACGATTTGCTACGAGGTAGGCAAAAACCAAGTGGCTGGTGCCAATTTGCCAAGTGGAAAAATTCCTACCTGGCCCCTCAACGGCAACCAACTGAGGTCCATAGCAAGGTCAAAGAAAGAAAACCTTAATAGGGCGGGAGGGTGGGAAAACAGGAATAGCTGGCAGGCGGACAAAGAGGGAGATCCCCGGCTGTGTCTTGCCTTTATAGGGCAGGCCACGCTCCTGAACCAGCCGATTGGCCGGCTAGGGGGTGTCGCAGCCGAGAATCCCCCAATTGCGCGGGGCTGGCCTCTGACCCCCCCCCCACGCGTGGGGGGGGCGTGAAGCCCGCAACCCCACCTCCTCTTTAAGGCAGAAGTGGCTTTAGTAGACTTCTCCCCCATGAATTTGCCAGTTCTCTTTTTGCAGCCATCCAAGTTGGTGACCATCGCCACACCTTGCAGCAGTGAACTCCATACTTTAATCATGTGTTGTATGAAGTAGTTTCTTCTTTTGTCTGTCCCAAAACTCCGAACATTCAGTTTCTTAAGATGATGCTGAGTTCTAGCATTATGAGAGTATATTGTGAAAATTATAAAAGGTAAAGGTAAAAGGTAAAGGACCCATGAATGGTTAAGCCCAGTCAAAGGCGATTATGGGGTTGTGGCGCTCATCTCGCTTTCAGGTTGAGGAGCCAGCGTTTGTCCACAGACAACTGTCCGGGTCATGCGACCAGCATGACTAAACCGCTTCTGGCACAACAGAACACTGTAACGGAAACCAGAGTGCAAGGAAACGCCGTTTACCTTCCCGCCACAGTGGTACCTATTTATCTGCTTGCACTGGTGTGCTTTCGAACTGCTAGGTTGGCAGGAACTGGGACAAAGTAACGGGAGCTCACCTCGTTGCAGGGATTTGAACCACCAACTTTCTGATCGGCAAGCCCAAGAGGCTCAGTGGTTTAGACCACAGCACCACCCGCATCCCTTTACCTTACCTTGTGAAAATTATACCATGTCGTGCACCTCTGTCATGTTGTTATCATTAAAAACCTGCTCTTCATCCTTTCCCCGTAAATGATATGTCCCATTTTCTCATAGGAGAGTTGCTTAGCTCCTAAATCATTTTGCTTCCCATTTTCTGAACCCTTTGCAGCTCTCTGAGTAAACAATTGGATGGGAAGGAGTCACTGGTGGAAACCTTGCGTAGACAAGGCTCTGGTTTGCAGATGTGATGCATAGATTTAGCAGAGCATCTTTTTCATGGACAATGTAAATATTGCCACTAATACCCTCCTAAATTTGCAATACATGATGGGCTATCTTACAATCAAATCAATTTGCCTCCCGGAGGTCTGGGAACAGAGTGGGTAATAAGGCAAATTCTTAATAGATGTACGGTGTAATGTAGACTCATGTCCTAATTGAGTCGCATAAAATGGATTCCCAGCGAAAGCACATGAGTGTCAACATACATTTAATCTCCCTGCTTTACTGGAAATTATAAAAGCCATTCTCCATCTGAAACAAGGCGCGCCAGACATCATTCACTTCTCCAGAGCACACTGAACAATCCATAAACTTCGAAGCACATATTGTAATCGCTCTCAGAAGAATGATAGGGAGAGCTCAGTCAGTGAGGATCGGAGTTACGTAAAGAATCAATTAAGTTGTTTGTTTTTATCTTCCCTGCGCATTATGATATAGCGAAGGCGCAATAATGTAAAACATTCGCTTTTATTAATTTCAACCTGGAGACAGCGGCAGACACCAGGACAAGAGCTTCCTCTTTCTCCCTGTCTCTCTCTAGCAGCTGTTAAAATTAAGTATTTCAAAACAGTTTTTTAAAGCACTGCTGCACGCTTTGCATCTTTCATTGGCAATTGTGTATCCCTGAGACCTTGACACACTGACAAGAAAATTTCACCACACAAATAATCTGGCGAACCAGAGCAGCGCACGAAAATGCCGTTTACCTTCCCACCGGAGTGGTACCTATTTATCTACTTGCACTTTGACGTGCTTTCGAACTGCTAGGTTGGCAGGAGCAGGGACCGAGCAATGGGAGCTCACCCTGTTGCGGGGATTCGAACCGCCGACCTTCTGATCGGCAAGTACTAGGCTCTGTGGTTTAACCCACAGCACCACCTGTGTCCCTTTTACCTTTGTACAGCAGAGCAATTTCTACACACACTCCTACGCTCCTCTCTGGCTTCCATCCAGTCAGGCAAGAGGGAAAATGAGAGTTCAAGGGCATTTTCTAACAAAGCAGACACACCTGGAATATGAAACAGAGCCAGTGAGAGGTGTGGTGTGGGGAGAGTTCCAAGAGCTAGACAGAGAGTCCTGGGGGCTGTGATTCCCACTAGAGTTATTTAATAGTCAATCCCTCTTCTGAGGGAACTCTGGGAATTGTAGCTCTGAAGGGTCTCCCAAGAGCTTTCAGCACACTAATAATAATAATAATAATAATAATAATAATAATAATAATAGTAATAAATTATTTTTACCCTGCCCATCTGACTGGGCTTCCAACCAAATATTAAAAACAATACAGCATCAGACATTAAAAACTTCCCTAAACAGGGCTGCCTTCAGTTGTCTTTTAAAAGTAAAATACAGTGGTACCTCGGGTTAAGTACTTAATTCATTCCGGAGGTCCGTACTTAACCTGAAACTGTTCTTAACCTGAAGCACCACTTTAGCTAATGGGGCCTCCTGCTGCTGCCGCGCCACCAGAGCACAATTTCTGTTCTCATCCTGAAGCAAAGTTCTTAACCTGAAGCACTATTTCTGGGTTAGCGGAGTCTGTAACCTGAAGCGTATGTAACCCGAGGTACCACTGTAGTTGTTTATTGCCTTGACATCTGCTGGGAGGGCAGGTGCCACTACCAAGAAGGCCCTCTGCCTGGTTCCCTGTAACCTCACTTTTCACAGCGAGGGAACCACCAGAATGCCCTCAGCACTGGACCTCAGTGTCCGGGCTGGATATATGATTTGTATACCACCCTATACCTGCAGGTCTCAGGGTGGTTCCCAAGATAAAACCCCCCACAAAATACATAATCAATTTTTTTAAAAAACCAATGCAATAACTCTGCCCAGACACATTTTAAAAGGGCATTGGATGTCAACCAGCCAAAGAACTGGTTAAAGAGGAATGCTTTGCCTGGTGCCTAAAGGCGTACATCAAAGGCACTAGGTGAACTTCCCTGGGGAGAGCATTCCACAGATGGGGAGCCACTGCAGAGAAGGCCCTGTTCTTGTGTTGCCACCCTCCAGACCTCTCAAGGAGGAGGCGCACAAAGAAGGGCCTCAGAATATGATCTCAGGGTCCAGGTGGGTTCATATGGAAAGAGGCAGTCTTTGAGGTATTGCGGTCCTGAGCCAATTAAGGCTTTATAGGTCAAAACCAGCACTTTACTTCCCAGGATTCTTGGGGGGGGGGGAGCCATGAGTGTTTGAAGCGGTATGATACTGCCTTAAATAAACAGTGCAGATTGGGCCCTCCGTCAGTGTAATAATAATAATAATAATAATAATAATAATAATAATTTATTTTTTATACCCCGCCCATCTGGCTGGGCTTCCCCTGCCACTCTGGGCGGCTTCCAAAAAAAATATTAAAATACTGTACTACATCAAACATTAAAAGCCTCCCTAAACAGGGCCGCCTTCAGATGTCTTCTAAAAGTCTGGTAGTTGTTGTTCTCTTTGACATCTGGTGGGAGGGCATGCCACAGGGAGGGTGCCACTACCGAGAAGGCCCTCTGCCTGGTTCCCTGTAACTTGGTTTCTCACAGTGAGGGAACTGCCAGAAGGCCCTTGGTGCTGGACCTCAGTGTCCGGGTAGAACGATAGGGGTGGAGACGCTCCTTCAGATATACTGGACCGAGGCCCTTTAGGGCTTTAAAGGTCAGCACCAACACTTTGAATTGTGCTCGGAAACTTGTAAGGCCGGTTCCTATGTTCCCCATATGTAATCGAAAACAGCAGGGTCAGATGTTGACAGTGCCCTCTTCCATTGCTGCTTGTGGTGTCTTTCACACAGTTGCTAACCAATTCCACCAGGCTTGCCAAGTATTGTTGGGTCCAAAAGGACAAATCAATGAGTAGTGTGAGAACGACGGTTATTTGAAAGAAAAGACCTTGGCATTAGCAACCTTTATTAAGGCCTCGTTCTGTTCTCAGCAGGGAGAGACATTTGGTCAGACAATGGAAATGCAAGGAGGCTGGCTGGGCTTTGGAAGGAGCCAAAATAAGAACAGGTGTATGGCATGCGACCAACACCTGCCCTGAGTAAGCAATGAATTATCCACAGCAACCTTCAAGCCAGGGTGACAGAGTTGCCTCTGGGTATAGTGAGGGCAGGCGTGGAGGCAGTGATGAAAAAGGAAGGGTTAGAAACCGTGCATAAGCAGGAAATGAAAAGAAAGAAGCAGAAGTATGCTTACAAAACCAGATTCACATTAAAAAACAAGGAAATTTCCAGTGAAATCAGAGGATGCAGATATCTGGCCGGTGGTCCATCTAATCCAGCTTCCTGTTCTCACAATGTCCAGTGAGTTGTTGATAATAATTATAATTATTTATTATTTATACCCCGCCCATCTGGCTGAGTTTCTCCAGCCACTCTGGGCTGAGAGAAGTTTGAAAGCAGAACCTGAGCACAAAAGCATTCAAAAGCATACTGCCCCAGTAAAGCTGTGTGTTTAAACACCCCCCTCTACACTCACAATTGTTGGGGTGCAGATCCCAGTTGCATGAGCAATCAGGAACACCTCTTCAAAGTCAGCCATAGATGCCTCCAGGCAGATATAATAATAATAATAATAATAATAATAATAATAATAATAATAATTTTTATTTATTTATACTCTGCCCTTCCCGGTTCAGAGAACCGGGCTCAGGGCGGCTAACAACAAATTTAAAACACTTAATTGATGCAACAAAAAACAGCATAAAATACAGTATAAAACATCACTAACAATAAATTCAGAATTCAAAAATCAATTTAGGGGGAAAATCCATCCAAAAAACATTAGATGATCACCAGGGCTAGTTGGATAAATTAGTCCTATTTGGGCCAGCGAGGAGACCAGGGGAGAATTAGCTGTGGGATCCCAGAGCGGGTAATCTTCATAAAAAGGGGAGGGGCAGGGAAGGAAGGGGAATAAAAGATGAGGCTAAGTTCAAATTGAAAGCCAGGCGGAATAGCTCTGTCTTACAGGCCCTGCGGAAGAAAGTTAAATCCTGCAGGGCCCTGGTCTCATGGGACAGAGCATTCCACCAGGTTGGAGCCATCACTGAGAAGGTCCTGGCCCTGGTGGAGGATAATCTGACTTACTTAGGGCCTGGGACCTCTAAACTATGGTTATTCATGGACCTTAAGGTCCTCTGCGGGGCATACCAGGAGAGGCGGTCCCGTAAATGTGAGGGCCTTAAGCCACAAAGGTAGATATAGCAGGGAATCTTGTGAGAAAGGGCAACTAATGGTCAAATGTGTGGAAGACAGCCCAAGGATGACCCACTCACCTATCTTATCCGGGATCATTCTTCCTTTAAAAATAAAATAATAAAAAAATGTTAGTGTAGGAGTTTAATGATAACTATAGCTGGTGGGTAGTTAATGCCAAAGAATGCAGAACACGATGTCCCGTTACTTTCTGAAAAGAATTATCTTCCTCTGAAGCTCCAGAATGTAATGCAAAATCGAAAACCTGCTATGATTGTAAAAATAGGTCCATAGAGAAGAGTTTATTCTAGATGATTTAATCCAGATTTCCTTAAATAAGAAAGGGGGGAAGCTTTTCTCTGTATCTGCTAGGGATGGAATTACTACAATTTTCAATAAAACACTTTCTTTTGACATCTCTCTGGCTTTTCATGTTTTTGGGTGCTTCTGGTTTCTAAAGACTCCCCCCCCCACCCCCCAGCTTTCTCTACATTTTTGGAAGAATAAATGCAAAAGATTCTTAGGGAAGAAAGCTAAGTAGAAATGCTGATGTCTCGGAGTCATTCCTGGTTTTAAAAGAGTGGAGATTAGTTTTATCTGTGCCTTCAGATATTTTACTTCACCTGCATACCAATGGGCAGTCGAATCGTGTTAGTGGGTGACTGCTTCAGAGCTATTTAACTGGCAGGAATTCTTGTTTTAATTTAATACTTCTTACTGCCGATGTTTATCTTCAGTCTGGCTGGAAATAAAAGGTTTTTCTTTGGCGAGGGGAAAAAAAAGCCCTCCTTTCATCCCCTCTAATTTAGAGCAATGTGCAGTGGCACAAACTCAACACATCCCAGAGATCACATGTTCCTTTATGACTTGCTAGACTCTGGTGTGCGGCCAGTGTGGTGTCACAGAGCTGCAGAGTCGCCCTCCCAGTAACCAGCATCAGCACAGCTTATTGGACAGGGCTGGGCACAGGGGTATCCAGCCCCAACTTCACTGTTGCTCTGCCTCACGTCAGCCCCATCCAGGTAAGCTGCTGTGATGCTGGCATCAGGCAGGTGGCCCCATCAAGCCCCCACATCCCCACCATAGCTGTCAACTTACAGATTTGAAAATAAGGGACCAGCAGCCTCGAAAATAAGGGATCAGCAGCCAAAATAAGGGATTTTCAGAGCACAGCTATGTTCAACTTCTGAGCCCCTCCCAGCCAAAGGCAGAAAGCCCAGCCAGCAGCCAAACAAAGCCTCAAGCGGTGGTTCCCACAGCGCAGCAACCCGGCAAAGGGGATGCAGCAAGGAAAACCACCCTCACCTCTCCGCTGGGAAGCGCTGAGCAAAGGCGAGTCCCCAGGCAACACGGCCGATTTGATTGGCACAAGGCATGCAAGCTCCACCCCCCTGTTGTCCTTAGACTCCTTATTGAGTGAGCAACGCAGCCAAGCAACACAGATGGAGCCTCCCTCCTCCCTGGCTGGCAGGGAGGGAGGGAGAGGAGCTGCTTCCTTTGAAACCCAGGAAATTTAAGGGACATCATCAATAAGGGACAGCAGCGGGACACGGCGCTGGGATAAGGGACTTTCCTGCCAAATAAGGGACGGTTGACAGCTATGATCCCCACCTGTGAGTCCTTATTATTTCTTTATTTCATAAAATTTATATGCCACTTGATTGCAAAAACCAACCAACCAACCAACCAACCAACCTCAAAGCAATTTACAAATATATATATTTGGTGGTGTAGTGAACTGAAGATTGGAGGAGTTGGGAAATGGAGAAACCCCCCCAACTGAGAGATTTGTCCATCCATAAGGCCACACTGGATCTCTTCTGTGGGGAATCATGGTCGATCAGACGTCTCCTGTCAACATTCCCATCGACAGAGATACAGTGATGAGTGAGAGACAAGCCGTAAAACTGCTTGGTTATTGAATGATCTCTGAAGAACCAAGATAAACTTCCAATGCTCTGAAAGGACTGCTATGGATTATTGCCTCAGTATATGACCGTAGTGAAGAGACTCCTGGGGGAATAAAGATCAAGTATTTATTGTTTCTTAATATTGGGGGTAAAGTTGCTATGCTGGACTGGAGGATAGACGATTGCTGACTTATTGATAATAGCATTTGGAAAACCTATTTTAGAATCGTGTGGAAGGAAAAATGAACTTGAGATGCCTGGACCTGGAGACTGGAAAAAACATCTCCTAGCAGAAGGAGAGTCAGCTAGAGACCACCTTGGAGTGAACATTTGAATATTCTTGTATATACAACTGACAGACAGAAAGTCGGAGGTCCTTTTTACTTATTTCTTTTTCCTTATCCCCCTTTCTTTATTTTTATTCATTTATACTTTTCTCATTCCTTTATTCCTTTTATCTTCTGTTACTTTCCCTTTTTGTTTTTTCCCCTTTGCTCTTGCTTCTGTTTTGTTTTGTTTTGTTTTTTCTTGCTCTCTACTGTGGGTTAATGAGGGGACGGCATGCAGATGAAAGTGATAGACGGTTGACGAAGGACCCTGTGTGAGAGACCAGGAAGGGAAGATTTCCCAGGGTGGGAAGCTGGGAGGAGAAAGGGAAGCTCCCAGGTGAGAGCAGGGAGGGTTCCTTTCTTTCTGTGTTAAGATCTACCCATGAGAGAGGACTTTGTAATGCATAGCCATCATGACTAGCAGCCATCATGGATGGCCTCCATGAATTTGTTTACCCTCTTTTCAAGCCACTCACAATGGTGTCCATCACTACGTGTTGTGGAAGCAGTACTTTAACCATACATTGTGTAAGGATGTACTTTCTGTTGTCTACCTTGAATTTTCCAACATTCAGCGTTTCTGGGTGACCCTGAGCTGCAGGATTGCAAGACAAAAGCTACTCCTGATCCACTTGCTGTATGTGCACACCCCCTCTTGTCTTTGCTCATTTACCATTTTTCTATACAAAATAGCTCCAAACCTTGTAATCTTTCCTCACAGGGGTGTTGCTCCATAAATTGGGTTGCCTTTTCTGCACTTTCCCCCACTCTACAATATCCTGTTTCAATGTGGTGACCCAAACTGGATTTTCTACTCCTTTTATAGACCATCTTTTATGGCAGAATTCACAGGGTGTGTGGTTTCCTGTGAATTTGGGAAGCCTGCCCCATGGGGTGAGAAAACCTTGCAGTGGGTCTGCCCTGAAACCAGGAAGCAGCAGAAGTCAGAACTTCAGCGGCTGTAGTTATTGATAAACAATCAATCAACGGCTAAGCGTAACTGCTAGGATTTGCAAGACCAGGAGAAGTACGTTTCCAACCAGTCCCCATTAAACTATGGAGGTAATCTCCCAGGGAGAGGAGAGGAGTTTCCATGACAGACTAGGCATGTTGATAAAAGTCACCAGCCTCACTCACTACAGGGTGGTTCAGAATACACTAAAGGAAACAGAACTTGACACAACTACAACAATAAAACACAACTTCCAAATCATCATAACCAATAAATCTGGCATATTTAGGGTTGCCATATGTCCTGGAATTCCCAGACATGTTGTCAGAGACTGGGCAGAGGAGGAATGGTCGAGACTGCCTCCCCATCCTGACTCTTCCAGGGAGGACGAAGAGGAAGACAGTACAGATTTACAACAGGGGTTTGAGGGTGGTCACAGTTCAGAGGCAGATGAGGGGGAAAGTTGGGAAATCATGGGCAAACCAGAGCAACACTCGGCTGACACATTGTCATTAGAAAGCATTCCAGACCTTCCATCTCCCAGAACCTGGCGGGCCTTAAAAGTAGGAGAGCAAAGAGCTCAAAGACAGAAGAGACGTAGTGGTACCTGTAGAGGAGGTGATGATGACGATGAATGAGGAAGTGGGAGAGAGGGGGAGTGGAGATTCACTCAGGACAATGCCATTATGCAAGGGGCTGGGTTCTATAGCCTCTCTCTGTAAGGTTTGAAATAAAACAAGGGCTATAAGAAACTTTTCATTGTCTTTATACTTTCCTGGGCAACCAGGAGCTGCTGAAAGCATTCTGCTGGGAGCTGCTGACAGCATTCTGTCACATGTCGTCTTCTGGGGGTCCTACATGCCCATTCAAGGGGAATTTTACATTTTAAAGCAAATGTCCTGGATTCTGAGCTTTTTTAAAAAAAGTTTGCGGGTGGCTCTGGTTCAGCCTCTGGCGTGGGCAACCCTGGGCTCTGGTTCAGGCTCGGCGGCAGCGGAGGGGCTATCGAGCGATTGCCCTTAAAAAGCTGCACAACTTTTTGTGTCTGGATTTTTACCTCTTGAAATATGGCAGCCCTACTATATTTTACTGCAAAGGTAAACATATTTTATTGCACACCACCCTGATTGTTCTTAGTGAGCTGGTGGTTTAGAAATTTAAAGGAATAAATAACATATGCCTATAAGCACAAGGCAATTAAGATGGCCGGAATATCTGCATGAGGAAATGTGGTGTGCCATTGTGGACCTCCTTTGCTTTCTCACATATACGCTGTATCACTTTTCAAAGATCGTGTAGGGCATCTTTGCAATAGATGGTACTTCCCTTGACACTTGTGGGAGATGCACTTTGTTGATAATTCTTTTTTTAAAAAAACACACGCACCCAGACATTTGCATTCGGTCTTGTATATTTTAGCAAACAATTATCCAAAGTGACAATCCACAATTTGCTGCGCCTGTAACGTGCGGAAATACCTCCCAGGGTGGAATTCAGAACTAGGAATTATCTGTGATAAGATAATCATGACTGAACCGGAGAGAAGACGTTGTGGCAGTAACCATAAGTGGCAGGCGTCAGGCAAATCTGCTTAAGTGAATTTTAATTGAGAAGGTTGATCTTCCATAACCACGGCAGGGTAGACTGCCAAATTGTAAACTCAGCCCCTAATAAAGCCATCACTGTGATCTCATACATGCACGAGATTGGTGTGTAGCCAGAGAGACGTAAGCAGATGGGACAGTAATAGTTTTCTCCCTTTGTCTTTTGATATGGGTAGTTAAAAGGGCGAAGAAGTCAGAAAACGGAACGGAATCAAACAGGATGAGCAACTGATTTCAAAACCATGAGATCGTCTAGAGATGCTTCTGAAGATGTCAGATACTATTTTTAGAATGTGTGGGAGAAAACTAAAGTGGTTACTTTTGTAACGTGCTTAGAGGGGCTTTGTCTCTACAGCAGGGGTCAGCAAACTTTTTCAGCAGGGGGCCGGTCCAACTGTCCCTCAAACCTTGTTGGGGGGGGGGGCTGGACTATATTTTGGTGGGGGAAATGAATGAATTCCCCACAAATAACCCAGAGATGCATTTTAAATAAAAGCACACATTCTACTCATGTAAAAACACCAAGCAGACTCCACAAATAACCCAGAGATGCATTTTAAATAAAAGGACACATTCTACTCATGTAAAAAACACTGATTCCTGGACCACCCGCAGGCTGGATTAGAAGGCGATTGGGCCGGATCCAGCCCCCGGGCCTTAGTTTGTCTACCCATGTTCTACAGCCACAGCAGGTGCTATAACTCTCCAACTGTTTGACTTCACCCCGAAAGACACACGCTTCCATTATCCCCTGAGACAAAGGGTGCCAACAAGTGATAAATTTTGTAAAATAATTTAAATGAACACAAAAGAGCAATATATTACCAAAACATCCTCTCTCCGGCTTCTCTTCCCTACCTCCCTTTTCTTTTCCGGATACCCATTTTGAAAAAGGCTACCAAATCATAAGATGCCAGCTTTTGTAGGGTAGGTTGAACATTGGGTCAAGTAATATGGTTGGCAAGATTCCCAGCAATTAGTACTGAGAGGCATTCATCTTATCCTCCATGGATCTGTCTCAAAACGTAGCACTGGCTACCAACTTTGGACTTAAAAGTGGATTAGACAAATTCATGGGACAGAAGGCTATCACTGACTACTGGCCACAGTTTCCATGTGCAGTGGTACCTCGGGTTACAAACACCTCGGGTTGCAAACATTTTGGGTTACGGAAGTAGTACCTAGGGTTAAGAACTTTACCTCAGGAGGAGAACAGAAATCGTGCGCCAGCGGCACAGCGGCAGTGGGAGGCCCCCATTAGCTAAAGTGGTACCTCAGGTTAAGAATGGTTTCAGGTTAAGAATGGACCTCTGGAACAAACTATACTATCAGAAGCAGTATGCCTCTGAATACCAGTCGCTGGGAACCACAACTGTGGAGAGCACTGTCGCATTCTGGTCCTCCTTGCAGCCTTTCTTAGGCATCTGATGCCCCAATGAGATTCAGAAAAGGGCACAAGAACAGTATGCTCCCTGTAATTTGTCACCTGGGAGTCACGTATATGCACTGAAGTGCTGAACTTGAGGGTTCAGACATCTTGAACTATTATTATCTATTAAATTTGCAAGCCACCTGTTATGTACTGAGTTGAATAGGATCCAAAATGCAGCAGTCTGATTGGTCCTAGAACAATAGGATTCAGAATGCAGCAGTCTGATTGGTCCTAGAATAATAGGATCCAGAATGCAGCAGTCTGATTAGTCCACAGGAGCCACCCAATCAAGCTCCAGGTGGAAGTGAATCCGCAACCTGATTGGCCTATAGGTGAATCCCGGAATTAGCCAATCACGTGGGGCCCACATGGGGCAGACATTCTGGGGGAACTTCCATTCCTCCTCACCACTATGAGCTGAATAAAGAGCATGAAATCCACTCTCGACTCCAAGTATATTTCACCACCCTTCATCCTAAGGCTGCAGGGCGGTTCACAACATGGCGAACCCTTCCCCCAAATATTAATTAAATATATATGCATCCATCCATTCGATCTTCAAAAATATCTTAAGGTGCCGTCAGAGTAAAGGTAAAGGGTATCCTGTGCCAATCAGTTCCGTCAGTTGATTGTGCATACAAATCAAAACGAATGCACCTAAGAGTTGTGCCTTTATTGCTGATTTATTCTATAGCAGTTTATGTTATTGCATGGCTTTTGTATGACATCTCCTTATCTTAAACTTAACACATTCCGCCCTCTTTACCAATTTTCCCTGTTTAATCTCTTAGTACAGTATTATGCTTTCCTTCTGTAAAACGTCTTAAATCCTATGCCTGCTTTGCCACTCTTATTGCAGAGCCCCTAGCCGTTTAGGCACCTTAATACGTAATAAATATTATTTCATTGTTTCTACAAACCTTATCTCTGACATCTGTAGCATCTTTGGAAGCAGCTCCACTTTCTGAAAAAGTCCCCTCTTTGATGGGCGGGGTGCCTGCGTGCAGAAACACCCATGAAATTGACACCATGGCTTGTCTTTTTAAAAACACACTCCTTTCAGCTAAGCTAGGGCAACCGCTGCTAGGATTACAATAGAATTCATATGCAGAGAAATTCCTTTCTGATATTGCAACTCCTCATCTTGAACAGGCATTATACACAGTTCTCACGGCTGGCGGTTCGACATTATATATCAGCACTGGGAGCAGCTGCAGTATTTTCTGGATGAAGAATCTCCAGGCTTGCCTTTTAATAAGAGAACCAGTTTGGTGACATCCCCGGCCCTCGGAGCTGCTCATGTGTTGGTAACAATAAAACAGCTGCTGATGAAAATGCATGATGAATAAATGAGGGAGGGTGGGAAGGTTCGGTGTAGGAGCGTCGGGAAAACTTCAGCAGGCCCACACTCAGGGTTCACCCACACTTCTGCTGCTTTCCCCCTGGGAAACCCGATCTTTACCTCTGAATCGGAACAAACGTCAGTTGGGTTTTCTCCATATTGACGCAGGGCTGTCAATATGTGGCGCCGGGGTGTAAAGATCCGCCTGGCAGCCCCCCCAGGTTGCCCAGTCCCAGGCGCGCCTCAGTGTCTTGCTGGCTCAGTCACCCCCGAATTTGTGGCGCAGAGCCGCCCGCAGCAGAAGAGTCCACCGCGGCGCTCCAGCCAACAGGTGGGCTCTTCTCCAGACTCATCTCTTGGGCCCAGGACTCTCGGCCTGGCGCCCCTGAGAGCCTGGCACCCGGGTGCCCCGCACCCCTAGCACCTATGGGTAAGACGGCCCTGTATTGACGTTTGTTCCGATTTAGCACTAAAGAGCAGGTTTTCTGGGGGAAAACTAAAACCAGTCAGACCCATGAGTATATGATGAGTACACCTGTGCTTTCTGGACATGGGACAAACAGAAGTATGGACAAGCCCTTAATTTCAGAGATAATCAAGAAAATAATTGTATTAAGGGTAGAAGGAACCTAGAGGCCATCAAGACACCTTTTGCCCAAAAGATGTGGGCAAAAGATGTGGGACATAATATTAAGATGACATTGGGAAAGACTATGGAAGAATGGAATGAAATTTACGGCCTGTACTTTACTTAAAGAGAATTATAGGAAAATGATTCATAGGTGGTATTTAACAGTGGTATAACAATAACAACAACAACAACAACAATAACAATAATAATAATAACAAATTTATTACTTATACCCCGCCCATCTGGCTGGGTTTCCCCAGCCACTCTGGGGAATCTCCAACAAGAGATTAAATTGGCAAAAATGTATAAAACAAGAGAAAATAAGTGTTGGAAATGCAAAGAAGTAGAAGGTGTGTTTTATCATATTGGTGGCAATGTAAGGTTATTAAAAAATTCTGGGAAATGATATATAATGAATTGCAAAAAAATAAAAATGTTAAAAATAACCTTTGCTAAAAAACCAAAAGCCTTTTTATTAAGTATTACAGGAATGGATGTACCTAAAGAATATAAGAATTTGTTTATGTATGCAACAACAGCTGCCCGGATATTGCTAGCCCAACACTGGAAAGAAGAAAAAGTCCCCACCAAGGAAGACTGGCAAATTAAGTTAACGGAGTATGCTGAAAAGGCTAAATTAACTGGGAAACTTAGAAATCAAGATGAAAACAAATATAAAAAAAGAATAGGAAAGGTTTATTGCATATTTACAAAAGCAATGTACACAAGTTAATACATTAGCAAGTGTTTTTTTTTTCTTCATAAAAAACGCACTTGTAATGTTATAGGCAATGTTTAAAATTGGAGATAATCAGAGATAAAGACTTTAATCCCATAATGTAGATTCAATACTGTATATATAGTTGTTTTTAATGTTTAATTTTATGCTTCTTTCTTTAATGCAAGGTTTTTGTGAAAATTAATAAAAATATTATAAAATAGGCCATCAAGAAACTTCTCCTTTCAAAAGAATGCCATCTATCCACACGTCCCACCTAGATATTTCTCTGCAGTACAGTCTTCCATATATACTGCTGTGACGTTCAGGATCTATATATGGGCTCCCCATGGACATCTGGTTGGCTGCTGTGAGAACAGAGTGCTGGACTAGATATGTTTTTGACCAGGGGAAGGGTCATAGCTCAGTGGTAGTTCCATAGAGTCACACCAACCACCCTGAACACAACTTTTATTCCCATGATTCTGCTCCATGGGAGTTTTAATTGCTTTAATTCACACTGAATGGGAATGGCCGAATGTGTATTGGTGAAAAGGTTTAATATGGAGAGATTGCACTGAAGCTAAAGAACAAGCTTTAACTAGTTGATAATTAACTACTGTTGTTTCCTGCTAGCTAACATGTGAGTAACCTTAGATCAGATGACAAAGGTATTTGGTTGCAAATCTCTGTTTTGAAAGGAGTTGCCTTTGAGTTTTTTTGTCCCAAGAGAAATGGAGAGAGAGAGAGAGAGAGAGAGAGAGAGAGAGATTTGCTTATAGGTCTGTTTGAATTATCTTATATTTCTAAGATGCTGAACCTGTGCTGAACAGCAAAAAAGATTGCATGAATTTTTTAAATGTACATTTGATGTACATTTAATTCAGTTATGAAGAAAGTTTTGCAAGTAAAAGTTTGAATAACATTTTTATGGGTCTGGACCAGGGGTTGGCAAACTAAGGCCCGGGGGCCGGATCTGTCGCAAATTCTTTGCGGCGCTTTAGCAGAAATGCTCAAGAGTCCCAGGTTCTTCGGTGCAGTATTATTTATTGTGAGCTATATATATACACAAATATCTACAGAAGCAGTTCATACAGTCAGATAGAGTACCTGGCTGCACCTTAAAGCAAATAGGAAGACTCTTTCTGACCACACTCCTCTACACCACCACCTTTACTGATGGACAGGTTTCCCTTTTAAACTGATGACAGCCAATCAATTGACAGCACATTACTGCTCAGTCATTCTGACTCAGCACCTCCATAGAAAGTATTGCAGGCTGATTGCATCAGCCTGTTGCATCAGCTAGCAAACTCAAGCCTGCAGACTTACTATCTTACACAGCATTCTGTGATCCCAACAGGATCATGCCCAATTGCCTTCGGGATCCGGCCCGTGGTCTGTCTGTGTATCGGTGTGAGGTTTCTGTTTGTCCGGGCTGCATCATTTTCCCCCTGCGCCATTCCATTTCCCCCCTCTCCCTCACACACACCGCGGCGGCTCCTCCTTCCTCCCTCCTTAGAGAGCCAGTGTGGTGTAGTGGTTAAGAGCGGTAGTCTCGTAATCTGGGGAACCGGGTTCACGTCTCCGCTCCTCCACATGCAGCTGCTGGGTGACCTTGGGCCAGTCACACTTCTTTGAAGTCTCTCAGCCCCACTCACCTCACAGAGTGTTTGTTGTGGGGGAGGAAGGGAAAGGAGAATGTTAGCTGCTTTGAGACTCCTTAAAGGGAGTGAAAGGCGAGATATCAAATCCAAACTCTTCTTCTTCTCTTCCTCCTCCTGGCTCCTGTGGGTCAGAGAGAGGAGTGAACAAGCTCCCTCTGCCTACCCATGTGAAGAAGCAGCGGTGGTGGTGGCGGCAGCGGTAGCCCCAAGGAAGGTAAGTGAAGGGGTTGGGGCTGGGGGGTGGGGAGGACTACCTGCCCCCTCGCCTCCTCTTCCAGCCCCCCCCCGTGATGCTCCTCCGGCCCGCCACAAGGTCTGAGGGACGGTGGACTGGCCCGTGGCTAAAAAAAATTGCCGACCCCTGGTCTGGACAATGATTTCTTCCCTAAAAGAATCAGTTCTTATGTTTCCAGTTGCTTCAAACTGCTCAATCATAATATCTGCAATAGGGAGAACCACTAATAGTGCTCCCCTAGATGATATCATGGATTGACTTGGGAAATAGGGATCAGTCAGTTCTTTAGGTATCCTAATTGTTCAGAGTTTTGTACATCAGAACAACTTTGAACCGGACAGGAAGCCAGTGCGGGTTTTCTAACACTGATGTCATGTGTTGGCAAACAAGTAGTTACTGGACAAAAGGATTTCGCTGTGAGGATGAAACTAAATGTCTATGCTGTTTGTTTGTTTGGTTCAGTTACGAGGAGTCGTAATTTGAGAACCGAACACATTGCAGAGCCCAGCTAGGTGGAGGGCATAAAGCAGGATGGGTTAAAAGATCAGTTGTATGAGATTAGAGGATGATCTTGGTAAGGCAGAGAATGGTGTCTGCTGGATTCTAGTGCCTATGATAAATTGCTAGTCTCTGGGTCCAGCCGGAAACCCATAGCAATGCAGCTATACAGGACATATTGTGTCATTTATAATACTTAACCCCATAAGCCAGAGATTGTTTTCCTCTATGGTTGTTTCGGGAACATAAAAAGAGCACATAGGGATTGTGATGATTCAGCTTTAAGTGATTATAAGTGTAAATTTAGAGCGGCTTGCATTTTACATTATAGGGCAGTTTCAAAAAGAGACACTAATTAAAAATATAAGAAAATTAAATACTTCATTGAAAACAGATCCAATTTTTAATTTAAAACATTATAGGTTTTTATCCGCCCTGTTTTAGTTAAGCTGGCCATGGCTCTTCCTGCAAAAGAAACTTTGGAACCATACTTTGGTGGGATGGTATCATATCCACCCTGGGCCTGATCTATACATGTTGGCATTGCCTGTGATTTATAACCCTGATCATGCATGGTTCTAACCATGGGAGAATTTTATATATACAGAACTGGCTACTCTATCCAAATCCTGTCCCCCCCCAAAAAATGTGAGGATGTTGGGGGATGCCAGGAGAGACACAATAATAGAGGCAAGGCCAGCATGCAAAATCTTTGTTATGATTACACAGAGGAGAATACCTGAAGCAAGGCAAAGAGGAAGATAGAACATGGTATTATACAGTTGCGGGGGGCAGGATGATCATGCTTCCACATGACATAGCCATTAGTCAGTTGCCTTTCTGGAATAATGTACAGTGGTACCTCGGGTTAAGAACTTAATTCATTCTGGAGGTCTGTTCTTAACCTGAAACTGTTCTTAACCTGAGGTACCGCTTTAGCTAATGGGGCCTCCCGCTGCCGCCTCGCTGCCAGAGCACGATTTCTGTTCTCATCCTGAAGCAAAGTTCTTAACCCGAGGTACTATTTCTGGGTTAGGGGAGTCTGTAACCTGAAGCGTCTGTAACCCGAGGTACCACTGTACAGTCATACCTCTTGTTACGTTTGCTTCATGTTACATTTTTTCAGGTTGTGTCCTGCGGTGACCCGGAAGTACTGAAAATGGTTACTTCTGGGTTTTGCCACTCGCGCATGCGCAGACGCACAAAATGATTTGACATGCATGCACAGAAGTGGCGAATCACGACCAGCGCATGCACAGACGCGGGTTGCATTCCTTTCATGTTGTGAACGGATCCCATTCACAACCGGAGGTACCAATGTACTGAAAAACACCTTTTTTTTCTTTCAACCTTTTTGAAATATCCAGGATGGATCCTCAATATATTTTCATTTGTGTGGGATATATTAGAGAGTTATTTTGTTTGTTTTTTAAATAGAGGGGGTGGGCACAGTTTGGGAAATATCCATTTCATACTGTTTTCCTCTGACTGGTGTGTACCGGCCACTTTTATGAAAAGACCATGGCAGATAGCAATGGGAGTTACTCAGGGATGAGGCATAGCTCAGATAGACATATGTGGTTCCTCTCTTCCAACCCCTTCTTCTCATCTCCTATACTTCCACAAGCTTAGACTTCCAGAATACTTGCCATTATATACAATACTACAAGGCACAAACAAATCTGCGCAAGGGCTATCCCTGTGCACAAGCTCCTAATGCCTTATATTTCCTGGCTGAAAGAACACAAGGGTTTGTAGGTGTGGTGTAATGGTTAGAGGTTGGACTATGACTTGGGAGACCAGGGTTTGACTCACCACTCATCCATGAAGCTCACTGGGTGACCTTGGGCCACAATCTCTCAGCCTAACCTACCTCACATGGTAGGTTAGGTCATGTACACCACCTGTCAGGGACTGGGAAGAGGAGGAATGGTGGAGACCACATCCACAACCTGACCCTTCCAGAGAAGAAGACAGTTTAGATTTACAACAGGGGTTTGAGGGAAGTCACAGCTCAGAGGCAGATGAGGGGGGAAGTTAGGAAATCATGGGAGATGAGGAGGTAGCACCAGAAGAGCAACAGCTGATGGACACAGTGTCTTTAGAAAGCATTTCAGACCCCACCTCTCCCAGAACCCAGCAACTCTTGAAAGTAGGAGAAGCAAAGAGCTCAAAGACAGAGGGCACTTCTCAGCATCCTTAGGAGAGACGTTGTCATGGTCCGGTCTATGGGCGACCGAAGTCCCGGCTGAGGACACCGGGACCAGGGGCAAGATGGTGGGGTGGAAGCAGGGAGAGTCCAGAAGCCAGGGGTCCGAGGATCAGGAAGCAGGGAGTCACAAAGTCAAGGGTCCAAGGGTCAAGAAGCAAGAAGCAAGGGGTCAAAAAGCCGAGGTCCGAGGATCAGGAAGCAAGAAGCCAAACGCAGCAAGCAGGAAACATGTTGCTGTGGCAAAGAGCCGAAGGGAAATGCTGACCTTATATCCCTTCCCGGCTCTTGCCACCAGGTACAGTGAGTTACAAAGTGGCCTCACCTGTGTGGCTGTGCCTTGCCTCACCAGAACAAACTTAGGAAGGCCCCAGTCCTGCAAAGCCCTACTGGTCACAGGGCCTGGCTCCTGCATGCACTCCTGACAGACGTTGAGGTTGACGAATGAGGAAGTGGAAGATATGGTGGGTGGGTGTGTTTGTATGGAGATTCACTGGAGACAATGCTGTTATCCAAGAGGCTGGGTTCTATAGCCTCTCGCTGTAAACACTGAATAAAAAGCAGATGGTAAGAACATTCCTTGTCTTTGTAAGTTCCTGGGCAACCGGCTGTGGGAATTGCTGGCAGCAGCCTGACACCACCTTGAGCTCCTTGGAGGAAAAAGGAGGTATTTAAATGTAATAAATGTAATGTAAGGATTCTGACTACAGCCACGAACTTTTCTCAGTTTGAGCACAGTGTGACATTAGTGTGGAAAGGGGGGAAAATACATTGACTCTCTAATGACAGTGATATGTGGCCAAAGATGCAGCCAGCCAGCTCCAAAATCCCTCTTTAAAACATCCAGTGAAACAGCAACTAAGCCATTATAAAAGTTAAGCTCACTAGAAAGGGAATTCCTTCCTAAAAAAGTCACTTTCCCATGACCTTGAATGGGCCACTGTTAGGAATTTCAACACCATTGCTTTTCAGGGAGTTGAACTAGACGACCCTCGTGGTTCCTTCCAATTCTACAATTCAATGCTTCTATGGTTCTTTATCTACATCACAAGTATAATTGCCATGAAAAGCTGAAGTGTTCTCAACTGCCTGATTTGTGTTTTATTCCTAGACTGTTTTATGGCACATGCAAAATTATCTGCTCCTGCCATGAACTATGAATTATTGTGCTAACATATGCACTAAAGGGAGGCTGTTTCTCATAAGTGGCATGCACATGAATCATTCTCCAGAGACATTTATCTGCCAAAAGTAAGAGGTTCGATGATCAGGGCACCTGGAAGCAGGCACCAGTTTGCTTCTCCCATTGCATATTTCACCTGGTGACATGATCTCTTTACTGATGTAAATACAACATCACTACGCAAGTGAATAAAAGTAATATATAAAACTTTGGTGCCATTCACCGGGAGGGTTTTTATGGTCCGATTTAATTCCTCCAAACATTTTCCTCCTTTGGAGATCGTTCAGGAGGGAAAATAGCAAATGCTCAATTTTGGCACCAGAAAAGTTGCTAAAATTGTTTGTGTGTGATGAATGTGCACTAAGAGGTAATAGGAAGCTTTATAGCCTCTGATATACCATACAGAAGAAGTCAGGTTTTACATTTTGTAGCCTTGTGCAAAGATTACCATCAGCTCTAAACTAAAGGTCACTCTGCTGGGCATGTTCTGATCCATTAGTGTACTAACAAGTTGGTTTTCGAAGTTTGTACCTTCAGGGAATGCTTTCCACATCAGCTTGTCTGGAGAAATGCCCTTGTATAAGTTTCTAAGTTAAGATTCAGAGAACCATACAACAAATTCTGTTTATGTAAGGAGTGATGATATTACTGAAATCCGTAATTACTTGGCTGAGCAAATGAATTTGCCCGACTCAAACTTTAGAGCCATAGGGACCAAATGTTATTGCTCTCCAAGTCCTCCCATACTTTGGAAGAGGAGATGAGATTCTGCTCATGGGCAAATTACTTCAGAAGAGCCGTGCTGGATAAGCCCAAAGGTCTAACTCAGGGTTGGGAAACCACCAACCAGTGGGCCTACTGAGGCCTCCCAGTCCTCCCCATTTAGCTAAGTCACACCCACCTGTCCTAGACCTGACATCATAGATGAAGTCAGGTGTAGGGATAATATGTGTACATATTATGGCAACAATGTACGCAAAGCAGTGTGAATACTCTAGTACAATGCTGATAGCAACAATACCAGACCCTCTAAGTGTCCCTATTTTTCAGGGACAGTCCTATCTCGGTTTCTGATTTGATCCTGGAATGTCCTTCTTTTCTTTAGGACATCCCTGCTTTCATTATAGAACTGTTGGAGGGTATGGCTAGGTAAAGGTAAAGGAAACGGGATCCCTGACCGTTAGGTCCAGCCGCGGACAACTCTGGGGTTGCGGTGCTCATCTCGCTTTACTGGCCGAGGGAGCCAGCGTACAGCTTCCGGGTCATGTGGCCAGCATGATTAAGCTGCTTCTGGCAAACCAGAGCAGTGCACGGAAACGCCATTTACCTTCCCGCCGGAGCGGTACCTATTTATCTACTTGCACTTTGTCGTTCTTTCGAACTGCTAGGTTGACAGGAGGAGGGTATGGCTAGGATGATGCCCATATTTTCATCGGAGAAATGTTGGAGGGTATAGAGTTATATGACCCCTGAGCCAAGGTGATACGTAACTATACAACCTCTAGAAGACATCTGAAGGCAGCCTCGTATACGGAAGTTTTAAAAATGCTTAATTATGTTTTTATGTATGTTGGAAACCATCCAGAGTGGCTGGGCAACCCAGTCCAATGGATGGGGAATGATGATGATGATGATGATGATGATGATGATGGAAGGGCCATCCCTGTTTTCATCAGAGAAATGTTGGAGGGTATGCAATAATAATTCATTTCTATTTGAATTGATTTTTCCAGCAATACTGCAGAAACATGAGGTTGGGCCGAGTACATTGTCTAAAATGCCATTTTAAGTTTTGAGAGCATCAGTTTGAGTTTCCAGACACTGTTGACTATAGAGAAGCCAGGCTTGTGGCTTTGAAAAGCTGTGATCCCAAGAGTGCTTGTTTGTGGGAGAAGAGGCTTCATGGCTTCAGCCTGTGTACACAGTCCTTGATCCACCCATTCCTTGTTTGCATTTATGATAGTGCTGCCACTTCACTGCATAACAGAAGAGCCCTTGAAGGAAATTTTTGGAAGGAAGGATGCAATGCCAATCTCTTCTCAGAAACAAAAATGTGTGTGTGTGTGTGTGTGTGTGTGTGTGTGTGAATGTGTCTCTGTGTAGGCTCATGGAAAATTGGCCTCCACAGTCACTTACAAACTGATTGTTAAAACCATGTTTATGGAAGACAATCTTACTCGGCTACGAGTGATTGCCATAGAAGATGGAAAGAGAATTGTCAAAGAAGCAGACCAAGGTCTGTTCTGCGATTCTCTCCATCTGCTCCTTTTGGTGGGAGAGGGAAAACGTTCTAAGAAATATTAGAGTGGTATTGTTGTTGTTTAGTCGTTTAGTCGTGTCCGACTCTTCGTGACCCCATGGACCAGAGCACGCCAGGCACTCCTGTCTTCCACTGCCTTCCGCAGTTTGGTCAGACTCATGTTTGTAGCTTTGAGAACACTGTCCAACCATCTCATCCTCTGTCATCCCCTTCTCCTTGTGCCCTCAATCTTTCCCAACATCAGGGTCTTTTCCAGGGAGTCTTCTCTTCTCATGAGGTGGCCAAAGTATTGGAGCCTCAGCTTCACGATCTGTCCTTCCAGTGAGCACTCAGGGCTAATTTCCTTAAGAATGGATGCATTTGATCTTCTTGCAGTCCATGGGACTCTCAAGAGTCTCCTCCAGCACCATAATTCAAAAGCATCAATTCTTCGGCGATCAGCATTCTTTACGGTCCAGCTCTCACTTCCATACATCACTACCGGGAAAACCATGGCTTTAACTATACGGACCTTTGTTGGCAAGGTGATGTCTCTGCTTTTTAAGACGCTGTCTAGGTTTGCCATCGCCTTTCTCCCAAAGTGGTATTGACTTACCTTAAGGTAAGTGGTATTGACTTACCTTAATTTTAGGAAACTTCCAAACAACCTGATCATTGAGGATGCACCCATAGCTTTTTAAACACACATACTTATTTTGTATACAAGAACTTCTTTTATCAGATGAATGAAGCAAAAACAAAAGGGTGTTGGTTATTACCTACGCATGCATTCAGTACAGAGGGGTTTGCATGTTTCTGTGTGCGGAATGTGTTTTACAAGGTAATATTAAAAGAGAAAGGTGCACTGCTTGAAAACAGAGATACTATATTTGAATCAGTCATCTAGGAATGATCTCCTGCTGTTTCCACTTGAAGGTGATTTTTATTTTTTTTGCTCTGCTTAAATATTTTGTGCAGTTGTCAGTTTTAAAGGCACTGTATCAAATAATAAGCAGGGTAATTAAATTGCAATGTTTGACTGTGTCTCAGGATAGCCTGCTCTTGAAATCCAAAATTGGGATACCTGGGCAGGGCCTGTTTGGGAATTCCTTGGGGGGTCAGGGGGTTGAAGCTGAGAGCCAGTCCATAGTTGCACCCAGGATTGGGGCAACAATTTGGAATGGGTCTGTTATAAAGTTGGATAGGTTTTGGCAAATCTGGAGTAGAGTCCAGTGTCAATGTTTTCTATTTATATCAGCTGTATAGCCTAGCACTAGGGGCATGGATAGACCTTAGGATTCACCTTGTATCTGTATCTATGTGTCTTACAACATTCTGATCTGTTTCTGAGTCACTCCGGGCACTCTCCCACCTGAAATTTGACTTCGGAACTGCTTTGTATAAAATGAAGACCTGTGTTTTCCCCATTCACTATAATGGCTGGAGAGTGGGCTCCACTTTGGGCCGAACTTGGTGAAAGCTTAATACACATGATGGTGAGTCTTCAGGTATTGCAATCATTTCCCATCCCTACAAATGGAGATGTGCAAAATATTCCCAGTATTTGCCTTGATTGAAAAGCGACATTGATGGCTCAGGCTATCATCTATCTATCTATCTATCTGGCTGGCTTTCCGTCTGTCTGTCTGTCCATCCGTCTATATCTATCTATCTATCGATCCGTCTATCTGTCTATCATCTATCTATCTATCTATCTATCATCTATCTATCTATCTATCTATCTATCTATCTATCTATCATCTATCTATCTATCGATCCGTCTATCTGTCTATCATCTATCTATCTATCATCTATCTATCTATCTATCTATCTATCTATCTATCTATCATCTATCTATCTATCTATCTATCTATCTATCTATCTATCATCTATCAATCTATGTATCTATCTATCTAGCTATCATCTATCTATCTATCTATCTATCTATCTATCTATCTATCTATATCTATCTATCATCTATCTATCATCTATCATCTATCATCTATCATCTATCATCTATCATCTATCATCTATCATCTATCATCTATCATCTATCTATGCCTTCAGCAACTTGGTGCTCTCCAGAGGTTTTGGACTACAACTTTCATCTCCCCTCCCATCCCAGTGTGGATGACTGGACTATTGAGCATTCTGTAAAATGGGATCAATTCATCTTGTTTAAGAAGTATTTTATTCCTTGGAATCCAAATGGTGCTTTTGTGCTCATGGTAGCGTTTTTGATTCAGCAGAGGTGTTTGGTAATGGAAGAGGAGATGCAATTATGATTATGATTATGATTATTTTGCTGATTCTCTTTGCCCCCTGAAGCCCCAGGTGGCCCTTCAAATAAACTCTGGAAAACTGGAGGATCTTTCGGAACATTGTGGGAAAGTGTGAGATTGTGGTACGCAGGGGATGTCTCCTTTGCTGGATCAAAAGCCATTTGGCGAGTACAAAGAACATCCATTAGATTCTACCCTTTATTTCTTCCCTTCCCTCTTTTCTCATAGAGCTACAATAACCGTTCAGAAAGCTGTGGGTTCATAAACATCTACACTTGGGTTTTCATTTCTTTCTGCAGCAAAGCTCCTTTTACAGAAGTTTCTCTGCATCTTCTACTTCTTAGCAGCAGCAGCAGCATTCCAGCTATCTCTTAGTGAAATTCCCACCACAGGAATAAACACCATTTGGTTCTGTTTCTCAGAGTCTTTATTACAGTGGTACCTCAGGTTACATCCGCTTCAGGTTACAGACTCCGCTAATCCAGAAATAGTACCTTGGGTTAAGAACTTTGCTTCAGGATGAGAACAGAAATCACGTGGCGGCGGTGCAGCGGCAGTGGGAGGCCCCATTAGCTAAAGTGGTGCTTCAGGTTAAGAACAGTTTTAGGTTAAGAACGGACCTCTGGAACGAATTAAGTTCTTAACCTGAGGTACCACTGTGTTTACAAAACTTCACACTGCCCATTGTAAAGTAAAGTAAAGCAAAGCAAAGCAAAGCAAAAAGTAAAGTAAAATAAAATAAAATAAAATGCAACATAACCTTTTTCTCTTTTAGCCATCCAGCCAGAGACCTAATGCTGTCTCAGTCACATAAGGATTTACACTGACCCAGACTTAGTTGAGCACATGCCCTCATAAGGACACCTGTTGCTGGCGAAATTTTCCATTGCCTAGCAACTTGTTCAAGACCATTTTCAAGTTTCTTCTAGAATATTCCAACGGGGTGTGTGTGTGAGGAGGCTTACCCATGTTTGCAAAAAACCCCACAACTTTTGCTTGCAAATGCATTGCAAATTATCATCGTCATGAATATTGGTTATGTTTCTTGCTGCTGCCACAAGCTAAGAAGGCTGCCATTCTGGAATTTGTTCTTCCAGCATCCCATAGCAATGAGTTCCAAAGGCAAAGTGTTTAGTTTTCTTTCAAAAATCGGGCAGGGGGAATTCTCTGAAAAACACTTAAATAACCAGCTGTGTAATTCTCAATCTAACCCACCAGTTATGAAGATTCTGTTAACGTTCTCTACATACAATTCATGACTTTAGAGAACTCTCTCATATCTCTTCTTCCCAGCACACACAAAAACACATACAGTACACACTTTAAAATCCCACACCAGACTGATGGCACTACTGTGATCTTTTGCTTCCATGTTGCAGCATATTTTCCAATGGTGTGTTTTCTAGCTCAGCTGCTAAAGTAAATGCATGCAAAGCAATCAAATATTGATTCTAAGTGAATGATCTGGTAGCATTATGGAGAGCAAAGCCTTCATGACCCATGCTTCAATATGACGGAAAATCTTTTCAGCCTTTCCCACCCTACAGTAAAAGGATCATTTCTACTTGATGATATGAGAAATCCAGATCAAGCCTAACAAAAGACAGCGATATTTAGGTATTTCTTGGTATTAGTGCTGTGCTTTAAGATAATCTTGGACTAACGCAGTGACTTTCATTCCGTACGTTTCCAAATCACCTTATGGCCAAATTTCATTTCACTGCACACACAGTCAAGGGAATGCAAGGATCAAACTTAAGACTTCAATCCTAATCACACTTACTAAGGAGCAAGTCCCATTGAATTTACTGAGATGCATTCCTGGAAAAATATGCTGAGTTTGCACAGCTCAGTTCATCCTTTCAGGCAGTCACTGGGGAGCTTGGGTTAGGCTGACGAAATGGAGCAGTAAACTGCTCACTATAATTTATTATTATGTTATTTGTATTTAATCATTTTTACCCTGATTTTCTATGAAATTGAGAGAGGTGGATATTCTCCATAGGAGAATGGCATCATTTTCTGTTCTGCTCTGTGTTCCTCGCATGCAGCTGTTTCTCTTCTGATGCAGTTCACCTTCTGGCAAAAGCTACTTCATTCATCTCACTAATCACATGCGAGAAATTTACATAATTCATTACATACATTACAAAACATTTCCGAGCACAATTCAAAGTATTGGTACTGACCTTTGAAGCCCTAAACGGCCTTGGTCCTGTATACCCGAAGGAGCGTCTCCACCCCCATCATCTAGCCCGGACACTGAGGTCCAGCGCTGAGGGCCTTCTGGCAGTTCCCTCATTGAGAGAAGCCAAGTTACAGGGAACCAGGCAGAGGGCCTTCTTGGTAGTGGCGCCTGCCCTGTGGAACGCCCTCCCAGAAGATGTCAAGGCAATAAACAACTATTTGACTTTAAAAGATAACTGAAGGCGGCCCTGTTTAGGAAATTTTTTTATGTCTGATGCTGTATTGTTTTTAATATTTGGTTGGAAGCCGCTCAGAGTGGCTGGGGAAACCCAGGCAGATGGGCGGGGTTTAAATACATAAATAATAATAATAATAATAATAATAATAATAATAATAATAATGTTATTCTATTGTCATTCCGTCATTCCATTCCATTAATTTGAATGCAAAGGGGAGGGAGAACACAATTTATTATTACATATTGTTTGCAGGCAAGGCAACAGCAATACCCATCATATACACTGCATTGATTTCTGTTCTGGATAGGGAACAAGTAAGTCAACATGGGCAATTTCTGATCCTATTCTTTGGCCTCCCTGGATGTAGCTTAGTGGTAGGATACTTGCCCTGTATCCAAAGGAGTCACTGACATCTCTAGACAGGGTGCTAGGAAAGATTCCTGCCTGGAGAGTCAGCTGAAATAAACAACTATCTGACTTTTAGAAGACTTCGAAGACAGAGGTCCTCTGGCTGGGACGGGACGATATGGGATTGGGGGGGCAACTCCCATCTCTTGCGGGGGTGCAATTAGTGCCAGCACTGTCCGTTAAGAGTTTGGGTGTAATCTTCGATACCTCCCTCTCTATGGAGGCGCAGATTACAGCTATAACAAAGGCGGCATTTTTTCATCTCCGCCAAGCTAAGCAGTTGGCCCCTTATCTCTCTCGCCCTGACCTAGCCACTGTGATCCACGCGACGGTCACCTCCAGACTGGATTATTGTAACTCGCTCTACGTGGGGCTGCCCTTGAGACTGACCCAGAAACTCCAGCGGGTGCAGAATGCCGCGGCGAGACTCCTTATGGGGTCTTCGCTGCGAGATCACATTCATCCGGTACTATACCAGCTGCACTGGCTCCCGGTGGAGTACAGGATCAGGTTTAAGGTGCTGGTTTTAACCTTTAAAGCCCTATACGGCCTAGGACCCTCGTACCTACGGGACCGCCTCTCCTGGTATGCCCCACAGAGGAACCTACGGTCTGCAAATAAAAACATCCTGAAGGTCCCAGGCCTCAGAGAGGTTAGGCTGGCCTCAACTAGAGCCAGGGCTTTCTCGGCTGCGGCTCCAATCTGGTGGAACGCTCTGTCACAAGAGACTAGGGCCCTGAGGGACCTGACATCTTTCCGCAAGGCCTGCAAGACAGAGTTGTTCCACCAGGCCTTTGGTCAGGGCCCAGCCTGACTCCCTCCTCTGGCAACCTGCACAGAACTTTGCTTAACGGTTGCCATTAATTTGATTTTAATTAATTTTTATAATGAAATGTTTTAGAATGTTGGATTATTTGATTGTTTGATTATTTGTTTGTTGTTAGCCGCCCTGAGCCTGGCTTTGGCTGGGGAGGGCGGGATATAAATAAAATTTATTATTATTATTATTATTATTATTCTGAAGGCAGCCCTGTTTTAGGGAAGTTTTTAATGGTTGATGTTTTGCTGTGTTTTTAATATTTTGTTGGGAGCTGCCCAGAATGGCTGGGGAAACTCAGCCAGATGGGTGGGGCATAAATAAATAAATAAATAAATAAATAAATAAATAAATATTATTATTATTATTATTATTATTATTATTATTATTAGTCAGTTATACAAGCAATACCAAGCTAGATAGCCACAGACCCACAGTTTATTGGCAGGTTCCTGTGTTCCTAAAATACAGGTAGTCAACATGGTGCTTTTGGGATGTTGTACTACAAATATTGTTGTTGTACTACCCATGTTGGGATGCGGGTGGCGCTGTGGGTTAAACAACAGAGCCTAGGACTTGCTGATCAGAAGGTCGACGGTTCGAATCCCCGCAACGGGGTGAGCTCCCGTTGCTCGGGCCCTGCTCCTGCCAACCTAGCAGAAGAAGAAGAAGAAGAGTTTGGATTTGATATCCCGCCTTCCACTCCCTTTAAGGAGTCTCAAAGCGGCTAACAATCTCCTTTCCCTTCCTCCCCCACAACAAACACTCTGTGAGGTAAGTGGGGCTGAGAGACTTCAAAGAAGTATGACTGGCCCAAGGTCACCCAGCAGCTGCATGTGGAGGAGCGGAGACGCGAACCCGGTTTCCCAGATTACGAGACTACTGCTCTTAACCACTACACCACACTGGCTCTCTAGCAGTTCGAAAGCACGTCAAAGTGCAAGTAGATAAATAGGTACCGCTCTGGCGGGAAGGTAAACGGTGTTTCCGTGCGCTGCTCTGGTTCACCAGAAGCGGCTTAGTCATGCTGACCACATGACCCGGAAGCTGTACGCCGGCTCCCTCGGCCACTAAAGCGAGATGAGCGTCGCAACCCCAGAATCGGTCATGACTGGACCTAATGGTCAGCAGTCCCTTTACCTTTACCTTACTACAAATATCACCAACCCCAGCCTGCATGATCAGTGCTGGGGGATGAGGATGTTTGTAGTGCAACAGGATCTGGAGGGTACCACTTTGGCTACCCCTGCCCTAAAATATGAAAACACACAATGAAAAAAGTGCAGCCACTAAACAGAGTTTAGTGCAACATCACCATTTACAGAAGCAACATCCAGTGAACATGAAAATTCACCACCCCATTCATTGGTGGCAAATATCGGAGTCCATTTCTGTGATTTTTTTAAAATTTTTTGCAGGGTGTTAAATCCTCCATGGTTGAGCCAAGCAGTGTTTCCACTTTGTTTCCTTGCTTGGTTTTTACATTTGGAGTATGAATCTGGGCTGCACAGCCTTCAGAACCATTGTGGTGTAGCGGTTAAAATCTTGGATAGAGACCTGGGAGATCCAAGTTCAAATCAACAGCCATGTTGTGGGTGACCTTGGGCTTCTCAACAGCCTGGGTGACCTTGGGCTTCTCACTCTGTCTCAGCCTAACCCACACCACAAGGTTGTTGTGGGGATTATATAGGGCATGGAAAACCATGTGGGCTGATGATTGGTGTGGAAGAGTCCCAACTGTGAGATGGAGAGGTCTGGAGGGCCACATTTCACCTCTGGGCCTGAGTTTCCTTGCCCTAATCGAATGCATTCCGAAGCTATGGGGCCACCACTGTAAAAGCCCTTCCTCTTGTTACTACACAACACTCCTCAGTTACGATTCTGAATATATAGTCATCTCGGTATAATGCTGCCTCTCTTATTACGGGAAAAAGTAAGGCCAGCTCTGGTCAGCCCAGAGGAAACTATTACACTAAATAATATACATTTTGGGGCATCAACTAAGCAACTGAATGCAGAAAGAAGGGAAAACAGAAATCCTGGAGATAATGTTTTATTGAATAGAGTCTCGAGTGCTGAAAAATAGCCTTGACACTTCCCAAGTCTTGCTAAAATCCCAATCTTGAGAAACTTGGAAAATAAGAGGTTGCCTTGAGCAAGGGCTATCGTTCAGAATATAAGGTTAACCAAGACAAAATAGAGGTCAGAGTAATGGCCTCACACTTAATGACAGAAGCTTTCAATCCCACCGAAAACCTTTCAGACAAGAAATTAATAGCTGGAGGGACAATGCATTGGGAGGAATGTTAAACTTTTTGGGTCCAAGCAAATACGTTCTTTTAAAATGCCTGCGTTTGACCTGCAGCTAAGAAAGTGAGGATTTCTGAGCAGAGTGTAATTATTTGTGAAAGGCTTCAATGAGAGAGAGTGGGTGGCTATCTGAGATTAATAAGGTAGCCAACCAATCAATACTTTTCTGATAAGACCACTAAAAATCATGGTCTGTTGCTTAAGCCCCACCTAGTTCAGAACTCTGCTCTCACGATCCTCAACCTGATGCCCATTGGACACTCCGCTTGACCTTCTGACCTATTCTCCATGCTAGGACGACCATCTTGGCTGTGAGTCCTGGAAGACCTGTTCCATGCCTTGCAGGTCTTTTTTCTAACTGGCCTGGGAAGGTGGGGCCCTGACTGACTCCAGCTACAAAAGCTGAGGCAACTTTGGGTTGGGGTATTGTTTGGGGTTTTGATGTTCTTGATATTAATATTATGCATCTTTATTATAATTTATGTGGATATTGTTCACTTTGGTAGTGTCCTTTTTGATGTGTTTATGACTGCTTTTGTTACATGTGTAATTATGTATTTTTTTAGGTTGTAAGCCGCCTTGAGCATGGCTTTAACTACGGAAAAGTGGCATACAAATAATTATTATTTAGTGAATGAATATATTGCCCGCAGGTCTCATGATGTATGTATCCATGACGTAGCATCCAGCCAGGTAAGGTAGGAAAAGATACACCCATTTGTCTCTATGACAACAGAGTTCATTCTTCAGACATGTAAATGGAAGTACTTAACTGGCTAGTTAAGCCCATTGCCTTAACAAAGGAACTGGTTTGGCTGGTTCAGCCAGTTTCCTCTTATAGCTTCTAACCTAACAGAGACAGGATTACAGGTTTGGGAGGGACCCACAAATATAGGAGTCTGATCTTGGCTTGATGCAGGGAAGAAAATTCAGCATTAAACTCTACATCTATGTTCTGGTGGGTGCTCAGTGCTGAGGCAAGTGTGCCACATGCTGTGCTGACCCTGGAGAGATCCCAGTCCTACGCTGGGCTGGTGAGTCCAGTTCACCAGCTAGCTGTGCTGTAGACCTCTGCCTTGATGTCCCCAAGGCACCAGCAAGGTGAGTTCCTCCTGCCTTCACCACCCATCAGCCATTGCGCCTCTGTCGATCTCTGGTCTCCATGGTCCTCTTCCCCATAACTCTCACATCAAGCCAGCATCCACTCTGGGAAGTTGTGGCAACCATGAATGCCCTATCTCCCCTTCTTACAAAGCCCTTGGCTGCTGCAAGGAGACTCACCACCTGGGTCTTAGCTTCAGTGGTCACAGGTGGTGAGTCAGGTGCTCTTAGCTTTGCACTCATCCACACAGGCCTTCCCAGCTGTTCTGCTCTCTTAATCCTCCTCCTAGCCCTCAGAGACAGCAGGGGTCCTGTTCCTCCAGGGTCCTAGCTCCCACTGTGTTGAAGGGCTGTGTGACCTCCAGGTATTGTATGATGACTTGTGGCTCTCCTGTTGGCCTCTTGTCCACCAGCTCCTCCCGGTGTTCCATGGGATTGCTGAGGTCTTCTGAGGTCTCCTGACTCCCAGTAGCCACTGGTGTCCTCTACCAGGGCATTCTCGTCCTGCCACTCTTGATGCCCCTGCTACTCTATGACCCTGTATCAACCTTATTCTGCATTCTGGAGCTTATTCCAAAGGATTCTAGGCTCTCTGACTACAACACAGACCTACTGAAATATTTGAATGGGTGTTCAGAAATAGTCTGAAATGTCGCCTTTGTTAAACCTTGGCCAGTGCCTTTGATTTATTTGTTTGAAATCCGGTATACACCCCTACCCAAAGTCTTCACCTAAATCTCCAGCAATGAATCCAGTTATTCTGGAGTGCCAGCAACAGTGATAGGATAGAGGGGCTTTTTATATATATTTAAAAACCATTCATTTCATATTTACCCGTTTGCAAAGCTGAGAGCAACTGAACTGACCCCAGCTCTAACATTCAATCTTGGCTGTTTAAAAGTGGTTTTGGAAACCTTTTGTTACATTGCATATGAAGACTGTTATGACTCCTGTACAAAGCATTTCATGGGGTGTATATTCTAAGAGGCTATTGATCTAGAGCTGTGGCTAAGGAGAGGGAAATATTATGGTGATTTAAAATATAGGATTTTTAATAATAAGGTTTTCATGGCTGTCTTCAAAGCTATTATTATCCCAGCCAGTCTTTTACGTCACAACCCAATTTCTGCCCTTAGATTGCTCTTTTGCTCTATTCATGGGAGTTACTATGTGAGTGAGTAAACCAATATTATAGCTTTTTCACGAATGTTTTCAGAAGTGCCTCTCCTTTTTGAAAGTCTGTTGACTCATCTGTTCTGTCCTACTTGCCCTTGCTCTCCATCTCACTTGCCCTCACTGGTTCTGTGATAATGTGGAATGATAGATCCCATGAACTTCGCTGCTGCCTGTGTGACATTGCTGATGAAAGCACAGACCTGTTATTTCTGAATTCCTCTTTTTTATCATGATGTTTTTACTGTTTTATTATCTTTAATGTTCTCTGTGGACTGCATAGAGAATTCTAAGGTGAGGATGGTGGGGGTTGCGAGAGAAAAAGGGGAGCTGGCAAAATCACCTCCTTTCCATTTCCAGTAGCAGATATCTGCACTAGATCAAAAGCTCTTCTGTAAGTACAATTGCATCAGTTGGATCCCACCCTCTGTGATGGAATGAAGGTGTGGTGAGAATTTACTTCTGCTCCACTTTGTTCATTACCCAGGTGAGGGAACACCTTTCAAATATACCACAGAACCAAGGAAATTCCCATATACAGGAGGGACCCGGCATTTATTGTAGGTGCTGCAATAAGGAGCTCAGCCTAATGTGGTTGGGTTCTAGCTGAGAAGAAATCTGCCACAAGGAGAATTGGAACAAGGGAATTATAGGCAAAGCACACAAAGAGTCGTAAAACATCTAACCATTCTTAAAACATAAACATCCCTCTACATACATCAAGAAAGGTCATGGGATGTTAAATACGCATGGCTTCATACTGATATCAGCTTCCTTGTGGTGTCCCAGAACAACTGGTCTGAAATGTCATAATTGTATCACCATTCCCCTGGCAACTAGGCCTTCGGTCAGGCTGTTGACATTCCTTCCTTTGTCTTACTTCCCTTGTGTCTCCCATCTCCCAGGAATCTTCAGGAATAGCTGACTTTACCCTCTGGTGCTAACTCAAAATAACATCCTAGAGGGCCATTTGTGGCACATTCAAGTTTAGATAGGAGCTCTTCTTTATGGCCCACAGGAAATCAAACCTTTCCCACTCTAAAAGATTAAAGGCTATTAAAAGTGAAATACTGAAACATTGTTAAAATAAAAAATATATACGGTTTGGGTCTCTAATTCACATATCAAAGGGATGCCCACAATACTCTTTCATCATTCAAAGCCCATTGCTGGCCCAGGCCTGTATGAATGAAGCCAGTTGTTGGAAATCTGTTTTCTGGCAGTTATTGCTTTGCTCAGTTCTTTGTTTGTTTCAAACAGGGACACCGAATGGATTCTGGGTGTTATGTACTGAAGTTCTCACCCTGGGCCAGCAGGGGGATACTGTGGATAGTTATGCAAATAAGGGATTGAAAGTGACGTTCAGTGACTGGATAGTTTTAGAAAGTTGTTACAGTAACGTTGTACTGGAGCTCTATATAAGCAGGCTGGCTGAACCCTTCAGTTCTGTCCTGGCCTGTGAATAAACAAGAGCTGTTTGAAGAATCGCTGTGTCATCTGATATGTTCACCCACAACTTAACACCGGGTCATCTCTGGATGCACCCCAAGGATGGAACTGTTTCTGAGCTAAACGCAAGCCTATGTACATGTCACCATAATCTTTCCTATGAAATGTGGACATCCATCATAATTTCTAATCACCCATGCAAATTGCCTTCCCAGCTAAGTAAGTGGAAATTATATTCACCTCATGTTTTCAGCACAACAACAACCTACTCCACTGTTCCAAGCTATGACAAGCAATTTAATCATGGTAGTTATAAATGGACTTAACTGCACTTCGGCAGAAAGAGGCTATTAATGCAAGTTATTACTGCCCCAAAGCATTAGAGTGCGGAGGTTAGTCAAAACAAGTGTCAAATCAAGCTTCTCACCCAGAGACAAAATAATGACCTATATTCAGACTTCTTCCTCTTCTTTTTTTTTAAATGACATCGGTGAAAAGAGTAAAACCCTGGGTTCGAATGACATCTAATGATGATAGACTAGAGAAGAGACAGTGAATTAACCAAAGAGACATGTTGTTTCAGCCATGATCGAATTAGAAAATTGTTCAACTAGTGTACAAATTCCTAATGAAATATTTTCTCCCCAGCAAACTGGAAAGCAACTGATTTTGTTCAAAGGGAAGTTTAAAGGAAAAAGTTGGCATTTTTTGGATGGGATTCTATCGCATCCCGGCAGATGTGGGTTGCAGAATGATAGCTGGTTGGAAGGTGTTGCACAGCAGAACGGCTTCCCCCAGAGAAGGAAAGCGCTATGGAAATGCAGTGGAAAGTGTGGGATAACTTTTTAGCTTAGAGAAAAGGTCAGCGACATGGCAAAATTATTGTTATGTACTGAGCTGAATAGGATCCAAAATGCAGCAGTCTGATTAGTCCTAGAACAATAGGATCCAGAATGCAGCAGTCTGATTGGTCCACAGGAGCCACCCAATCCAGCTTCAGGGAAGTTATTAGTGTGTGATGTTGTGTTGTATTTTTATTATTTTTTGTTGGGAGCTGCCCAGAGTGGCTGGGGCACCCCAGTCAGATGGGCAGCATATCATTATCATTATCATTAACAACAACCATCACCACAACAACCACCTAATTATTTGTATTTTTCATGGCATGGAGAAAGGGGACAGAGAATAGTTTTCCTCCTTCTCCCCTCACACATGAATTTGTGAATGTCCAGTGTAGCTGAATGTTGGAAGATTCAGGACTATTGAAATAAAATACTTCTTTGCTCAGCCCATAGTTAAACTATGGAACTATGACTTCCAACTTTTATTGCTTTAAGGAAGATTGGAGAAATCCATGGAGGATAAAGCTAACACAAAGCAATAAATGGTAAAAGCAACACCCCCTCTCCACTGCCAATCATGGTTTGTTTTTCTCAATGGTGACATTTCCTCCAAACAACTGGGCCAGGATTATGGTGATCTCAGATGAAAATTCTGGAGATTGTATATAGATGAGGATGCATATTCATGAAACGTTTAATTAATAAAAAAAATATCAAGCTGCTGAATCATGCTCTCAATATATGTATTTTATTTTAAAATCTGAATATCGTAAACAGAAGTAAGGCTCAGCTGGAATTCCGACCAGCAGTCAAGGAGGAAATGTGTTGTGTTTGCCTCCAACAACCTTAATTCAATAATATTCTGAGAGCTTGAAATTCCCAAAGGGGGCCTGCTGCATGAAAAATAATAATAATTCATTAATTCTGCAGCTCAAAAATCAATACAGGAAACCCAACTGAACTAGAAAGCATATACCATAAGTCAAATTATCATCATTATGGATTACTCATTTTCATTTATTTTATGAGAATTCAAATAAGCCACTTTGAGGCAAATGCCTTTTGTTTTGTGTAAGGCTGAAATACGATTGGAAAGGATATCAGAAACAGAATGATTTTAATAATAATAATAATAATAATAATAATAATAATAATAATAATTTCAGGGGTTGAGAACTGGGGTTGATTTCTCCTCCTTTTTTCCTTCACTGGAATATTGTTGGGGCCTTGATAAATAAGAGGCAGTTGAAGCCGTAACTGGGCATGACTGATAAGCAGGGATGACAGCAAAAGGCTAGGGAGAAGGCATGGAGGATGATGGGTCCAGCTTTGTTATTTCCCCATGGAGGTTTTATGTAGACATAGGCCACATTCAGACTATAGGTTTTAAGCATCATCATGCCACTTTAAACAACCATGGCTTCCTCCACAGAATCCTAGGAGCTGAAGTTTGTTAAGGGTGCTGGGAGTTGTAAGAAGGCCGCTGTTTGCCTCATAGAATTCCCTGGGAAGAGGGGTTGATTGTTATACCACTCTGGGAACTGTAGTTCTATGAGGGAGGTCGGGGTCTCCTGACAACTCTCAGCACCCTTAACAAACTACAGCTCCCAGAAGATGTTAGTGACTGCAGAACGCTCTCCTCGCTCAGCCTGTTAACCTCAGGGTTTGAGAAAGGTTACATGTCCACCTTTGGAAGCTGTGTCACCATTGCAGCGATGGCAAACAATGAAATCTGCAAAAACCTTGCTTTTCCTTTGCATATCAAAAGATAATTGGACAGTGCATTATCAAGCTTTATATCTCTGCTCTATGTTCCTGTACTTGTTACGCAGGACCCACTTCACAGCTTTTATGAAGCGATTGCCTGTTTTAACAATATGGAAGGCTTTGGAGCAACAATTTAAAAATGTTTCCAGACCCTTGATCTCCTTCGTTGCCCTGCTCTGCACTCACTCCAGCTTGGCAACATCCTTCTTAAATTGTGGTGCCCAGAACTGGGCACAGTATTCCGGGTGTGGTCTCATAGAACTGTAGCGTTGGAAGGGATCCGGGGGGGGGGGGAATCCAGTCCAACCCCCTGCAATGCAGGAATCTCAACTTGATCATACATGACAGATGGCTACCCAACCTCTGCTTAACAGACTTAACAGACTCTGTTTAACCTCTGCTTAGTTTAGTCCTGTGACTAAAGTTTACTGTTATGATCTTCAGTCGTTAGCATGCTGTTGTCAGAGGCAGTATGCTTTTCAATTCCAGTTGCTCAAAACTACAAGGGAGTAGGGAGGTTACTGTTGTATCCAGGTGTTGGTGTCTAGGGAGCCAAACAAAAATGCTTGAGGTTCCAGACCTGGCCTATGGGCCAGTGATTCACCAATTTTCTTTCTAAAACATCGGGTTGTGTCCTTAAATTCTAAGACACAAGATTCTAAGACGCAAGTTTTATTTACGTAGCTTGCTGGTGATACAGTGCAATGGAGGCTCACTGTTACATGTTGCTACACCTTGTTTGAAGAGGGGAAAAAAAGCTCCTGTGGTCTTTTTATTGCTTGTAATTAAAGGAGACACACAAACACAGACACACACATACACCCAGCAGCAAACGTCTCCTTATCTAGTTTTTGAAATTAACTTCTATACACTTGTCAAGTCCATATGGTGATAAAAAGAAGCATTTTGTATAATTAGAACTAGGGATGAGTTGAAACAGTTTTTCAGGAATGTTTTTTTGACAGTGTCAAAAACCACCTGCTTTGTGACGTTCCTTGAGAAATCTTTGCCTATTTGTTTGTATTATTCCGGCTTCCTTTCTGTCTCAGTTTGGTAGCACATGCCTTCAGTGATGCTCTCATATCTGTAGCACTGTGAGTCCATCATGTTCAGTTTGCGATTCCTGATTGGCCGGGATCGCACAGAAACTTGAGATTCCATTATGTTCACTGTAATTCTTTATTGGCTGGGTCCCAGGCGTCAGCAAACTTTTTCAGCAGGGGGCCAGTCCACTGTCCCTCAGACCTTGGGGGGGGGGGCGGACTATATTTTGAAAAAGAAAAAAAAAGCAATGAATTCCTATGCCCCACAAATAACCCAGAGATGCATTTTAAATAAAAGGACACACTCTACTCATAACAAAATAAAAAAATCCCTTCCAGTAGCACCTTAGAGACCAACTAAGCTTCCAGCATATATATATATATATATATATATATATATATATATATATATATATAACATAATAAAACATTAAATATTTTTTTTTAAAAACTTCCCTATACTGAAGGATTGCCTTCAGACTGTTGGGATACTGCCAGGGAGATAGCGTCCATCTGAGCCCCAAGCCGGCTGCCGGACGTCCATCGATCTCTGTAGCCACGCAGATCCAGCAATTAGCGACACGAAGCCTTAGAAATAGACTGCCACATTCCAGGCTCGTGCACATCCTTTATCAGCAGAAACACAGCCAGAAAGCTTGCACCGCAGAAGAGCAGAAGAGCATATTTACAGACTTTATTTAGCGATGAACAGAACAAAGAAAAACATGACCGTTCTGTGTCAGCATCTCGACTGACTGAAATCGAAAGGAAACAGCAAGCATAAACATCCTGTGAACAGGACATGCACAGACTCTGTTACTCACAAAGCCTGCTCCCTTTTAAGGTGGAACGGAAATATCCTAACGGCTCAAGGGTCGGATAACTCCACACACTCCAACATTTCTCCAATGAAAATAGGGACATCCTAAAGAAAAGCTGGACATTCCAGGATCAAATCAGAAACTGGGACAGCTTCTCTAAATCAGGGTCGTCCCTGGAAAATAGGGACACTTGTAGGGTTTGCCCTTAAAAGATTACCCAGACCAGACTCTGAAGCCATGGATATACAGTGGTACCTCGGGTTACATACGCTTCAGGTTACAGACTCCGCTAACCCAGAAATAGTACCTCAGGTTAAGAACTTTGCTTCAGGATGAGGACAGAAATCGTGCTCCGGCGGCCCGGTAGTAGCATAAGACCCCATTAGCTAAAGTGGTGCTTCACTTTAAGAACAGTTTCAGCTTAAGAACGGACCTCCGGAACAAATTAAGTACTTAACCCTAGGTACCACTGTATAGAGAGTTTCTCTGATAGAGCATGTTCTCCTTCATGGAGAGCACGTGTTGCGGTGGGGGCTGCCAGGACACTCCAAAGTTGGGGGCGGGCTAATTGATCGTTGGCCACTGATGCGATTGGGGCTTCCCTTGTTGTTGGGAAGAAGTTAATGTTGCCATTTATTGATTGACAGCCAGAAATACTAAAACTCCTTGCACGAGGCTAGGGCTTCCTCTTTTCGCCCGTGCATCGGATTGCCCGTCCCTCCCTCCCTAGAATAGGGTTGTTCGCTTTGACCTTGCTATGCCTGTCATGGGGTCGTCTGCTTTGGAGCGGGGGCCTGGTAGGAATTAAGTCCATCTGGCTGATTGGCTGGGGCCATTTGGTTTTTGCCTACTGCATAGCAAATCGTCACAATTTGTAAGGTTGCGGTTAGGCATTGGTTTATGGTTTGGTTGGTTGAGGGGCATGGATTGGCTGTGCCTGCCCCTCTAATGTTGCTGCTGCAAGGGATTCCGTTAAAGAAATTGGGGGCTAACTATTGCTTGTCCACTCTGTAAAGGGGGCTCGGGCCATAGCAATGAGCTCCTGGTTGCATTTGGGGTGAGGGCAGGTTCCCTGCTCTGCGTTAGCCCCAAGTGTATTCCCTTATTCTGACTTTCGCATCGTGCGGAATGTCAGTCTGTCCCCCATGGTGGGGGAAGATAGTCGCAACCAATGCCTAAGCAACCACTCACAAATTTGTATTTTAATAAAGTTGTGGCCAAAATTATGCCAAAAATCTTAAACAAAAAATTCTGTGTGATATGTGAGTTATTGGGGTGGACCTGGGGACCTCGACATGCAAGAGTCGGAGACTTTGCTTAGTGTGCCAAAATGCAATGTTATAGAGAAGACGGGAAATGTTAGAAACTGTGATCATGGCAGGTGATCACTTAATGCCCTCTCTGACTCCTTTTCAGCAGCTTGTTGTGCATTTAACATCGCACAAGTGATGCAGCCTTTGATCTCTACCAGCCAGCCTGAGCTTAAGGCAATATGCACAAAATGAGCCTTATGCTTTGCCAATGTGAATCTGCATGAAGAAACTGCAGCAGGAAGAACCCGCCACCCAGGGATTGATGGACAGGAAGCTTGTTTTCCTATGGAGCAGTGCCAGTTGCGTCTGTGTACAACAAACAAGACTGTCGATCAGAAGCGGTCCGGGCTGGATGACATGACAAATAGTCGAGGCAAAGCTTTCATTATTCATAACGCGGTGGTGAATTATTAATTGTGTCTCGGCGAGTGGACCGCAGAGAGGACTGGAAATCGTGCCGTAAAAGGTTTCAGAGAAGGACAAAAAAAAAAAAAAAAAAAAAAAGAGAGGAGAAATAACTATTGTTATCTTTTGGACGCATGTATTTTAAGATGGCTTGCTGCTTGCCGCGAATTGATCCAAGGCCACCTTTGCAACATACATTTAAAGCTCTTTAAAAAGTCATGGCTCTCCACTGCAAGAATTCTGGGAGCTGTAGTTTGTTGACGGTCTATTCTCTTTTCTCCACCCCAAGCTACAATTCTCAGACTAGTTTAACCATTACTCCCTCTTTGCAAGTAACTGGGAATTGTAGCTCTGTGAGAGGGACCAGGGGTCTCCTTTGGCCTTCCAGATAGTGTTCTTTTTCTTTTTGAATACTTTTTAATTTGTGTTTTTTAAATGTTTTTGTTTCAACATGGTATAATTTTAATTCATTTACAAATGAGGAAGCACATGGTCAGGCAGCTCCACAGTCTGTGAAAATATACTCAGCCAGGTGTATGATATATATATATATATATATATATATATATATATATATATATAATCACACACCTGACTGAATATATCTTCACATTTATTAAGACAAACTGGGAAAAGAGACCACGGAAAGTAATGTTATTATCGTTCTTTCTATTCCTCTGTGAAGCCTGCACATAGACATGGACATTTAAGTTTGACAGTTTAATTGTTTACACAAGAAAGTATTGTAATAATTTTCTTTTCCTGCCTGCAATGATGCTGTATATTATTGATGTTTCTTCTTTTTTCCTCTTCATATGTTATCCCTTTTCTTTATAATGTGAAAACTTAATAAAAATAATTTGTAAAGAATACAAACACATACAGTAAAAGGTAACATGTCAACAAGAGTCTTTGGGGTATTGTGAAGCTACAAGTCTCATCATCCCTGACATTTGGTCATGCTTTTGGGGGCCAATGGGAGTTATAGTTCAGCAGTGTCTGGAGGGTCAAAGGTTCCCCACACCTGACATACAAGAAACATGCCAATTTCTAGTATGTGTTAGGAGGGCAATGACGGATTTGTGATGGGGGAAGCCCCCTATTCAATAAATGCTGTGGTGGGTTTGCTGTCCAGCACAGAAGGGGTTAAAAGGGATGTGGGTCGTGCTGTGGGTTAAACCACAGAGCCTAGGACTTGCCAATCAGAAGGTCAGCGGTTCAAATCCCAGCGACGGGGTGAGCTCTTGTTGCTCAGTCCCAGCTCCTGCCAACCTAGAAGTTTGAAAGCACATCAAAGTGCAAGTAGATAAATAGGTACCGCTCCAGCGGGAAGGTAAACGGCGTTTCCGTCTGCTCTGGTTCGCCAGAAGCGGCTTAGTCATGCTGGCCACATGACCTGGAAGCTGTATGCCGGCTCCCTCGGCCAATAAAGCGAGATGAGCACCACAACCCCAGAGTCAGTCACGACTGGACCTAATGGTCAGGGGTCCCTATACCTTTACCTTACAGGAGGGGTTTAGCAAACGCCATTCATAGGAATCAGGGAAAGAGAGCTGTGAACTAAGGAGGACCTCCCTGTCTTTCTTTTCAGCCTGAGCTAACACATCCTCAGGTGTATTCAGCGAAACCTGCGGCCTCTACCTGCATTGTTCTCTTTGCTCTCGTGGATGGAGAGTCTTTAGGAGGTACAATGTCCTTAAAGAGACAGAGAGTTGGGTCTTTGTTCTGTCATCAGAGATGCTGGCAGGCGATGAAAGACCCAGTTGGTCTGAGAGATGAGCGGATTCCATTAAATAGCTGGGCAGGTAGTGAGTGGGCAGGGATCAATTTCCAGAGCCGGCTGGAAACATGAAAAGAGGCTCCATCGGTGGAGGATGTCTGGAGTGTGAAATGCTTTGTGACTAATTCCATATATGGATACTGACAGGAGAAGAAAGACTCTGCGGGTCTGAGGGATGAGCAAACCTCCCCCTGTCCGTTCCTTTACTGTTCTGAGCCTTCTCTCTCTGCTCGGCTCCTCCTAAACGCCAGTTGAACCAGGAGCAATTTCTCAAATTGATTGTGGGATTGGAGCATGCTCAGTTAGCCACAGCTTTCCTTCATCAACATTTTTGCTCCCTTCTCCTGAGGCTCCATATGCTTTTTAAAAGAAGAAGCAATATTTATGTTTATATGACTGCATGAATGATATTCTCTCTCTCTCTCTCTCTCTCTCTCTCTCTCTCTCTCTCTCTGTATGAATCTAACAATTTCAGTTTTTATCAGTTTCTCCTTTCCCCAGTCAAGTTGAGTTTGCCACACATCCACATGACTTTGAGACTTTAAAAAAACCAGCAAAGCTCCCCTGAAATTCCTAATTTTTAAATTTTGATTGGAATTTTATTTACAACACAACATAAACCCCCACCCCAATACACAAATCCACCCTCATTAAACGTGAACATAACATACAATGAGCGTAACATACAACAATACAAACAACCAAATAAAAGACTTCCTTTATCCGGTATCTAGCCTCCTTATTTACTTCTTATAAACTGTTTCCTTTATGAATAATTATTAAGATTTTTCTAATTATAACTTAAATATCCACAGCCTCCTGAAATTCCATCAGTCTCTTAGCACATCTTTCTCCTGGCTGCAAATATTTTTGCAAGCAATTTCTCCTGACCGAATGCATTGCTGAATGTTATTTTCACCAACATATGCATTTTTATACACCACTTCTCCTAGTACTTGCATCGTTCTACACATTCTTTTTGTCAAAGAATTAAATTACAGAATTTGGAGAAGTGCAAATTCCCAAGGGCAGTGGTGCTTCGGTTCAGGCACTGTTTCAAGTATTGAGTTACTTAAGTCCGTTGGTTTCAATTGGATCTGCTCTATGAACAATATTGGATATCCCCCATTATAGCTATGTGTCAGGGAACTGACATCGGAGCTAGAGGCGGAGGGAAGGCTCTCAAATGATGCTGGAGAATGGCCCAGCAGGGAGAGAGGCAGCTCAGCAGATGGGGAAGCAAATCAGCGCTACACCAGGGATAAGGAGGGGCTGATGGGGGAATCGGCGAGAGGGCTCCCAGACTCTTCACCGGACACCAGCGGGGAGAGCACTGGTCCCCCGCTACCCACGCCCACCCTGCGCAGAAGACTTCCGCGCAGAGAGAGTAGGAGGAGACTGGGTGTCAAACAACTTTTATGTTGGAAAAGGTTTAAGAAACGCCCACTGACGGATTCTGCTAGCGACTGAGGCAGCCACGAATTGAAGGGCTGCCCAGACTGAAAGGTTTAGCAAGGCAACAAAGCCTGGAGAGGCGGCAACTTACGCACGAGCAACCCATACTCACTATACTATGTGTCAATTTAAATGATCATTAAAATCAGTGTGTAGCACAACTTCAAAAGGTGTTTTTTTTTTAAGGAATCAGAGCATCAGAAACATGCCCGCATATGCCTGAACATTTCTTTGCTGAAATGAGAATGAATATATATATATATATATATATATATATATATATATATATTACAATGTCTGTGAAGCCTATGAGTTTAAAAAGCAGAGCTCCAGAGAGAAGCACACCATTCTGAATTCTTTCCATTGCAGTACCAGTATATTGAAAAAAAATGATTATGAAAGGTTTTCCATGACAGAAAGCTTTGTATGTAGAATTTGCTAGCCCATTGCACGTTATCGGGGATTCAAGATATAAGTGAAAATCACGGGTCTATTTCCTTCTGAAATAGTAAATCCTTCAAAAACTATACTTCGCTGCAAAAAAATATCTTACTAAACTGCACATATATTGCTGATATTAACAGTATCTGCTCCCAGTTAAAGTGATACTCAAAGCCACTTTTTTTGCATTTATATGATACATAATGTCAGGCAGAATGAATGTTTTCCATCCATGAACTGCCAATTTCCCCCTATCAGTGGGGAAAATCCTAATGGAAAATTTCCCTTTCTCTCTCTTGAAATGCAGGTGGGATGGATGGATGGATGGATGGATGGATGGATGGATAAATAAATAAATAAATAAATAAATAAACCCATCCCTTTCTGATCAACTCAAATTATTTCTCTCCTTTCCATAACTCTTTGTACACGATGCTAGAGGACTTTCTATTGAAATGGCTGTCGATTTCACTTGTGAATTACAACTAGTCTCATACACTATGTTATATACTATTGTCTCTCTCTCTCTCTCTCTCTCTCTCTCTCTCTCTCTCTGTGTGTGTGTGTGTGTGTATGTACATGAGTAGAATCAAGACTATGTATAAAACTTGACCATTGTATCCTTTCACCAGACATAATGGAGAGTGTGCACAGATGAACATCATCATTGGACGACTTTATATACTGTGTGGTCCATGTGTAGAGCTTCCAAACGATGCAAGTGAACATGCAGAATAGCTGCTTGTTGATAGGCATTAAATGAATTGCATGGTCAGTATGCATCTATGTTAGAGCTGAGCACTGGCCACATGGTTCAACCTGTATCTATAGCTTTGGAAACATCTCAGTCTGTTTCAGAGCTGTGTGCTTTTCCTGTTCATCTTGTTATTTGGTGCTGAATTAGATATGTTAAGAAGCTGCTCCCTTCTCCCATTTCCTATAACAAAGGATATAAAAATGATTATATAGATTTTCCCTTTTCACAGAAGTGGGTGGAATTTGCAGGCACAGAAGACCTTCCAGAATGGATTAAGCTGACCAAATTGAATGAAGTGGTTTACATGCAGGACAACCTTTCAATTTAGATTTTCTTACATTTTGGTTTTAAAGAAAATGTCTCTTTTATTTTCTATCAGACTTGTGTCGCTTCTGAGGGGACAAAGCCACCAAATTCCAGAATGCTAGTTTCAGTTGAAACTTTACTATTTGGGGGTGGGTACAATAAGAGTCACGCAGTGGTGATGGGAAAAGGATCAAGGATTCCCCGGAAAGACTGGGGTTTGGAAAATGTCAAATGTACCTTCAGAAAGGACTCTGCTACTGTAAAGGTGGGTGGGATCCTCTAAGAGAAAACACACACTGTGTTGAAAAAGACCCCCCCCCCAAAAAATGACAGAAATACTTCCACAGCTGGCCCAGATATTTGTTACCTTTTCATTTCACATGTGCAAGTTGATCAGACTGGCTGTTGAAGATATTTTTTCAGCACTGGTGATTGGACAGCGTCCTCTTGAGCACAGTAGTCTAGTTTAGAAGGCACAAGGATAGACTGCATAGCCCGTCCAGTTCTGTCATCCAATACTTCACTGACACTTCCAGCTTACCAGCATTTGCCTCCTGAGGCACCTGCTTCACTCTGTCCAATTATAGGGCCGGCCCTACATGGGCCCAGCATTCTTGGAAACTCAGCCAACTCCCCAATCAGGAGCCTAACTCATGACAATGCCCAAATGCCATGTGACATGGATGGAGCCAATCCATTTAGCAGTACAGCCGTGCTCTGGGGGGTTTCAGTGAATTACATTTGGGTAGTGGCATCTGTCTATCTCAAGAGTCAATGGAGTGCGCCTCTGGGGCACACGTCTGGGCATGAAGATCCTGGGCTGCCCAGATAACAAGACCCCTCTCTTGGCCTGCCTAATGTGGTCCAGCTGGGATCTTCTTATGTTATTAAGGACAACTTGCTCAAGAACCCCTCTCCTCCTTCCAAAAGAGATGGCGCCAACACAGCAGGACAAGGGGGTGCTTGCATTTGGCTACCTAATGCGTCTGGGCATTTTGTTTTGAGACATCTTCTCTGCTCAAAGCATTGACCGTTGCTGTGCTGTCCACCCCAGCTTTGCAGAAGACTGCAGCCCTAAATCAAACGTGGAGCTTTCCATTTTAAGTATCCTTCCCTGCCGAAATGAAAAAGAAGGGGGAAAGGACAATTGCTCCTCCACCCCCTCGGTCTTGCAATCCTCCTGGACATCTGTGCGAGATGCATCCACCCCCATGTCAGAGGAATGAGTGCCATCTGGACAACAGAGTCCAAGGCAATCTGTGAGTAATGAGGTCATGCCTCAGGAGTGAAATGTGGCACGCAAAGCATGCCATTTTTATAATTTACTTATTTACTGTTTGGTCTAGTTCTCGCCGAGGTGTGTAGGCCGGCCTGAACCACATCACCCAGCTGAAAGCCCTTTCACACAGGAAGAAAAAAGCCCCTCCAAATAGAAAACGAGATAATAATAATAATAATAATAATAATAATAATAATAATAATAATAATTTTTATTTATACCCCGCCCTCCCCAGCCAAGGCCGGGCTCAGAGCGGCTTACAAGCAATAATAAAAACAAGATGAATGATTACAACTTAAAAACAAAAATAAAATACATTAAAATAATGGAACATTAAAATATTAAAATGTAGCCTCATCGCAGGAGGAGAAGGAAAAGAAAAAAGAGAGGGAGGGAGGGAATCAAATTGGCTCCAAGCCAAAGGCCAGGTGGAACAACTGTGGAAAGAAATCAGATCCCGCAGGGCCCTGGTCTCATGAGGCAGAGCGTTCCACCAGGCCGGACGGAGCCAGAGTTGAAAAGGCCCTGGCTCTGGTTGAAGCCAATCTAACTTCCTTAGGGCCTGGGACCTCTAGGGTCAGCAAGACCTCTGGTTTCTGCTTCAAAAGGCCAAATAAGAGTCTAAGCACCTGACAGGCAGGGGCGGGGGTCTAAAGAATATTCCCTCACTGGAGGAAAATGCCACTAAGTAAGGCAAAGAGTGTAAGATGAACGTTCCATTTAAGCAGTTCATAGCATAGTCAGGCTCATTGCACCATCGGGCAGGTGCTGATTCCACAGTAGAGACCACTGCTGCAAACTCCACAGGGCCGGCCTGACTGTGTGGCATACTGAGCCATGTGCCTCAAGAGGAGGTTGAGGGAGAGGTGTGTATCCACTCCACCCATTGCCTACAGGGCTGCCCACTGCCACCATGCCTGTGCCTGGCTGACTCACTGATGGGATGGTCACCACTATACCTGATTGAGCAGCAGGGACCACTGCCTAACCCAGGCATAGGCAAACTCAGCCCTCCATATGTTTTGGGACTACAACTCCCATCATCCCTACCTAACAGGACCAGTGGTCAGGGATGATGGGAATTGTAGTCTCAAAACAGCTGGAGGGCCGAGTTTGCCTATGCATGGCCTAACCTGCTGCCAGCTGCACTCACCCATCCATTGCCTACAGGGTGACCAACTGCAACCATGGAACTATGGAACTCTCTCTTCCAGGAGGCAGTGATGACCACTGATGTGGATGGCTTTTGAACAGGATTGGACAGATTCATGGAGGAGAACACCATCAATAGCTACTTGCCATGGTGGATGTACTCTGTCTCCACAGTTGGAGGCAGTCATACTTCCAAATGTCAGTTCTGCTCCTTGGTTTCTCACAGGCATTTAGCCACTTTAAGAACAGGATGCTGGACTAGAGGGGTCATTGGTCTGATCTGCAATGCCTTCAGATCTACATCTGAAGACATCTGAAGGCAGCGTTGTTTAGGGAAGTTTTTAATGTTTGAAGTTTTATTCTGCTTTTAATGCTCTGTTGAAAGCCACTCAGAGTAGCTGGGGAAACCCAGACAGATGGGTGGGGTATAAATAAATTATTATTATTATTATTATTTGGCAATTCTTATGTTCTTATGTTCAATTCTTATGTTCTTATCTTTGAATTATGGTGCTGGAGGAGACTCTTGAGAGTCCCATGGACTGCAAGAAGGTCAAACCTATCCATTCCTAAGGAAATCAGCCCTGAGTGCTCACTGGAAGGACAGATCGTGAAGCTGAGGCTCCAATACTTTGGCCATCTCATGAGAAGAGAAGACTCCCTGGAAAAGACCCTGATGTTGGGAAAGATGGAGGGCACAAGGAGAAGGGGACGACAGAGGACGAGATGGTTGGACAGTGTTCTCAAAGGTACAAACATGAGTTTGACCAAACTGCGGGAGGCAGTGGAAGACAGGAGTGCCTGGCGTGCTCTGGTCCATGGGGTCACGAAGAGTCGGACACGACTAAAGGACTAAACAACACAACAACAAATGTTCTTATGTGGCCTGACAGGCTTCCCTCCTACAAAGGAATGGAACAAGCACCCCACGCCTGATTCTGAGACAGGGTTCCCTGCTTAAGGAAGGGGTTATGTGCGAGGGTCACCCAGAGAGTGTCTGCCCTAAATTTGTTTCACAATTTAAAATACTCATTTTACATCCTTAAGATATCAATGACTTCCCTTTTCTCTTTCCATGGTTTATTTTACATATCGTAAATCCCTGCATATTTTATAAAAACTGTACCATTCAGTAGTCTATTAATTGCATCCATCAAAACTTGTTTACACTGTTGAATTTATCTTAATGCTGCCAGCATTTTCAGCTGCACACAATTATTTCCCATATACCGTATTTTTCGCTCTATAACACGCACCCGACCATAACACACACGTAGTTTTTAGAGGAGGAAAATCCGTAGGCATGCCACCCATAGGCATTCCCTCCATAACACGCACAGACATTTTCCCTTACTTTTTAGGAGGAAAAAAGTGAGTGTTATGGTGCAAAAAATACGGTATTAAATAAACATTTTCCAATCTTCTTTAAACATATGTTCTTCTTGTTCTCTTATTCTGTTTGTTAGGTCCGCAAGCTGCACATATTCTGTCAACTTAAGCTGCCATTCTTCTTTAGTTGGGATCTTGCTCATTTTCCATTTTGGGGCCAACAAAACATGGGCCACAGTAGTTGCAATCATAAATAACCTTTTTTGGACACCTGGGAATTTCACTCTGAATTATCCCCAACAAAAAGGACTCTGGGTTTTTTTGGAAAGCACTTTGAAACATTTTTTTCAATTCATTATGGATCATTTCCCAGAGAGCAGCAAATTTCTGTTTAATATCACTTGAACAAATAAGGGAAAGTTAGCCTAAAATATGGGAGTTACTTGCCTTGTTCATTTAAACGGCTTTTAAACATTTGCTCTCGCAGCCATTGGTGACAGCACAGGTCCTATCTGGGTGAACTGGTCCTAGCTGCTTAACTTTGGTGGTTTCATCAGGCAGAGTTGTTGATGGTGTAGATATTTAACACACGTCCCACAAGAACAATCAGTACAGTCGTACCTTGGATCCCAAACACCTTGGTACTTGGACGTTTTGGCTCCCAAACGCCGCAAACCCGGAAGTGAGTGTTCTGGTTTGCAAATGTTCTTTGGAACCTGAACGTATGACAGGGATTCCGTGGCTTCCGATTGGCTGCAGGAGCTTCCTGCAGCCAATCAGAAGCCGTGCTTTGGTTTCTGAAAATTTAGGAAGTCAAACGGACTTCTGGAACGGATTCCGTTCAACTTCCAAGGTATGACTGTAGTCCCTCAGCACCACCTTCTGGGTAGGAACTGAGACCAAACAACTAGAGGGCTGTGCCCCCAGTTCTCAGCCTGGATTGTCTATACAGAGCGATACTGTGGCTGATATACTTTCAAAACTTACTGGAAGATCCAGAAAGTGTAACAGTCCCTGTCTCCATCACCCAGGATCATCCATCAGAGAATCCAGTACGGTTTCTGTTACAAAACCAGACCTGATAGCATATTTAGATGGCTCCAGATACACAAAATATGCACTCTTTTTTTCATATCAGTGCAGTCTGGCATGCCTCACACCTGCAGAGAGGGTTGTACAACAACTTCTATTTCTTCTTGCACCAATTACATCCCCCCCCATTCATAAAATTGACCCAGGATTCTAAAAATATGTCTGGAGGCAATTTCTCCTCTCTCCAGAATGATTTGTTAGTCCTTTGTGCTGCCTAAAGTGAAGGCACTTGTGGGGTGGGGCTTGGATGTTTTTAATACTGTGCTATCTGATGGGACGCGGGTGGTGCTGTGGGTTAAACCATAGAGCCTAGGGCTTACCGTTCAGAAGGTCAGTGGTTCGAATCCCCGCAACGGGGTGAGCTCCCGTTGCTCGGTCCCAGCTCCTGCCAACCTAGCAGTTCCAAAGCACGTCAAAGTGCAAGTAGATAAATAGGTACCGCTCCGGTGGGAAGGTAAACGGCGTTTTCGTGCGCTGCTCTGGTTCACCAGAAGCGGCTTAGTCATGCTGGCCACATGACCCAGAAGCTGTACGCCGGCTCCCTCAGCCAATAAAGCAGATGAGCGCCTCAACTCCAGAGTTGGTCACGACTGGACCTAATGGTCAGGGGTCCCTTTACCTTTTTATCTGGTGGAACCTGCCCGTTTTTCTAAAAGAAAAAAAAACAAACCATGGGAAAAGGTCCGCTCAATAAAATATCCAACCAACTATCAATATGATTGCGAGGGGAATTGATTCATGACTCAGGCATGTCTTCAGCGGCACATGAATCATGTCATTCACCAAGGATAATCATGCCATCAACACATCCTACCTTACAGTATTTCCAGAAAATAATAATAATGGGGAAAAAACCCTCTTTGCATTAAAGACAGATACAGGTTTTATTTTTTTTTTTGTCCTGGTGCAAAATGAATCAATTTCAACGTATCAAAATTCTTGAGGAATAGACAGACAGACAGATAGAAGCTTGGAGTTTTGGTTCATCACGCCTCCATTTAAGCAAGATTTGTAGTTTACACTTATTTCAAGCACAGCAAGACTGACATTTTTGTGTGTGGAAGTTTTTAAAGGACTCTGAGATTCAAGGTTAGGTGGAGAGAAACCATTTATCATGTTTTATCACAAACAGAAAAGAGCACCCAGGAGACAGGAGGGGTGTGTATGTTATATACTCCCAGCATAAAAGCAGAGGGGAAATTCTAGTCCGTCATGATTAGAAAGGAAGGAGATGGCACAGAATAAAAATAGACATTCGCACCACCATCTTTCCTGCAGCTTCCAAACCCCTTGCATGTTTATATCAGCAAACACTGTAACCCTTTAGATCAGTGACAACCAATGTTGTGCCTGCCAGATGCTGCTGAACTACAAATCCCATCATTCCTGATCACTGTTCATGCTGGCTAGGGATGATGGGAACTGTAGTCTAAAGACACCTGTAAGGGCACCTGTATGTTGGCTAACTCTGCTTTAGACCATAGGGAGAAACCAATGACAGAACCCTGATTTGGTGTTACATAGTGGCTTGGCTTTACCCATGTCCAAGATTGTTTCCGTCTTTTTTGTCCCACTGTGATCTGCTGGGTCGTTATGTCATGCAGAAGTCAGTGGCAGAGTTGAAGCTTCATATAAGGTGTCACTAGAATTGAAGGGGAAGGGTCATTTGGCAACAAAATAAACCTTGGAGGTCCATGACCCAAAGAGCTGCATATACTGGTATTTGCTGGTCCCATCACATTTTTTGTAGGTGTACAAAGAGGATCACATCCTAGTATCAATGTCAGCCCATCTGAAGCTGTACATCCTGGCTGCCAAGCTATGTTGAGGGCCTGCCTTCTCTACTTCGGTGTAGACACTTCTCCTCTGCAGCATTTTATCCTTACAACAAAGCTGTGAGGTAGATAAGGCTGGTCCAAGGACACATCCGTAGCTGAGGGGGGACTTGAACACTGGTCTCCAGGGTCCCTAGCCCTACGTTCTAACCCTAACACCACCCTGTGGTGTAATTTGAAATCTGAAAGGGTGTTGTGGGCTCCATTCACAGAGCTGTTGCCTTGGGCCCATGGCATAGCATGAGATGGCTGCCATAGGGTTGGGTGGGGCACAACACAAAATTAGAGAGAGTCCTAATGGTGCCATCTCCATGCTGAAAGGGTTGGGCTCTGAGAGTCTTTGCTGCTTCTCTCCCATAGAATTTCTCATGCTTACCATGGAAAATCAGCTCTGTCTTGCCGGTCCTGATTGTGGAAATAGAACAGTTAAAAGATCCCCAAACCCTGTGTTATGTACTGAGTTGAATGGGATCCAAAAGGCAGCAGTCTGATTGGTCCTAGAACAATAGGATCCAGAATGCAGCAGTCTGATTGGTCCTAGAATAATAGGATCCAGAATGCAGCAGTCTGATTGGTCCTAGAATAATAGGATCCAGAATGCAGCAGTCTGATTGCTCCACAGGAGCCACCCAATCTAGCTCCAGGTGGAAGGGAATCCGCAACCTGATTGGCCTACAGGAGAATCCCAGAATTAGTCAATCACGTGGGGCCCATTGTGTAAATAATGTATATAAGGCAGACATTCTGGGGAAAATTCCATTCCTCCTCACCACTATGAGCTGAATAAAGAGCATGAAATCCACTCTCAACTCCGAATATATTTCACCCTGTTTTTTCCTGATGCCACCGCAACTGGTTCTCTTTTGGTTTCCTGATGAGCCTGATCAGATTCTACAGCAGTCACCTCTCTCTGCTGATCCTCCCCAGTTGTCTCCAGGCCATCTAAACTGGTGAAATCAAACTGGATCAAAAAACAGACTTACCAGAGTCTAGTTGGTTACACTCAAGTTTGGAAGGTCTACGTTCTCATTTTAGATCATGCCAGGTCAGCCTTGATTTACGTGCCACAATTGGGATGAAAATTATTTGAAGTTGACTGCAAGATGATCCTAGAATCTGGACATCTAGGCTCTTCTCAGGAGTCCAATGCCCATTTGGACCAATGGGAAGGTCCTCCTCATCACCTGCCTCCAAAGAGCATGTTTGGGGCTTCTAAAGGATTAATTTCACACCAATGAAGCAAAAGCGCTGGAGACTGATACCCACAACCTTGTGTTTTGCGAAGACATTCCCACCAAATGCAATTGATTTTTCCTGACAGTGAGGCTAGATGTTCACTTGCCCTTAAATATCTGTGCTTTTGGAAGAAATAAATATGTGACTTTGCCCAGAATGCTGAATGAAATGCGAGCCTCATTTCTCACCTAAATGGTAATAACGGTGTCTGCTCCCTTCTGCGAGGGCTGCGGCTCTGACAGAGGTGGATTGACAATGTTCTCTCAGCGGAAGCAATAAACAGATCAATAAGGAAATGTCGCCTAGGGTGATGGAGGTGTGACAAGTCAACCATGTTTGCAGAGTCTTGCTGGGACCCTTATTAAATTCATTTATCGGAGTGAAAACAATGGACACTTCATTGCGTTGAGTTAGAGGGAACTTGCCAACTTTCCATGAGAAAGTAAGGGAGCAGGGTGCCATGTGAAGCAACCTGATTTGGTTTTGTGATGGAAACAATGGCAGGTACTGAACGCAGGCTAAAATGCTACGGCTAGGGGTGTGTGTGTGTGTGTGTGTAGGAATAGGTCCCTTTTATTGATTGATTGATTGATTGATTGTTTATTTATCAAATTTGTATAGTGCCCTATACCCATAGATCTCAGGGCAGTTCACAACATAAAAAGCACCCTAAAAGCTTCCCAAAACAATTTGCAATATTAAAATATGTCAAAAAAATTGTACATATAAAAACAAAACAGTTACAACATTTGCATACACACACAGTGGCGGAACTTCATGCTCTGGCAAGGGGGGGCGGAGAGCAGGCGGGGGCGTGGCGTGCGTCCTGGAGGTGTGACACACACACACACGTTATATAAAGAGAGGGGGGAAAAAAACAGCATCAAGAACAGCACATTTAAAATTAATTCTAGCAGATATATACTGTAGGTCAGTAAAGGTAAAGGTAAAGGGACCCCTGACTATTAGGTCCAGTCGTAGCCAACTCTGGAGTTGCGGCGCTCATCTCGCTTTATTGGCCGAGGGAGCCGGCGTACAGCTTCCGGGTCATGTGGCCAGCATGACTAAGCTGCTTCTGGCAAACCAGAGCAGCGCACGGAAACGCCGTTTACCTTCCCGCCGGAGCAGGACCTATTTATCTACTTGCACTTTGATGTGCTTTCGAACTGCTAGGTTGGCAGGAGCAGGGACCGAGCAACAGGAGCTCACCCTGTCGCAGGGATTTGAAAAGCCAACCTTCTGATCAGCAAGTCTAGGCTCTGTGGTTTAACTCACAGCACCACCCGTGTCTGTATACTGACAATATACTGTGTGTTGTGAGACGTTAGTGTGTTGGCTGCAGTGTGTAGGTGTGTCTCACAAATGCTCCCAGTGTTCATCCCAGGGCTGGAAAGGGGTTAGTTTAACCTCCGGCTTGCTAGTAAAACTGAATTATTGTGTCACGAAATGATGCACATCTAAAAAGTGTGTCACCAACATGAAAAGTTTGGAAAGCTCTGTTGAAGGTACTGACGGTTACACTAAACACCCTGCTTCTCATAGATATCATATTACATTGACAAATACAGAACCTGGACTGGGGTATAAGAAGCCAGGTCATCCCTTAAGAAATCTCCCCAACATTTGCTTTTTGTGGTTGCCAGCCTCCTCTGGAATAAGGATATGGGAGTCAGCTGTATATTATCTAGCCTGGTAAGAGAACTCCTTGTATCTGAACTGTACTTAATCCAGATTACTTTGAATTTATGTACTTAAACACACACACACACACACACACACACACACACTCAATTCGATTCATTCTGTGTATGTTAAATTGTTGAGATTATTTCTGAATTCACTGACATGCTCTGTGATTCATATATTTATATTTTGATGTTTTGAATGTTTCCTGTAAGCCGCTTTGGGCACAACTCATTGTGGGAAAGTAGCATATAAGTAAAACTGTTCATTCATTCATTCCTAGTTGTCTTGTTCCTCTGGCTTTTCAGCGACCTGCTTCTGTTCTCTTTGAGCTGTAAAGCAGCTGCATCCAGCATATACAGTTCAATGCTGAAATGAAAGATTGTGGTGAACAGTGATGAGTTATATTCATTGATCCCTTCTCCTTCCCCAAAGAATTAGGCAATCAGTCCAATGGCTTTTATTAAGCTAAGGGCTGTCTTCCTCCTGGTAGTTTATCACTAGGCTTTTCTTTCTTTCTTTCTTTCTTTCTTTCTTTCTTTCTTTCTTTCTTTCTTTCTTTCTCTCTCTCTCTCTCTCTCTCTCTCTCTCTCTCTCTCTCTCTTTCTCTCTTTCTCTTTCTCTTTCCTTTTTCTTTCTTTCTTAATGCTGTGATATCATTTTTCAAAGTTGTCTTCAGCAATTAGATAGTTGTTCGTCTGGTAGTTTAATGACCCCATGCAGGAGGAGGGGCAAATATTACCTTTGTTTTGGGTACGAAGAACATATGGTGGGAAGAGAGGTTAATTTGCTGCTCAGGTTGATGCCTCCTTATTGCTTATGGTTCACAACAGTAATTAGCTTTCAAAATAACACCAACATGATGGATATGCTAACAAGGAGGAACAATTTGCCCCAAGCCTTTTCCCGTATTTGGTTGATTTGTATCTTATCGCCGAATATAATGTTGTGTTAGATGAAGCATAACTTAAGTGGCACAGAAACATGATGGAGCAAAACTGAAGATCATTCCTCTCCCCCCCCCCACCTTTGTTGCAAATTACAACGATAAAGCTGTAATAAAAATATCCTGGGTTTTGTTTTGTTGCATTTTGAAGAGGCAAAATGGCTGTGATCCAAAATCAAATATGATTTAAGGTAGTGTGGTATCATTGCTTCAAAGTGTTGTAGTTCCATTGATGGGTTTGAAGTGATTCAGTTCCATTGTTGGGTTTCAGGTGGTTCAGTTCCATTGTTAGGTTTGAGGTGGTATTGTTTCACCGACTGCAGTCAAGAGAAGAAAATGGCAACGTGAATTCGTGCGGAATCAATCTGCAATGGGCTTTCATTTTCAGAATGAAACCAGTTTCTCCAGAAGCATTTTTCAGTGGCAAATATATGCCATGGATCTGTATTGTGTGTCGACTTTGTAGAAAAATCAAATACAGTGGTACCTCGGGTTAAGTACTTAATTCGTTCTGGAGGTCCGTTCTTAACCTGAAACTGTTCTTAACCTGAAGCACCACTTTAGCTAATGGGGCCTCCCGCTGCCGCCACGCCACCGCTGTGCGATTTCTGTTCTCATCCTGAAGCAAAGTTCTTAACCCGAGGTACTATTTCTGGGTTAGCGGAGTCTGTAACCTGAAGCATCTGTAACCTGAAGCGTATGTAACCCAAGGTACCACTGTATTTGGTCTCCATTGATACTGGAATAAAATGCTGCATGTACACAGCCTTAGTTCCTCCAGATAACTGAATCTCTAACCAGAGGTGTCATGAGAATGTACAGAAGAAAGGGAAAGACCATGTTAATTCTGCTCCCAACATCTTTACCCGCTGTTAGACATAGTCTCGGGACTTTGCATGCTGAGCAGGAAGCTCTGAAGGGGAAATCTTTGTGCATTCAGTTGAATGTGCTGTGTATCTTCCATAAGACCTGGAATTTTGCCTGGATGGCATTCCAAACTACACATGCAGAGTTCTAAACATGCTCTCACACATTTGAAGATTCTGCCTTTGGAGCTTTCTGTTCAATGTGTGAAGCTTAGGAAAGGAGCCAGTGTTGAAAATGGGGCTCTCCTCCCTTCATGAATTCTGAGAATACATGAGGAAAGGGCTTCAGCATATGTCAAAACCAGCCATGATTTCTTCTCTGTTTTCTCTTTGCACAGCCAAGCTAAAGACACAACAATACCCATGCTCCACATTAAATAATAATCAAGATACTAATAATAAAATCAATGCAGAGTGTCAAACTCAATGCAAGGTGCTCTGACCTTGTGGTGTCCTGGCCTGTCTCTCCGTCCCCATAAATATTTGATGTGTGAGCATGAGATCAATAAGACGTAAAAGGTTCATATATGAAAGCTACGCTAATGGGAATAAATGTTGGGGAACAGATATTACGAAAGGTTACAAGTGTCACCTGCTCCAACCTAGAGTTGTAATGTGAGTGCTCCTGTTTACAGTTTCAGCCAGCCATGCCCTGCTCCTGAATACTCTGATCACTGCCTTGCCGTGACCAAGGGGCTTGAATAACTCAGAGAAGCTATGAGCTTTGCCGTGCAGGGCCACCCAAGATGGACAGGTCATAGTGGAGAGTTTCGACCAAACGTGATCCACCTGGAGCAGGAACCAGCAAGCCACTCCAGTATCCCTGCCAAGAAAACTCCATGGACAAATTTTAAATTATGGTGCTGGAGGAGACTCTTGAGAGTCCCATGGACTGCAAGAAGATCAAACCTATCCATTCTTAAGGAAATCAGCCCTGAGTGCTCACTGGAAGGACAGATCCTGAAGCTGAGGCTCCAATACTTTGGCCACCTCATGAGAAGAGAAGACTCCCTGGAAAAGACCCTGACGTTGGGAAAGATTGAGGGCACAAGGAGAAGGGGATGAAAGAGGACAAGATGGTTGGACAGTGTTCTCGAAGCTACGAACATGAGTTTGACTAAACTGCGGGAGGCAGTGGAAGACAGGAGTGCCTGGCGTGCTCTGGTCCATGGGGTCACGAAGAGTTGGACACGACTAAACGACTAAACAACAACATGACACCAAAAAGTCACCCAGAAATCCACATTTTTTGGGTTTCTTCCCACTCCTTCCAGGCTCCCCCCCCCAAAGTACTTTTTTCCTGGGTTTATGCAAACCTTAACTGAGTTCGCTATTATTTTAGTAGAACTGTTCCAAAACTTCTCAGATGGTGATGGAGTTCTACAAAATCCTCTGGTCTCTGAAATGCCCTCCTACGGGTTTGCACCCTAAATGTGCTAAAATAAAAATAAAATCTTAATTGAAAAGCCTGGGGTGATAACACTGCTTCGCTTGGAATGGAAAAGGTAGCAAAATGCGCACCTGGTAAGTCTCTCTGGGGAGCACCTTCTACAACAGAGGAGCCACCCTGAAAAGGTCCTCTCTCCTGTGAACCCCACACAAAGAAAAAGGATGATCAAAGAAGAAGGATGAATAGCATCAGTAGTGTTGGGGGAGGACAGTTTAGTCTCCAGTCAGAGGTCCAAAGGCATAAAGGGTGTTCTCCCTGAAATGAGAGCACGTGTTGTGGTGGGGTCTGCCAAGCCAACCCTCTGTTGCCAGGCAGGTAAAAATGAGTTGGCCTGGGGCAACGATTGGATGGCCGGGTTGCTGGGGCAAGTTACATGTTGCAATGTGGTGGGTGGTACCAAAGGCTTTAAATACAGTGGTACCTCGCAAGACGAATGCCTCGCAAGACGAAAAACTCGCAAGACGAAAGAGTTTTCCATTTTTTGAGTTGCTTCGCAAGACGAATTTCCCTATGTGCTTGCTTCGCAAGACGAAAATGTCTTGCAAGTTTGTTTCCTTTTGGATTTTCAATGCATTCCTATGGGAAACCGTGCTTCGCAAGACGAAAAATTCGCAAGACGAAAAAACTCGCAGAACGAATTAATTTCGTCTTGCGAGGCACCACTGTATTGGTGCACTCAGCTTTTGCTTTCTCTTTCGCTGAGTGCATCGGATCACCCACCCACCCGCCCTGAGTTCCGGTTGACCTTGCTATGCCTGTCATGGGGTCCTCTGCCGTTGGGGCAGGGGCCTAGTAGGAATTTTGTCCATTTGGCTGATTGGCTGGTGCCATTTGGTTTTTGCCTACTACTTAGCAATTCGTCACAACTTGTAAGGTTGCAGTTAGGCATTGGATATAAAAATTGGTGGAGGAGTGGTAAGGATAGGCTGGGCCTGCCCCTCCAATGGTGGTGTGGAAGGGAATTCCGTTAAAGGAATCCAGGGGCTTGCCACGATTTCGTCCAATCCCTGAAATGGGACCAGGGCCGGCAAGCCTTGGGGAGCAGGTTGGGTGAGCTGTGAGGGCCTGTCACTCAGCTCAACTGATCCCCAATATTGTTTTCCCTTCACTGGCTTCCGAGGGAGTTCAGAAAGTCAGTTCTGTCCCAGGCAGGGGGACAGATAGTCTTAACCAATGCCTAGGCAACCACTCACAGATTTTGTATTTTAATAAAGTTGTGGCCAAAATTATGCCAAAAACCTTAAACAAAATTATGTGTGAATTGTGAATTTATTTTGAGGGGTGGCTTGGGGACCTCGACACGCAAAGTCTATATTGCTATCCAATCCATCTCTGCAGCTGGCCAAAAAATTATATACAAGACTGAAATGGCAGTACACAGCTTCTACCTGTCATGAATTTAGAAAACTTTCCCCCTGCTCTTGAGAGTGAAACTGTGGGCACATTTCCACACCTTGATTAAAATTTAGTAGGGCAACAAAGGGGGTGGGTAGATAAACTGCTTCAGGAACCACACATCTGAGGCAGCAAAAAGTTGCTGTTAACTCTGGGGTTCTGTACACTTCACAGATGAGACTGCATACTCTGTTTCCATTTTCACTTCCTTTGCCATTTTAACAGCTATTGGCCATAAATAGTTTCACTCATCTGCAGCTATCTCACCCCTTCAATTCTTTTGCCACCTGTTAGACAGCTCATCTATATTTGATTTACGACTATCATAACCTTAAAAATGGGCAGAAAGAAGTGCAAATCTACCTGAAGAAAACAGATACTCTCTCTCTCTCTCTCTGTGTGTGTGTGTGTGTGTGTGTGTGTGTGTGTGTGAAAGAGAGAGAATCTAGGAGGGAAATACAAGAGTTGAGTGAACACAGCGAGAGAACGACAGGCAGGATTACAGCAGGAAAGGTCACGTGATCCAAGTACTTATTAACAAAATGGCCTCCTGACAAAAGCTGTGAACTTCTCTCCCAAAAGAAATTATCTTTGTCTGCCAAAGAAATTCCACTTGTCCTTAGACGCTCTCTTAACTCCTGACAGATTTCAAATGGGTGAGTGGGTGGGGTTCCAACTGAACAAATTTTCAGAGAGGTCCCCTCTCTACTGAATACTTATTTTATTCCAGCAGCTGTTTTAACTGATATTAGATTTTATGGTTTTAACTGATTTTTTTTTTTGGGGGGGGTATCTTTGTAATCTGCTTAGAGACTATTGTAGTCAAGCAATATATAAATTGCTTAAATAAATAAACAACCGATTTTCATTGGCTTTCCTTTTTTTTTGCAATTTTAATCAGCAGCTTTTTATTCTGCCAATTGTATTTCGTGCTTTTATTGCATCTTAAAATGTTTGTAATGTCATCCACCTTGGGGATCTTTTATGAAAGGCGGGGGGAAGATTTTGTCTCTGGCCCCACTCAGCGCTGGCATGTGGCCAGCCAGAAAGTTGCCCAGGTGGGAATGTAGTGCTTGGCTTGAAAAATTTCCCCACCCCATAACATTTATTTGCAAAATGAAAAAAATGAAAAAAATAAATAAATAATGAGGGAAGCAATCAGCGTCAGCATGCAGCGGTTAAAGACACACAATGCCCCTAGGAAAATGCATTGCATGTTGCTGTTGTGTTAAACTCATCTTGGAAGGTTCCTGAAATTATATCTGCATTGAACTATCCAAATGAGTAATATGGAGAACGGCTGGTTTGATTAAACACCATGGTGTCTTATGGCTGTAAAGTTCCAACTTGGAGTACAGCACAGAGGAGCTAGACTGGAATTAATCTCTCATATTTCTTTCCCCAAGATATTCTGGGGGCTGGGAGGGGAAAAAAGTATAAATCATCAATGCTGCTTGAAATTTCTGGCATTTGGAGCTCCCCCCCCCCCCGAAAACAGTGAGAGGAAAAGTGTCTTACCTGGAAGTGGGAGAAAGAAGAGCGCGAGGCTGAAATCCTGCACTCTGAAGACTGAAATTAGAGGAGACAAAGATGCCCTTTAGATATCATAGGAGTGGAGTGGAAATCCTGTTTCTCATCTCAGAGTGCTACTCTTTTAAGGTTTAGCAGCAAGAATGGCGGGACTAGTTGCACAGCCACCTCCTGGGCAATTGGTGCTTCACTGGGTTTGGGGGCAATGATTTGGTTGGAAGGACCCACACACAAAGGCATGCACAGCACATTTTATTAGCATGCACACCCAGGAAATGTGACCTTTGTAGAAGAGGGAGCGGTCAGAGGGAAATGACCTACGTTGTGCCCTTGAGTGCCAAACATGACTTTAAACTTGAGGGACCACCTCTTGGAGGGGCCTGTGGTGAGCTAATAGAGCAGGACCCCCACATGCACGTGCCAAATAAGCAGCCCTTTTAACCCCAATGATCTTTCTCCCCAAAAGGTGGTGTGTGCTAAGCATCTCCCAACCCTTTTCTGGCTGTATGCACCAAAGATGCTCATGGCTTGGGCAGAGGTGGGCACATTCTGTGTCCGGAACTCCTACTTCAATCTTCTATATCAGGGGTTGCTAACCTTTTTTGGACCAGTGGGCACATTTAGAATTTTGAGAAGGGTGCTGGTGGCACCCGTCACAAAATAGCTGCTATGGGAATGTGGCTAACACAAAATGAGAGAGAGGCAGCCAGTCCCAACAACCTTGTGTTTACCATGGGACACCAGCTATGTCCTGATGGTCCTGATTGTGGAGATCACACATAGGCATAAACCAATGTTTGGTTGGTTTCTGTACAAGACTTGCAGCCTCTTGCTCGGCAGTGTTCATTTGGCTTGCTTCATAGCCTGAAGCTTCCCAGAAGACCACTTGAGCTCCACAGTGCCAGACAGGACACTTGGCAGTGATTGTGTCAACTGCCACCTTCATCTTGCCATTCCATAATGAGACCAGGACTTCGAAAGGATCATCAGCTTTCTTGTGGGAAATCCCCCAGAGCATTCAGGAACACATCAGTTCCCATCAGTCTCTGTGCAAGGACCATCTAAATGGGTTCACCACCTTCGAGGTGTGAATTGCTACTACCAGGCCAAATTCCATCAGGTAATGGTGTGACCATCACAAAACAATACATTTCACCTTCCCTACCTTTGGTCAGCCCTGAGTGCTCACTGGAAGGACAGATCCTGAAGCTGAGACTCCAATACTTTGGCCATCTCATGAGAAGAGAAGACTCCCTGGAAAAGACCCTGATGTGGGGAAAGATGGAGGGCACAAGGAGAAGGGGACAACAGAGGACGAGATGGTTGGATAGTGTTCTCGAAGCTACCAGCATGAGTTTGACCAAACTGCGGGAGGCAGTGGAAGACAGAAGTGCCTGGCGTGCTCTGGTCCATGGGGTCACAAAGAGTTGGACACGACTAAACAACTAAACAACAACAACCTTTGATCAATCCCTCCTATCAAGCCCTCACCCAACCTTGTTCTTGTAGTGCAGTACATCTGTGCGGTAAAAGCTAAACTAGAGCTTAACTTTATGTTGAAACTGGAGCTTGATGTAACAAAGCAGAATGACTTTATACCACTATATTTTAAGTTGGGGAAATAACATATTGGTGAAATAACATAACACATATTGACTTGAGTGTAATCAAGTTTAAACACTATATGCTTCACTTTTAATTATCGGCACTCTAATTAAACAATTCTCTGAGGCCATCTACAGATGTTACTTTACATTTCTGTGGTTACTGTTGGGTAAGAAATTACTTAGTTTTAATCAACTCCTTATCTACTGGCCCATTCACAACCATGGGGGTTATTCAATATGCAGTCCCATTTAAATCAATGGACCTAAGCGGGAAATTTATGATGTCACTGGGTATCACCCTACAAGAGTTAGGAGCACAAGACAGAACAACATTATGCTGACCAATGGCCTTCATGGTGTTGTTGAACTTCAGCTCCCATCAGCTCTAACAAACATGGTCCATGGTCAGGGTTGATTGGAGCAGTAGTCCAGCAACATCTGGAGCCCCACAGATTTCCTATCCTTGATATAGAGGAGTGTTGGAGAAGAGCTGTAATGCAGCAATAGAACATAGCCTCCCAGGTACAGCTGGGAGCGACCCTGGTCTGCACTCTGCAGAGACACTGCCAGCCACCATAGACGATATTGAGGTAGGTGAGCCCATGGTCTGACTCAATATGAAGCCACTGTCTGTGTTTCTTATATCTTTTGGATACTGAGAGTGTGACATGGAGCTGTGCTTGCTGGCTAATTATCTGGAGGTAGCTGCTCTGCAGTTACTTTTCCTGAGATAGGGATGCATGATTCCCATTTTGCTCCCTTCCAAAATTAATTGGACTTTTCGAGTGCTCCTGTCAAATGCAAGGGCTTTTATTTTTAAGCATTAAAAAACCCCCACCATGCTTGAAAACCCAATTATTATTTTTTCCCTGTTGCTTTCTCCTTCCCTGCCAGACTTTCCCAAACCAACCAACTCCATTGCTTTTATTTTTGTGCACAGTACCCTTTAAATCCAAGGGATTGTGGGGGTTGTGGTTTGCTAACTACAAGCACATGATCTCTCAGGAAAGAAATGTTGTTCTGAACATCATTTGTGGCTCAGGATATGTATGCCAGGAAAGGTATCTCTACCACATATTATCCTTTCAAACTTGCTGAATTTAAGAGTGGGTTTTTGGGGAGTGTAGTGAAAATAATGAGGCCATCCAGCCACATTCTGTTCCAGGATTCTTCATCCTGTTCATTTATATGCTGCTTTCCCAATAATTCTCCAAGTAGCTGATGAGAAGAGTAAGCAGATTAGTACATAGGTATACAAGGGAGCGTGTGGCGCTGTGGTCTAAACCACTGAGCCTCTTGGGCTTGCCGATAGGAAGGTTGGCGGTTCAAATCCATGTGACGGTGGTGAACTCTCGTTGCTCTGTCCCAGCTTCTGCCAACCTAGCAGTTCGAAAGCGCAGCAGTGCAAGTAGATAAATAGGTACCACTGCGTCAGGAAGGTAAATGGCATTTCTGAGCTCTCTGGCACTCATCACGGTGTCCCATTGCACCAGAAGCGGTTTAGTCATGCTGGCCACATAACCCAGAAAGCTGTCTGTGGACAAACGCCGGCTCTCTCGGCCTGAAAAGCAAGATGAGCGCCACAACGCCATAGTCGCCTTTGACTGGACTTAACCATCCAGGGGTCCTTTATCTTACCTTTTGCACAGGTACATCAAAAGCACAGTCAAATACAAAAGGAGGTCTCTTAGTGGGTTGGAGCAACCGTGCTAGCGTCAGAGCAGCTGGGTCACTCTTGCTTACCAGTAGGGAGACAGAAAGGAGCAGAAGATAATGGAAATGTAGCTGAAATTAATAAGATTAAGAAACACAGTGACATAAGATTGGAAATGCACCTAATACATCATGTGGGGGAAAATAATTTATTAATTTATTAATTAATAAATTAATACTAAAATGTATTAACTGGAAGGTGACTGGCATTTGAATAACTGTATAACTGTACTTTTGACCAAACTGCGGGAGGCAGTGGAAGACAGGAGTGCCTGGCGTGCTCTGGTCCATGGGGTCGGACACGACTAAACGACTAAACAACAACAACATAACTGTACTAATTGGGGACTAATTGGTATTGTTATATTCTTTTTTTTTTAATGAATATTTATTCCAATTTTAAAAATTACAGAAAAAGAAAAAAGTAGAAAAAGAAAAACAAATCACATACATCTTATACAAAAAACAAACAATACAAAAGAAAAATACAAAAGACAAAAAATCACCATAAAAAGGTAACAAAAAATCAAATTAAACCTTTAAAACCGTTTTCCCATTTACTTATTTCCGTGACTTCCTCTCACCTCTCTGCTTTGTATTCTAGTTTGAATCGTATCTCCAGCAAATCCTTCTAACCTTCTTTTCATTTACTTATTTTAACATTCGAAAGTATTTAATTCTCCTCTATCTTTATTTTACACTTCATATTTACTTATTCCATTATACTCTGTCTGCCAATACGGTCTAATATTCTTCTCCAACCTTTTCTAACATTCTTTTATATTACAGTATTTCTGAAGATATATTTTAAATTTTTTCCAATCTTCTTCCATCGACCCTTCTTCCTGATCTCGAATTCTGCCGGTCATCTCAGCCAGTTCCATATAGTCTATCACTTTTCTCTGCCATTCTTCTCGGGTAGGCAATTCTTGTGTCTTCCAGTATTTCCCAATAAGTATTCTTGCCGCTGCTGTCGCATACATAAAGAAATTGCTGTCTTCCCTTCGCACCAATTGGCCGACCATGCCCAAGAGGAAGGCCTCTGGTTTCTTCAAGAAAGTATATTTCAATACCTTTTTTAGTTCATTATATATCATTTCCCAGAAGGCCTTGATCTTTGGGCACGTCCACCAAAGGTGGAAAAAAGTACCTTCATTTTCTTTACATTTCCAACATTTATTATCAGGCGAATGATAAATTTTTGCTAGCTTGACTGGGGTTAAGTACCACCTGTAAATCATTTTCATTATATTTTCTCTTAAGGCGTTACAAGCCGTAAATTTTATACCTGTGGTCCATAACCATTCCCAGTCAGCAAACATGATATTATGCCCAACATCTTGCGCCCATTTAATCATAGCAGATTTAACCATTTCATCCTGTGTATTCCATTTCATCAGCAGGTTATACATTCTTGACAGATTTTTAGGTTCTAGCAATTCCGTTTCCAGTTTAGATTTTTCCTCCTGGAAGCCAATCTTTTTATCAAAATTAAAAACCTCCCTTATTTGATATTGTTATATTCTGGTTATTATTGGGGGAATATTGGAAAACCAATAAAAAATTATTTACCAAAAACAATAAAAGAGCAGCCGAGTCATTGCAGTGGTAAAAAACGCAGCAATAGGGCTGCATCTCTGCTGCCTCATCCGTCTCCCTCTTGATAAACAGCAGCAACTCACTTGTCTAGCAGGTGAAGCTAGCAAAATGATTCGATTCCACCTGGTGAGCAGCTTCTGTTCAAACATATCAAACATGTTTCATAATGTAACATTGAAATCCACATTAGCAAGCTAACAAAAAAAGGAGCGCTTTTTATTTACCGTATTTTTTGCTCTATAAGACTCACTTTTTCCCTCCTAAAAAGTAAGGGGAAATGTGTGTGCGTCTTATGGAATGAATGCAGGCTGTGCCGCTATCCCAGAAGCCAGAACAGCAAGAGGGATCGCTGCGCAGCGATCCCTCTTGCTGTTCTGGCTTCTAGGATTCAGAATTTTTTTTCTCTTGTTTTCCTTCTCCAAAAACTAGGTGCGTCTTATGGTCTGGTGCGTCTTATAGAGCGAGAAATACGATATTTTGTTTATTGAATTTCTATACTTCCCTTCATCCAAGGATACAGAGCAGTTTGCAATATTTTTTTTTAAAAAAACATAAAATAGTAAAACAAATAGTGGACTTCTTTTTTAGCCAGAGTGAGACGGAGAGCAGTTCCAGCACCTCTAAGATGGGTGTCATTGTAGGCTCCTCCTTTTTGCTTCTTGCTTTTATGTACACCTGGGAAGCCCCAAATGAACATTTCAAGTCAAAATGGAAACTGGCCAGTGTGTGCGAGCCTACACTGTTTTAGAACCATGATTCTACCTAGCTCCCAGCCACTCCTGGCTGCAATCGGTCAAGCTATGGGGCAGGGCCAATTTGTATTTCCTTTTCTTCAGTCCATCTCCCATGTAGCAGCAACAGACTTTTAGCTTTCCAGTCAGGCATCTACCATTTCACACACACATGTCTGCGCAAGGGCCCTTCCAAGCTGCCCTAGCCATCTGCCTGAATCTCAGAGCAAAGATTTGGAGCTGTTTTGTGAAAGCCATATATCTGCTTTCCCACTCATTGGCCAGAACTTGTGGTGCCTGTGTAGGGAAAGTGGAAATAACTGGAGAAATGAAGGGACGGATTTCATATCTCTCTTATGTGTAGCCATCTCATGAGACGGTGTGGCGACTGTATCTGCTCCATCCTTGGTTTCTTTAGCAACTGAAAGGTGCCTTTGATCCCGCAGCCATGCCTTTGTTTCTGCATTTTGATGATTTTATCATGAGTTAATGTTTAATTCATGTCAAATTGATGTGCTAAATGGCAACACTCAAAGATAGATACACTTTCCCCCCTGCAAAATCAAACCGCATTCATTTTGAACTCCATATGAACCACTTCATCCCTTTGTAGCTGAAAAATATTAATGAGAATATTAATACTAAGAAAATGACACTCTTAGTCACATTCATTATCTCATGTGAAGCTTTAATAGGGGTAGGCAACCCTAATGAAACACTGATTGTGTTGTCAGGAAATGTTGCCTTGATATCAGACCTTGCCTAATTGTTTTGGTGTTTTCGATAGGGAAGCAAATGACTAATTGTTGTCTTGGGTTCAGATTTTCAATATTTGGTCTTTGCCTCCGTCCTTTATTCACATTTTTCCTCCCTGGAAACAGACAGCTTTGATGCAGACTAATGCATGCATAACTAATTTTGTAATTAGACCAATGTAGGCAAAGAGAGAAGGGAAAAGAATCAGTAAATATGTTGGCTATTAGCCATGATAACTAAATGGAAGCCATTTAAATGGGGTTTATAGAGCAGGGGTTGATGGCAAGCAACGCAGTAAGGTAAAAGGTAAAGGACCCCTGGACAGTTATGTCCAGTCAAAGGCGACTATGGGGTTGTGGAGCTCAACTCACTTTAGGCCGAGGGAGCCAGGGTTTGTCCACAGACAGCTTTCCAGGTCATGTGGCTAGCATGGCTAAACTGCTTTTGGTGCAACTGGACAGTGCGACAGAAACCAGAGCGCATGGAAATGCTGTTTACCTTCTTGCCACAATGGTACCTATTTATCTACTTGCACTGGTGTGCTTTCGAACTGCTGGGTTGGCAGGAGCTGGGACAGAGCAATGGGAGCTCACCCATCGCGGGAATTTGAACCACCAACCTTCCAATCGGCAAGCCCAAGAGGATTCGAACCACCGACCTTCCGATCGGCAAGCCCAAGAGGATTAGAACCACTGACCTTCCGATCGGCAAGCCCAAGAGGCTCAGTGGTTTAGACCACAGCACCACCTGTGTCCCTGCACCCAAATGAATTGGAATGATGAAGGGAGGCTGATCCAAGCCTAGTTCTCACAGCATATTGGTCCAAGTGAACCCAGGTATTGACAATGAGGTTCACCCACTGGTGGGTGGCCATACTTTCAAGAGCCTCATTGGAACAGCTTTTAATGTGCATTTTATTTTAGTTTATTTTAATCTTTTTTTATTCAATTTTACACTACACATCTAAATGCAAACATTAGACATAATCATCAACATTTAGGATTCCCTGAATCCCGAGACTTCCCTCCACCCTTTCCATGGTTTCCATTTTCAATCTTTTTCAACTTCATCATACATTTTCTTTATTTTTCTTTAAATAATCCATTTTTACCTTAGCTCTTAGTACATTATAAGCATTACTCGAATCCTGCCAAAGTTTTTAGCTGTTTACAGTGTTCTCTTAGGTAAATTGTAAAATTTTTTCCATTCCTTATTAAAGTCTCTCTCTTCCTGGTTTCTGATTTTCCCGGTCATTTTTGCCATTTCAGTGTGGTCCATCATCTTCATCAGCCATTCGTCTCTGGTCAGGACTTTATCTTCTTTCCATCTCAGGGCCAGTATTATCCATGCTGCTGTCATCGCATACATAAATAATAGTTTCTGCTCCTTTGGTATCTCTGCACCTAAAATTCCTAGTACAGTGGTACCTTGGTTCTCAAACGCCTTGAAACTCAAACAACTTGGAACACAAACACTGCAAACCCAGAAGTGTGTGTTCCGGTTTGCAAACTTTTTCCAGAAGCCAAATGCGCTCCATTTTGAGTGTTATGCTTCTGATTTGAGTGCCACACTTCCGATTTGAGGGTTATCCAGTTTGGCTACTGATTGATTGATTGTGTGACTGCAGTACATTGTTTATTGCTTTCATTTTATGGATCAGTGGTCTTGTTAGATAGTAAAATTCATGTTAGTTTGCTGTTTTAGGGGTTGTTTTTAAAAGTCTGGAATGGATTAATCCATTTTGTATTACTTTCTATGGGAAAGTGCGCCTTGGTTTTGGAACGCTTTGGTTTTGGAATGGACTTCCGGAATGGATTAAGGTTGAGTACCAAGGTACCACTGTAAAAAAACTTCTGGTTTTTCCACAAATGTTATTTTAAACATTTTTTCCAACTCATTATATATCGTTTCCCAGAATGCTTTTGTTACCTTGCACGTCCACCACAGCTTTTAATGTGCATTTGATACAAGAAGCAGGTAGAAACTTTTTTTAAAAAAAATGAAAGCTAACAATCCAGCCCTCTTGCTGGCCTTAGACAGCGCCAAAATCCAATCCCTTCTACCTGGTGCCCATTGGCAGGCCTACCAATGGGCACCAGCTACTACTGGGTGGGGAACCTGTGGCTTTCAGGATGTTTTTGAACTACTTCTCCCATCATTCTGGATCCACACGTCCTTCCACAGTGGGGACATAGGTTTCCGGGCGGGGGTTGATCACGGTGTGGATTTGCCAAGCGTGCCTTCCTCTTAGCACGTTTCTCCCTTGTGTCCTGAGTTCAAGTGTCTTTAAAGCCCATGACACCTTTGGTAAAGGCTGTTCTCCAATTGGAGTGCTCAGAAGCAAGTGTTTCCCAGTTGTTGGTGTTTATACTACATTTTTTTAGATTTGCCTTGAGACAGTCTTTAAACCTCTTTTGTTGACCACTAGCATTACGCTTTCCATTTTTAAGTTCGGAATAGCGTAGTTGCTTTGGAAGACGATAATCAGGCATCTGCACAACATGACCAGTCCAACAAAGTTGATGTTGAAGAATCATTGCTTCAACACTGGTGATCTTTGCTTCTTCCAGTACACTGGTATTAGTTCGCCTGTCTTCCCACCCATATCTAGACCGTCTGCCTTATTTTGTAGGAAGTCAGTAGACAACACTGGGCAACAATTTTTTACTTTTTGAATGTTGTCTAGATTTCTACAACTGCTTTAGGGTATTTTTGCACTGCTGAATCAGGAAATGGCATCTGTTTCTCTCCATCAGGTCAGGTTTTTGTGCTATGTTGATTTGAAAAAAATCAGATCTTGTGACAAAATCGATTACATTTTTGTGGCATTATCAGCTGATTTTTGTCAACACATATCATCCTAAATATGTTTTTAAGAGAAAATAATGTTTTTCCAACAACATATATTGATTACCTGATAGAAACATCAATTACTGTAAACTGAATGGTGGGCATTGATAAAGGTAAGCACACGTCAATTGCATATTGCTTCACCATTTTTCAAACTTCAGGGCTTGAACTTCCGTTTCTTGGAACTCCTGGAATGCTCAGTGGCAGGGAGGTCTCTCTTCAGAGTCCAACAGTAGTCAGCCATCATGACTGCGTCCCAGCGACCCTGATACCTGGTTTCCATCTCTTTCATGTCCTGATGTAATCTCTCCCCCTGCTCGTCACTCATTGAACCCAGGTTCTCAGGAAACCGGTCCATATGTGAAAATAGGTAGTGCATCTTGACGCTCATGTTGCAGCCCAGGTTTCTGAAAGCAGTCAGCATGTTGTTGACAAGTTCTGCATAGTTTCTGGCCTTATTGTTGCCAAGAAAGTTCTTTGCTACCAGAACAAATGCCTTCCACGCTTCTAGTTCCACTTCGTTCATTGAGTTTCCGAACTCTGGATCTCTGATGAGCTGACGGATCTGAGGACCGTCAAAGATGCCAGCTTTCAACTTCTCCATGGTCAATCCTGGAAAAGCCTGGCACAAGTAAGTGAAGCAGTCACCATCCTTGTCCAGAGCCTTGGTGAACTGCTTGATTAAGCCGAGCTTGATGTGCAATGGTGGGAAGAGTATTCCGTCTCTGTCCACCAGAGGGTCGTTGATGACGTTCCTTTCTTTGCAAGGCACCAATTCCTCCCGCACAGGCCAGTCCTTCTTCGTGTAATGCTGAGCACGGTCCCTACTATCCCACATGCACAGAAAACATGGGTACTGTCAGGAAAAAGCAGCAAGGCAAAAGCCAGCTCCAGATGGCTGGAATGCAAAACAGTGCAGATGTACTGTTGGGGAAAAGGTGGAGCCTATTCTCTGTACTGAGCACCGGATATTAGCTCAGTGTGTCATCTGACCTGTACTGGAAGTACAGGGGAGGAGTGTGTGACTCTTCTGATGGAGTCTGAAGGGAACAGTCACATTTCTATGTACTGTTGAGTGACAGGAATAAAACATGTAGAAAGGACTCCTGTCTGTCTCATTTCCCCTCCCTGGGAGAATGCAGGGAGGGAGAGAGAAGCAGAGAAGCAGAGGGTGTGTTCTTCTCACGACTAATGAGAAGAATCGCCGGTTTATGACCTAGCCTGCCGGGAGACGCAGCGGAGAGGTCATCCAGTATCTCGCTCAATTGCCTCGGGGGAGGCCAGGTACCTCTGCCTGTGAGCTGAAGATACTGACATATGGCAGCCTACGGATGGTTGCGATTCATCGAGCATCTGCATAAGAGGCTGGTGGATTGTCCTCCTCTGCTCCAAGGAGGAAGAGAAGCGTCTGAAAGAAGCCAGAGGCTCAACAGACAGCTGGTGGAAAGAAGAGGTGTTTTCCAGAGCAACAAAGTTCAAGGTATGCTGCATTTTGGGCTAAAAGTGTGAACGCAGTCTGATTAATTCTCTGGTTCACGGGGGAGCTGCGTTTTGGAAAAATACAGCTCCGGGAGAAGAGGCCTGCATTCCACAAATTCTTGTGGTTAAGATAAGAAGTCCTATTGGAATACATTGTTGCTAAGTAACGGTCCTAGAAAGTTACTGGCAAAGGGGCTGGACTGTGAGTGTGAGCCTGGGAAAGCGAAACAAAATCAGAGAATGTTTTGGCTACAAGTTTACGTGCCCTTGGAAGGGACTTTCAATAGCAGCCTGAGTTTAGCTGCCAGGTGCAAAAAGCGTAAACAACTTGCAGTTTTGCCTGCCTGAGAAAGGAAAAAACAACTGTTGGATTTTACAGTTTGTTTGACAGTGTGAGCTGGAGGCTTGGATTCAAGATGGATGCCAAGAAGGGGGGAGACTTGCCTAACCCATCTCCCCTGACCAGAGACAGTTATTCATCAGGGTCTGGATGGATAACTACCCCAGAAGGGGTGAGCCAAGATGATGCTGGCCAAGTTCCTAAGAGCTCAACGAAAGCTGAGGAGAGCTTTGACCCCAGAGGGGAGAGTGCAGGAACTGTGGCTGTTGGAACTGTTGGTGTTCCTGAACAAGGTGCAATGGGTGTTGCTGACAGGGGGAGGGAAGAACAGAGTTCTAATTCCCCCACTGATGATGCTACTGGGAAGCATGGAGTAGCATTGAGTGCTGTCCAATGCTACAATTGTGGACAGACTGGGCATCTACAGCGAAACTGTAAGAAGCCGCGCCAGTCAAGAAGAGCAAAGAGCAGCTCTACGAAGCCTGAGGCGTCAGGCAAAAGCCGTTCCAAGTGCCAGGTGAAACCTGCAAAGGCTATGATGGCGAAAGGAACCACGCCAGATGTTGGGAACTCGTTCATACTTGACACGGGCGCCACGGTTCATATGTGCCCGCACAGACAACTGTTTACGACGTTGAAGAAGCAAAGCTTCGCTGTGAAACAGGCCAACGGTCAAGAGTTGGAAGCGACCGGAATTGGAACTGTGTATCTTGAGAGTCTGAACTTGACTATAAGTGATGTTTACCTGGTTCCAGAACTGAGATTTAATCTGCTGAGCGTGTCGCAGATTGCAAAGAAAGGACTGAAACTGTCCTATGATGCTAAAAGCTGCAAGATCTACAAAGATGGAGAACTGTTTCTTACTGCCAAAGAGAAAGATGGACTGTATTTGTTGACTTTTGATCAAAGTGATTACATGAAATGTAATTCTTCTGATTCTAACGAAATCTCTCTTGCAGGTGTGACCAGTGTGAGCACCAGGAAGGTGACGAAGAAGGTCGACAGAGCATTTCAGCGGGTGTATGCTGATGTGATTGGTCCTCTAGAACCATCTAGAGGCAGTGCAAAATATTACCTTTTGTGTGTGGATTGTTTCACTAATTATTCTTGGGTTTATATGATGGAGAAACCGCAAGAAACTTTAGAAAAGTTTCAGGAGTTTTGTGACAAGGTTAAAAATATGCATGATGCTAACATTGATTGTCTTTTCACAGATGACAAACAAGTTTTTCTGTTACAGAAGTTTCAGAAGTTCCTGGGTGGAAAAGGGATAGACCACAAAGTGGCTGTTTCGACCGAAGCGTGGAACAGGGGGGTCTGTGTGAGAGTGAACAAAGAATTGCAAAAGGGGATGAATGCGCAATTGCTGAGTTCACATTTGCCACATGAATATTGGGCCGAATCGCTAGCGTCCTATCTTCATGTGTGGCTGAGAAAGGTCTCAACAGAGTTGGGATGTTCTCCTTTTGAGAAGCTGTTCAATAGAAAACCTTCTGTTGCCTACTTTAAGGTTTTCGGGTCTCATGTGAGAACAGAAGCTCCAGGTGGAGTAAAGAATGCCAGAGGCATTTTTGTGGGATATGAAAAGGGTCTCTACAGAGTAATTTTGTCTGAATCTGGTCAGGTGATTCTCACAAAGTTTCTAGAGAGTGCTCCAGAGCAAGAGCGGGTTGTAGAACAAACATTTCCCACAGGTGGCAATTCAGATGATGTTGATGATTTTTCTGATGTCACAGATTACAGTCGTACTGACGATGACAGTGATAGCTCAGAGAGTTCAGTTGTAACGGTCATTGAGAGGAAATCTCACACAATGGATAGACCTTCACAGGTGAAGGAAGAACCACTGATTGCTACTGGTTCTCAACAGAGTCCAAAGGTTGAACCAGTGAGCAGAGAGGATCAGCACCTCATACGCAGGTCTGAGAGAGTTACAAAGGGTGTACCACCAAAGAGGTACTCAAAAGAGTTTGCTAACTTAGCTGTTGCGTGTGTTGCTATTGTTAACAACTCAAAGCAGGTTAAAGCAGTGTCTAAGTCAGAGACAAAGACACAACAGAGAGTAGCTAGCCAAGGTAATGCAGAGGCACTCATTCCTTGGAAGCCAGACAACCAGAGAGGTACACTGGTGAAACCAGTGGTGGGGAGTTCCAAGGGTGGAACTGAAACAACAGGGGACTGTTATATGTATAACAACTGTTTGTTCTCTTCTCTGGATCATGTTTTGCCAATTGATGCTTTTGGGGGAGGATGTCAGGAAAAAGCAGCAAGGCAAAAGCCAGCTCCAGATGGCTGGAATGCAAAACAGTGCAGATGTACTGTTGGGGAAAAGGTGGAGCCTATTCTCTGTACTGAGCACCGGATGTTAGCTCAGTGTGTCATCTGACCTGTACTGGAAGTACAGGGGAGGAGTGTGTGACTCTTCTGATGGAGTCTGAAGGGAACAGTCACATTTCTATGTACTGTTGAGTGACAGGAATAAAACATGTAGAAAGGACTCCTGCCTGTCTCATTTCCCCTCCCTGGGAGAATGCAGGGAGGGAGAGAGAAGCAGAGAAGCAGAGGGTGTGTTCTTCTCACGACTAATGAGAAGAATCGCCGGTTTATGACCTAGCCTGCCGGGAGACGCAGCGGAGAGGTCATCCAGTATCTCGCTCAATTGCCTCGGGGGAGGCCAGGTACCTCTGCCTGTGAGCTGAAGATACTGACAGGTACTTGGTGAAGCCAGACTGTTGTCCCAACAAAAAGTTCACCATCTTCAGGTCAACACAAATAAACCACTTATGCTGATCATAACCAATTTTCTCCAGCACACACTTCACCGCTTCATAGTTCTCCTTCAGTGTAGTCAAGTGAGCCAGGGGTATAGAGGCAAACTGGTTGCCGTTGTGTAGCAGAACACATTTCAGTGATCGCTTGCTGCTGTCAATGAACAGTCTCCAGTCTTCGGATTCGTACTGTGGCACTCCAAGCTTGAGCAGAAGCTGCGCAATATCTGCACAGTACACCAAGTCCTTCTCTTCCAAGAAAAAACGGAGGTACTCTTGATGCCTGTTGCAGAAGAAGCTGATGTGAGCACTGTCTGACAGGGTTTTTTTTCCTTCAATCTGGATGCCAACAGTTCGGCAGAGTCCTTTGACAAGCTGAGGTCGCGAACTAGATCATTCAACTCCTTTTGGGAAAATGGATGTGGAGCATCATCTTCAAGAACCACTTCTTCATGTCCTTCAACACTGGAGGCATCTTCGTCACTAATGACAGGAAGTTCTCTGAAGATAGGCACTGGAATTTCATCACAATGAGCTACAGGACAATGTGCTGATTGAAGATCAGGATACTTGAGGCTGCTCCGGTTCTTTCTGTTCATCCCAGTCACATCAACAGTGCAGAAGTAGCAGTCAGTGACATGGTTTGTCGGCTCCCTCCAAACCATGGGAATTCTAAAGTTCAGACTCCTCTTGCCATTGGTCCACCCACGTAGAGTCTCGGTGCATGCCTTGCACACCATGTGTGGTGCCCAAGCTTTATCCTGGTCACCACGTTTAATACCAAAATAAGCATGGTAAGCAACTTTATGCTTTGCCACACCAATTTATAGAAGATTTCGAGGTTTTATGACTTCAAACTGATCCCTTTTCGACATAATCACCCAGAACTATTGGACCTGAATACTTCTTGTCATTAAAATAATCATTTCCAATCAAAACAATTATTCGACATGGCATTTTACCCCCACCAACTTCTTCTAAAATGCTCCACACAAGCGTACATGTGAACAAAAACGTAAAAAAATGACATGTGTCCATAGCTCAAAAACTTGACCTGATTGAGCAAAACCAATGTGATTTTTGGATTCAGCGCATCAGATTCGTCCTAAATCAACTGAAAAAACGCAGACAACAAATTTGTTGTTGACTGGTGTAATAGAGAATCCTTAATTATTCCCAATCGAAAAGTAGTTGTTTCTTGTAGACTGTTGCAATCTCCTCCTTCTCATTGAGAGGTCAGAGCTGGGTAAATGCCGCATGGCAGGTTTCCAATGACAAAGAAGGATGGTGTTAAATGCCTCACAATGCAGCTATTTTTAAAAGCAAATTAAAAGGGGGTCCATCACACAGCAATTACAACTTAAAGAGAAGAAAATAATTGCGAGTATATAATAGCTAAATTGGATTATATTTAAATATATGTAAATTTGATTGAACTTGAAATTTAATCTCCAGGACTGCATTTTAATTTAGTCACATACAGCCAGTTCTCCTTTTCAGTCAAAAACAAATTAGTTATTTGGAGATTGCAGGTGATTGATCCTGTTTGAAATTTCAGGAGTGGGCTATAGAGTTTCGGGGTTTCTTTTTTTAGCTCTCAAGAAAGAAAAAGGGCTGTGAGGAAGCTTTAGGCTGATGTTGTTGGCATAAATGCACAATTATTGCCTAGGAATAGCCTGGGCTGAAAACCACATTCCAGATGGGTCCCAGTTCCATTTGGGACCGGGGTCAAGCTTGTCCTTTTCCAGCTCCATGCATTTCATTTGGTGGGGATATCTACACAAATCATTCATATGTGTGTGTGTGTGTGTGTGTGTGTGTGTGTGTATTAAATGCAATGATTTTTTAAAAATATAAAAACAATCTAGATGATGTTGATGATAACAACAACAACAACAATAATAATAATTGCCTTTGTTTGTTTGTTTATTCATTCATTCATTCATTCCCTGCCCATCTGGCTGGGTTTCCCCAGCCACTCTGGGCAGCTCCCAACAGAATATTAAAACACAATGAAACATCAAACTTTAAGAAAACCTCCCAGTACAGGGCTGCCTTCAGATGTCTTCTAAAAGTCAGATAGTTGCTTATTTCCTTGACATCTGATGGAAGGGCGTTCCACAGGGCTGGGCGCCACTACCACTAATGTAACTGAAGCACTAAATCAGACCACCCCACCAAGCTCCTTGTGAAAAGTATAATCTCAGGTTGGGCACATTTTCTTGTTAGTATTTTGTAAACCTTTTAATATGGTGGTTCTTCCCCATCATCATACGTATACTAGCAGTGGACCAATATCTAACTGCATTCAGCATTTACACCATCCATATAAAATGCTATGGTACCACTCTAAGCAGTCCTGGCTTCCCCCAAATAATTCTGAGGGGTGCTGGGAGTTGCTAGGAGAAGCCTATTCCCCTCACATAACCACCATTTGCAGAATTACTCAGGAATTGATTGGCAACCCACTCTGGAAATGGTAGCCAACAACAGCAGCCAACAACATGTTTTGGGAATTAGTTTTTATGAATGGTCTGCAATGTGGAAATTCTTATAGCTAAACTGCAAGTTTAGAGGAGTGGAAAACAAACCAGAGCAAACCAGAAGGACAATAAAGAGGCAGAATGGGAGAAACCATTGGATACCTTCCTTAATAAACAGTCTACATATCTAGGCTTCCAGTTCGCCCCACTAAATCAGTGCAACTTGTATCTATGTAGATGTGTTTGTGACTGGAGTGCAAGATGTATCCTGTTGGATCTGGAGCCTTTCATCTTAACTGGTATGCAGATTGTTAATCTATGCAAAATTGACTTTAAAAGATATTCCAGTTATTTTTCTGCATGCAAAGGCATGTTTCCGTAGTCCAAAGTACATTACTAATTGGCTGCCTGAGCTTGTTAAAATATAGGGTGTCTTTTTTAAAAATAATTTAAAAAATCAAATATTCTAGTTGCAGTTCCAGCCAAGCCCTTCCAATTAGATCAAACGGAACTGTTGATCGCTTGACCTAAGAATTACATCCACTCTCTAGATAGCTATCCTAGTTTAGGGCTTATCAGTGCAACAGGCTGATCAGTGAACCATCCTCTAAACAGTCTGGAATCCCTCTTCCTTGCCCTCTGACCTCCTTTTCCTTGTAATATCTATGTGGGGCTCTGATCTCTCAATGCTTCTGGGTATCAGATGTCATTGGTCCTCTTCTCTTGTTCCCTTGTCTTTTTTTTTTTTTTTTTTTGGTTAAAATAATTCAGCTTTAATACACACATATTGCAAATATACAAGCATACAAACATACATTTTATACAATCCTTAAAAATGTTCAAACATACCTACACTCAATCCCACAGATAATTCCTTTTCCCATCACCATCCACCACCCCTCACCCTTTGTGTTAGACTTCCAATCTACTCAACTCCCCTCATTACAGTCGATCATCCCTCATTACAGTCAATCAGGTATATGAAGACGAGCAGCAAAGTCAGTCCTCAGGGAATGTGCAGGCGACCTTGGAACGGACAGCTCACGGAAGAACCTCGACCAAACCTAAGAGGAGGCGTGTAGTGGTGATAGGGGATTCCCTACTGAGGGGAACAGAAGCAGTGATCTGTGGGCCTGACAAGATGTCTTGGGAAGTGTGCTGTCTCCCCGGGGCTAAGATCCAAGATGTAACTGAACGACTGCAAGGAATCATAAAACCCACTGACAAATACCCCTTCCTCTTGGTTCATGTGGGAACCAATGACACTGCAAGCAATAGTCTCCAGAAGATCAAAAGAGACTACGAGGCTCTGGGCAGGAAAGTGAAGCAATTAAATGCACAAATTGTCATCTCATCTGTCCTCCCAGTTGAACGACGTGGCCCAGGGAGAGAGGGAAAAATAGTGGAAGTGAACAGCTGGCTTCGCAAATGGTGTAAACAGGAATGGTTTGGATTCTTAGATCACGGACTGCAGTTTCTTGAAGATGGACTTCTGGCAAGCGATGGGCTGCACCTCACAACGGTTGGGAGGAATGTTTGTTACAAGCCTGGTAGATGAAGGGAACGCAGTGGATGTAGCCTACCTTGATTTCAGCAACGCATTTGACAAGGTGCCCCATGATATTCTTGTAAAGAAGCTGGTAAAATGCGGTCTTGACTATGCTACCACTCAGTGGATTTGTAACTGGCTGACTGACCGAACCCAAAGGGTGCTCATCAATGGTTCCTCTTCATCCTGGAGAAGAGTGACTAGTGGGGTGCCACAGGGTTCTGTCTTGGGCCTGGTCTTATTCAACATCTTTATCAACGACTTGGATGATGGACTCAAGGGCATCCTGATCAAATTTGCAGATGACACCAAACTGGGAGGGGTGGCTAACACCCCAGAGGACAGGATCACACTTCAAAACAACCTTGACAGATTAGAGAACTGGGCCAAAACAAACAAGATGAATTTTAACAGGGAGAAATGTAAAGTATTGCACTTGGGCAAAAAAAATGAGAGGCACAAATACAAGATGGGGGACACCTGGCTTGAGAGCAGTACATGTGAAAAGGATCTAGGAGTCTTGGTTGACCACAAACTTGACATGAGCCAACAGTGTGACGCGGCAGCTAAAAAAGCCAATGCAATTCTGGGCTGCATCAATAGGAGTATAGTATCTAGATCAAGGGAAGTAATAGTGCCACTGTATTCTGCTGTGGTCAGACCTCACCTGGAGTACTGTGTCCAGTTCTGGGCACCACAGTTCAAGAAGGACACTGACAAACTGGAACGTGTCCAGAGGAGGGCAACCAAAATGGTCAAAGGCCTGGAAACGATGCCTTATGAGGAACGGCTAAGGGAGCTGGGCATATTTAGCCTGGAGAAGAGGAGGTTAAGGGGTGATATGATAGCCATGTTCAAATATATAAAAGGATGTCACATAGAGGAGGGAGAAAGGTTGTTTTCTGCTGCTCCAGAGAAGTGGACACGGAGCAATGGATCCAAACTACAAGAAAGAAGATTCCACCTAAACATTAGGAAGAACTTCCTGACAGTAAGAGCTGTTTGACAGTGGAATTTGCTGCCAAGGAGTGTGGTGGAGTCTCCTTCTTTGGAGGTCTTTAAGCAGAGGCTTGACAACCATATGTCAGGAGTGCTCTGATGGTGTTTCCTGCTTGGCAGGGGGTTGGACTCAATGGCCCTTGTGGTCTCTTCCAACTCTATGTTTCTATGATTCTATGATTCTATGATTCTATGAGTCAGTTGAAGTTTCTGAGTACTTTTCAAAGGCAGTCCCATATAGAGAATGTTACAATATTCCAAATGGGGATGTAGATAAGGCATGTGCAACTGTGGCCACACAAAACAAGGAGTACATTGTGGAATTGTAAGAAAGTATGTGTTAGGACATTAACAATACCTTTTAGAGTACACACACATGAAGAAATAAGTTGCATTGCTTATTAGCTTGAAGAGGAATAAAGAAACACCTTCATTGAAGTAAGGAACAGGTAGAAACTCAAATAATCTGCCTCCTCCAGATCAACGGGACGCACAGTGAGTGCTTTACCCAAAGGCCCCCAAATTCTGGAGCTGTCACTGATCCCCAGTTTTATCAACCTATCTGTACATAGGCAGACCAAGCCTTGATTAAAATCATTGAAATGTTCCAATGATGCCCTAAGGTGGCTTCATACAGAACAGATCTATTTCTGGGTGGCTGTCACCCAATTCTCCTCTTGTTCTGTAAGCTACACATATATCACTGGTGCCCTAATCCCCTCTCTGTCTGGAGGTAACCTATTTGATTTTCTGTCTCAATCCCATGCCTTATTTTTCTCCCATTTCCCATTTCCCCTTGCATTATGCTTTTCAAAGCCTTGAAAGAAATGCAGTTCAATGACAGCCTCTGGTGATTTTGCTGATATACAAAATCCACATCTTTCTAAAACAGGTGTGTGTGTGTGTGTGTGTGTGTGTGTGTGTGTGTGTAGATTTAGGCATCTAGCTATCTTGTTTGTTTGTTTGGCCCCACATTGATTCAGAGAAATAATTATCAGGGTGGCCAAGGATCAATTTAATTTTGTCCCCACTGCTTCCTGACATTTGATTCATTTTCTCCCAACTTCATGATGTCAACAATGTGCTGGTTTAATAGGATAACTGAGAAGGAAAACCTGCTCATTTTTGACATCATTATCCTGCCTGGATAATCGAGATGTGGTTTGTAGCCCTAGTACAGCTAAGGGCAAAAGACTGGAGAAGATCTCTTGTTGCTCTTGGTGGTTCTGCCTTCCTGGTGAATATGAGATCTGGTGTCTAGGGGAAACACTCAAACCATAAACATGATCAGGTTTTGCAGATGCAATAGTTAACTTCAGCCCTAACTGCAACAATGTAGGCAACCTACATTGATCATAGCACTTCAGCCCCAACTATTCTGAGTGAAGGCCTCTGAAGCACTGAAGCAAGCCAAACCAAGGCTTCAGTGGTACCTTGGACAGCTCCACGAATGACTTAGGCTGGAAACTCCATCAAACAGAAGTATCCAAACCTTTTGGACCTGGGACATATTTGGAAATCCAGAGAGCTGTCAGACACAGCAAAATATTTATTTCACAAGAGGAAACCGACGATGTTCAACTTCTCCTCTAAAAAACAACAACAAGAAACCTCAGGTAGAACATTGACACAGCCCCCCGAAATAAAATGAGAAGAAAATTGCGGGCAACATCATGTAAAGCAACCGACTTAAAATCAAGAAAAAGGAAGGGAGGAAAGGGAAAGGGAAAGGGAAAGGGAAAGGGGGAAAAAGAGCCTCAAAAATTAATTTTTTTTAAATCGGGAGGGGCCAGAGACCCTCCGTAAGAGTTAAAGGTGAAGGTAAAGGACACCTGACAGTTAAGTCCAGTCACGAATGACTCTGGGGTTGCAGCACTCATCTCACTTTACTGGCCAAGGGAGCCAACGTTTGTCCGCAGACAGTTTTTCTGGGTCATATGGCCAGCATGACTAAGCCACTTCTGGAGAAACCAGAGCAGCACATGGAAACACTGTTTACCTTCCCACCGGAGTGGTACCTATTTATCTACTTGCACTCTGACGTGCTTTTGAACTGCTAGGTTGGCTGGAGCTGGGACCACACAATGGGAGCTCACCCTGTCGTGGGGATTCGAACCACCGACCTTCCGATCGGCAAGCCAAAGGCTTAGTGGCTTAGACCACAGCACCACCCGTGTCCCTATCCATAAGAGGTAGTGATGGCCATTAACTTGGATGGCTTGAAAAGAGGATTACACAAATTCGTGGAGGGGAGAAGGCTACCCAAGGCTACTGTCCACTATGGCTGTGTTCTACCTCCTCCTTCTGAGGCTATATGCTTCTGGATACCAGTTGTTGGGAACCACAAGTGGGGAGGGTGCTGGTCACCTGTGTCTCCACCTGTGCTTCCCAATAAGTGCTATTCAGAGGCATCCTAATCTGGTTACACTGGGATTAGCTTGCTATTTGGAACATTGGCAATGATGGGGATTTGAGACTCTCACTATCATTTCCTGCCACAGATGCAATCCGTGAAATGAGTTTAATGATCCCTGACATGGGAGTCTTTTCTCATAAGTAGATGTCATCAGCAATATACAGATTCTCCAGTGTTACATTTCTTTCTTTATTTTTGTTTAAGAAATGTTTCTATCGTTTCCTTCAATCCCAGCAAAAATCCACAAGGCATCTATCAGTAGGAAATGGGCAAATGGAAACAGTCAGTGAATCCAATTCCACAGCACGCATCATATCCAGCAAAATGGCTAAATTAAAAAGTGGGGTGCAGGGTACCATTGTGTTGCATACTGTCTTTTAGCCCTTCCCCAATATTCTCTGACCTTTGATTAAAATTTCTTTTGTAAGTAGTTCCCATTCCCATGTCATGTATGGCATATCCAATAAAGAATAGTGTAATGGTTCTAGGGGTTGCTCATGCGTAAGCCGGTGCAAACACCTGGCTGGATTGTCTCAGTGAACCTTTTCTGTCCAGACAGCCACTCACCCGTGGCTGTCTCAATCGCTGGCAGAATCCGTCAGTGGGCGTTTCTTAAACTTCTTCCAGCAAAGAAGCTCTTTGACGCCTAGTCTCCTCCTACTCTCTCTGCGCGGAAGCCTTCTGCGCAAGGAGGGCGTAGGCAGCGGAGGACCTCTACTCTCCCCGCTGGTCCCCGGCAAGGAGTCATGGGACCGCCTCACCGCTTCCCCCATCTGCCCCCCTTCTCCACTGGTGCTACGCTGATTCTCTTCCCCAGAAGATGGGCTCCTCTCCCAATCCCGGGACGCTCTCTGGAATCCCTCTGGATTTTGCTCTCTCCCTCCGGCATTGATGGCAGTTCCCTGACAAATACGTATATATATTATCTGGTAGTTAAGGAAATTATATGAAAATCCACAGTATTCCTCTGCTTTTCACGGAAGTCCTGGACAATTGGGACAGCTCAAAAAAGAGCTGGGCAAAACCTCACAAAGGCTGGTTTTTAAGGGATCAGTGAAGTATGAAATCCTTGAGCACTTGGGTGCACAAAGCACGGCAAGGAGCTCTGTGATTCTTGAGTTTTTCTGACCACGCTTAGGGAGTTCCTCTACGCAGATGAGCAAAGGCAGAGGCAGAGTGATAAATAAATGAATGGAAATAAACACATCAGTCTGTACTTCATTTGCAACAATGGTCCACTTGTTTTTCGTAACCATGAGAGATATGGGGGGGGGGGGGAGCGGAACAGGAAAGCTTTGTTCCAAAGTAAGTGTTCAGATAAAGTATTTTGGGGGAAATAAATTTTGAGGAAGCACATTGAGGCCTGAAGCCTTATTTCCAATTTCTGTTACAGTTCTACTTTGAATTTTGAAAGTGTCTGCCCCCCCAACCCAGGAATCAGGTGTGCTCAGCAATGTGAGAGTCACAATCTTTAAAAAATGGTAGAGCATCTCCTTTAGATGCAGAAGGTGGTAGGTTCAATCCGTGGTCTCTCTAGGTAGGGCTGGGGGGGAAACTAGGTCTGAAACCATGGGCAGCTGCTGCCAGTTTGTGTAGGTAATACTGAGCGAAATGGATCAGTGGTCTGACTCAGTCTAAATCAGCGTGCTGTGCTCCTCTGGACAGGGAGATGCTTGCCAATGAAGAGGTTGATTGCAACCAACTATTCATATCTAGAAGGATTAGCCAAAAAGGATGCAGAAAAAGTTATAAGATATGGCACAAAAATGGGATGAGAAGGAAAAAGGAAATTAAGCAACCTCAGACGCCCATTCTTAAAGTTGCAGCCACAATGGAACAGTTCTGGGAGATGACAAGCCAAATAGAGCTTGCCTGCTAGCAAAGACAATAAAATGACTGTTTCTCATCTCTCCCTCTACTATGGCTACATGCCAGTTGATGGGAGAAGGAACCTGATGGAACTGATCTTCCAGCAGAGCTGATAGAAAGGCCCTGATCTCTCCCACAGCTTCAGCCTGATGGATATGTAATTCATTCAAATGAGTATTCGCAGAGTATTCACCCATTCACAGAAGTGTCAGGTGACCCAGTCAACTGACCTTACTCATGGTAGGTGCAGAACTATATGAAGGTTATATCTATATATCTATATATACATTTCCCAAAGCAGACCCATTGGAATCAACAGACTTAGCTCACAGGTACCAGAACATGGTCTGAAGAAACACTCAGCCACCAGCTTTAACTCCACCAGTGGAGTTAAACAGATCTGGGTAACTACCGGCAACTACATACACTATAACCTGCCTTGGGTTCCATGATGGATGGGAGGTTACATAGAAATGTAATCGGATTAAATAAAGATATAATTTCAGTTGATCTGGGACCTAGTCCTGCACAGACACGGCCCAATTCTCCAAGTGAGAGATAACATGTGGGAAAGGTTTTCCAGTGGCAAAGCATCCTAAAAATTTCCTAGAAGTCTGACAATGTGCTATTTAACCCTGAACGGGAAACAGAGGCTGATTGGGCTGTAATTACCTTCAAGAAGTGAATTATACATTCCTGCATTTCGCCCGGTGTTTATCAAGATTTGGAGCTGGCTGTTTCCACTGACTGCCTCTATGATTGCGCTATCTCCCCAACCCCAAAGCCACCCACCCCACTTCTGCTGCCCCAATGAAAGACTCTCCAGTTCTCCTAGGAATATTCTCAGCTGTCTCCCCTTCACAAAGGCTGTGATTTGGGATCTATAAAATGAATTATTTCTTTTGTTAGCTATAGCACAGGCAATGGGGGTGGGGGTTGGGAGTTTGCCTTCCTTGGAAACCAGAGAAGTCTCCAAATAAGGTCAAGCACAGCTGTAGTGCGTCTAAGAAATGAAAGCAATCCAAGTACTTTACTAGCCCTACTGAGTATGATATATGAAAGCATAACCCTCTGTAGCATGGCAATCAATTGAGCCACTGGTATAATAGATGATTGCCCCAGCCAACATAATTGGCATCTATATAATAAAATAGCGAACACCGAGGGAACTGTTTCTTATTGTTATGAATCATTGCTATGCTTATTATAAAAGATTGGCATATGCCGGTAGAAAGGCAATTAGACGATTGAGTCCCCTGAGCTACTCTTACAGTGGCTTTGTTTAATCACCTCTTAAGTTATGTTAACCATTAACTAACACAAAAGAACTCCAGCTATCCACACCCCAATTATCCGAATCGCTCCGTTCACTCTGTGCTGAATTCCTATGCAGCATCCTCAGCATCTTTGTAACGAAATGAAGATTAGCACATTCTAGTGAGTTGGGAAGCAGCAATAATCATCCGCGTGTAGGAAATGGCTGGATGAAGAGCATTTTGTAGTTTTGTGTCTTCTCTTATATACTCTTTCCATGATTTAGTAGGCTCTGTGCGGTGACCAAAAGGCAAGGCAAATTTGGGGTGATTCGGGGCCTCGGCACCCCTCCCAAGTTGTAGCATAATGTTAATAACCCTCCCTCGAGTCAGAACACAGCCCCCCCCACGCAAACACAGAGGGTTCTGTTACTCTGTTCTTCTGTACAGAATAGCTGGATGTTTGTGTACAGCCTGGTGTTTCCCTAGGTCCACAGGCTTTGCCCAAAGTGAGGCTGTCTAAAATGTTGCCCGTGGAGAACTGAAGGGATCTGGACTGGTTGCTGCTGCTGTAGTTGTAAAACACAGCAGCGGATGATTTTTTAAAAAAATAAATAAATAAGGAAGCTGAAAGCTTCATTTAAGCTGAAGAAGCAAAAACACAATCCTACATTGCTCTCCATTAACAAAAACAAATAAAAACAGAGCTCTTCAGAATGCCACTGGCGGTGTTCTAGAATTATTTATCGAAGGCTTGTGTGGTCTATCAGAGGGCACTGGGAATTAAGGCCAGGGTGAAGCGGCAAAGTTTGTAAACATATACAGTGGTACCTCGGGTTAAGTACTTAATTCATTCCGGAGGTCCGCTCTTAACCTGAAACTGTTCTTAACCTGAAGCACCACTTTAGCTAATGGGGCCTCCTGCTGCTGCTGCACCGCTGGAGCACGATTTCTGTCCTCATCCTGAAGCAAAGTTCTTAACCCGAGGTACTATTTTTGGGTTAGCGGAGTCTGTAACTTGAAGTGTATGTAACCTGAAGGGTATGTAAACCGAGGTACCACTGTACAAGCTAGGTTACACACTAGCTCAGTAAGAAAAAGCAAGAGGCAAACTTCACTTCACCCCCCCCCCCAATGAAAGAGGCAACCACACCCCACACTTCCTGCCCAATAGGGGATTATGGAGGAAAGTGAACCCTGTTTACTTCCCCCATAAAAAAGGTCCCTGGCCTTCCTTTCCTTTCATTTGCAGTTTGGCAGGCTTAATCCACACTAGAGGGGCTCCCATTCCTGTTCCTTTCATCCTCTTGGGGCAAAACAGGGAAAAGGTTTTAGCCATTTTAAGATTCCCCATTATAGTGAATGGGGAGTGCACAGAGACATTTTCATTTTATATAAAGCAGGTCAGGTGCTAAATTACATATTTTTAATAGTGATGATGATGATAGTGTTTAGCCCATTCGGTCCCATTTCCTTAATGAGTGTGCATTAAAAAATGCTTTGCAAAAATAGCATTTAAATACAGTGGTATCTCAAATTAAAGACGCTTCAGGTTACAGACGCTTCAGGTTACAGACTCCGCTAACCCAGAAATAGTACCTCGGGTTAAGAACTTTGCTTCAGGATGAGAACAGAAATTGCACCGCAGCGGTGGGGAGGCAGCAGGAGGCCCCATTAGCTAAAGTGGTGCTTCAGGTTAAGAACAGTTTCAGGTTAAGAACGGACCTCCAGTTAGGAAAGCATTGTTTAATGTCTGGATAAGATACAAAGACTTATTGGAAAATAAAACCCCAAGGTGGCTGTCACCAATGGAAGCAAAAGCTCTGAAAAGGCTCAATATGGAGGCCAAATAGCCGACATATTGGGAAATTTTGGAGCAAGAAGGAGATAAATTGAGACTGCAGAGTTTTGAAAAATTAAAAAATAAAGTGAGAGATTGGCTCCACTACTATCAGATAATGGAGGCATATAATTTGGATAAGAAAATAGGCTTCCAAGTGGAAAAGTCAAAATTAGAAACAGAATTGTTAGAACCCAAAACTAAAAATTTGTCAAGAATGTATAACTTGCTGTTGAAATGGAATACTCAGGATGAAACGGTGAAATCTGCTATGATTAAATGGGCACAAGATGTTGGACATAATATTATGTTCGCTGACTGGGAACAGTTATGGACCACAGGTATGAAGTTTACGGCATGTAATGCCTTAAGAGAGAATATTATGAAAATGATATACAGGTGGTACATGACCCCAGTCAAGCTTGCAAAAATTTATCATTTGCCCGATAATAAATGTTGGAAATGTAAAGAAACTGAAGGTACATTCTTTCACCTTTGGTGGATGTGCCCAAAGATTAAGGCTTTCTGGGAAATGATATATAATGAACTGAAAAAGGTATTTAAATATACCTTTCTGAAGAAACCAGAGGCCTTTCTCTTGGGCATTGTCGGCCAACTGGTGCCAAAGAAGGACAGAACCTTTTTCATGTATGCTACAACAGCAGCAAGAATACTTATCGCAAAGTATTGGAAGACACAAGATCTACCCACTTTGGAAGAATGGCAGATGAAGGTGATTGACTACATGGAATTGGCGGAAATGACTGGCAGAATCCGAGACCAGGGAGAAGAGTCGGTGAAAGAAGACTGGAAAAAATTTAAGGACTATTTACAGAAATATTGTAAAATTAAGGAACTTTAGAAGGATGCTGGATAGAAATTAAGAGGTTTTTAGCTGTAATGCTTTAAGAGACATGGGGGGAAAAAAAAGGTTAACAATTGGGTAAAAGATTAATGGTAAGGATTTGCTGAACCAACGAACTGAATTGGAATACAAAGAAGGGAGGTATGAGGAGGTCTGGGGAAATAAGAGTAAGGAAGATAGGTTATGGAACATTATTGTGTTTTTAACTGTTTTATTTTGTATGTTTTTTCTTACTTTTTGCTTTTTTGCTGTAATTTACACTTTTTTCTTTGTTTTCTGTATTTTTGTGAAACTTTAATAAATATCATTAAAAAAAAAAAAAAAGAACGGACCTCCAGAACAAATTAAGTTCTTAACCAGAGGTACCACTGTATGTATTTCAAGAAGTATTATATACCTAGATGAACCTTGGGGTCCTAGCTCTTTGATTCTATGTTCAAAATGCACATTTCTTGGGGGTACTGAAACTTCTTTTTTTAAAGGCACACCTCAACTCGTGCCACCTGACCCCCGAATTGCAAAGACTGGTTCCATCTTTAACAGTGGGACATAAATGAAGGATATGATCGTTTACATATGTTCCAAAGTCAGAGTAGATCTCTTGGTCCCCTCCAGAGCTTGAGATCTACAAACACCCATCATCTCTGACCATTAGTCATGCTGGCCGGGGTTGATACGTTTTGTAGTCTGCAACATCTGAAGGGGCCTATGCTCACCACCTCTGTTCTAAGCGCGGTCAAATACACATCTAAGAGATACCTGTACAATATGTGTGACTTAGCAGAATTGTTCTTGCTGTCTTATCTTAACCATGCATGATTATTGCTTTCCACTGCTGAGTCTATACTAAGCTGAAAATGCCCTGTGGCTTGTGTTCCCACATCCCTGGGGACGGTCCAAATATAACTCCCAGTTTTATTACTGTTTCATCTTTATCTTCAATTTCTCTTACTTTTTTCATGTGAAGGGTCAGCCTATGTCAAAGTTTTATGAGGTATCAATTTCACTATAAAAATTACCCCTCTGTGACTGACACCTGCTATCAATCACATTCATTTCCATTATGTTGTAGCTCTGCCTAGCAATTCAGTATTATGGGATAGTACTTTGGTACGGATATAAGATTTCTTTCTCGCTTCCTGCTTGGGAGAATTCGAATCCTACAAGTTTGGCTTCATTTACCATCTCTTCCCTCCTACCCTGCCCCACCCCCCGGATGTTAGTGATGTCAGATGAGTTCTCCACATTGAAAATTGAGATATAAAGGGATAGTTCAGTTATGTCAAGAACGGTGCTAAACAAAATGACAAGTGCATATGCATATATTGTGTGTGTCAATGTGCATATATATCTCAATTAGAGATGCTGGCGGACTGCCAGGTTTGAGTAGGGAAATGGTCCATGGGGGCTGGTTTGCCTCAAAGAAGAGATGGACATCGTCCCTAATGCTTTTCCCCAACTGGGACAAAAATCTGAGGCAGAGGGGCATCCCTGTCCCCCAACTGCCCATTCCCAGCATCATCACCAGTGATTTCTACAAGCTCTTTGTTTAGTCGTTTAGTCGTGTCCGACTCTTCGTGACCCCATGGACCAAAGCACGCCAGGCACTTCTGTCTTCCACTGCCTCCTGCAGTTTGGTCAAACTCATGCTGGTAGCTTTGAGAACACTGTCCAACCATATCGTCCTCTGTCGTCCCCTTCTCCTTGTGCCCTCCATCTTTCCCAACATCAGGGTCTTTTCCAGGGAGTCTTCTCTTCTCATGAGGTGGCCAAAGTATTGGAGCCTCAGCTTCATGATCTGTCCTTCCAGTGAGCACTCAGGGCTGATTTCCTTAAGAATGGAGAGGTTTGATCTTCTTGCAGTCCATGGGACTTTCAAAAGTCTCCTCCAGCACCATAATTCAAAAGCATCAATTCTTTGGCGATCAGCCTTCTTTATGGTCCAGCTCTCACTTCCATACATCACTACTGGGACAACCATAGCTTTAACTATACGGACCTTTGTTGGCAAGGTGATGTTCTACAAGCTCACCCTCCCCCCAAACAGCATTCTCCTCCTTTTCATTTATTTCCCAAGTAGGGAAATAATAGGAGCATCACTGCTTCCCACAACCTGGTGCGTTATTAAACTACTACTCCCATCATTACATGCCCATTGATTGTGTTGGCTGGGTGTTCTGCCAAAGGTTCTGGAAGCCTAAAGCAATAGTTCTTAGAATTCAGCTAGACTATGGAAACCACCAAAGTTTTAACAGGTTTTATTTAAAGGATGAGGGAAAGAAAGAAGAAATGGACAACGTCTTATCATCCCATATGTTGCCAGAGAATCGTCTTCCCTTCCTGGGCAGGCAAAGGGTCAAACCTCTGACAGGTGAGAGGTACAGAACAGGTGTCAACAGCAAGATCTGCACTGAGATTCCTGCTTGTCGTAGGTGGGCTTGATCTTTGATCTGGGAGTGCTGGCAACACTTGACCACTTGGGCTTAGGGTCACCTTCCCATGACCTTGTCTATGTCTGGCAAGGTCAGGGGAGCAGTCATAACAAGTGGTGGATTGCAAAGGGTGTGGTGGCTAAGATCTTCCCATGCTGAGCCAGTGTCTTGTGGCTAACATGGGGACCCAGTTGTCCTTATCTCTAAAGGGCACATGACCCCTCATACCAGCTGCACTGGCTCCCAGTGGAATACAGGGTCAGGTTTAAGGTGCTGGTTTTGACCTTTAAAGCCCTATGCGACCTAGGACCCTCGTACCTACGGGACCGCCTCTCCTGGTGGGCCTTAAGGTCCACAAACGACAACATTTTGGGGGTCCCAAGTCACAAGGTGGTTAGATCGGTCTCAACTAGGGCCAGGGCCTTTTCAGTACTGGCCCCGACTTGGTGGAAAGCCCTGTCACAAGAGACCAGGGCCCTGAGCGATTTGACATCTTTCTGCAGGGCCTGCAAGACAGAGCTGTTCTGCCTGGCCTTTGTTTTGGACTCAGTCTGACCCTTATGTTTTCCCTCCCCTTATGGTTTTGATCTATGGGCTACTATTAAAATGAGGGTACATTTTAAATTGTATTTTAACCTGTATTTTAATAATGTTTTAACCTGTATTTTAATTGTTTTTATTGCAATTTTACTGGTGTTAGCCACCCTGGCCGGGTATTAATAATAATAATAATAATAATAATAATAATAATAATAATAATTATTATTATTATTATTATTATTATTATTATTATTATTATATCATCTCATTTCTCCATTCACCTGGCCTATCTATAAGAAGTGCTGATTCTAGCAATCTGTCATGAACTCATACGAAGCTCTACTCTCCAAGCTGACTGACTGCACCTCTCCAGGATTTCAGACAGATTTCAAATGTCACTGAGATGGCCTTACCATACAAGCGAATGGACTCAAAAACCAGCTTCAGGAGGGGGGGGGGAGTGCATGATTTATTATCTTGGATATTTAAGATCAGATGCTAATTTCCAAAGATGATTACTATACACTACATATTAAAATGCTGGTTTTTTTAAAGTTGCACTTCAGCAGTTTAGGCAACTGACAGCAATCAAACAGCACATTAATTTGTACTGTTGGCTCTAGGGTGAGACGATGCCATTTGTTTGGGGCTTTTGGGCACAACACAACAGTCATTATTACTCTATGAGCTAAGCTACTCAACACTTCTACACAGGGAGAAGAAGCGGCTTCCTTATCCTATCAAAGCAGCAGGGGATTCTAGGTACATTAGGCAGAATGCAATTACCCAACTTGGACTGAGGCCAGGGCACAGGAGATAATATCTTCCTTCTTTGGGAGAACCACGCGGGACCCATAATGATGATGTTTTATCAAGATCATGGATTTGTGCTTTTTGTGCATGCAAAAGTCAGGACTTCACAGCTAAGGAAGTTTTCTCTCTCCAGATAAGAGGATCACTGTGCATAAGAAAAGGCACGTATTTCTTTTAATAAAGGAGAAATTAATTTGTTTGCATTGTGTTTCTGGTTGCATCGATGCCACCTATATGCTACAAAACCAGGCTTGCAAATGAGGCAGATGTTCAAGACACCCCGTGCTCTTCAGAGATGAATAAATTGTTTCCCTAGCAACAGAAACTTATGCAAACTCTGGAAATATCTTTCCTCTGCTTCAGGTTCCCGTTTTTCATTTAATGCTTCATGTGCTTATTAGCCTCTTAGGTGGAACAGCCACAGAGCAAGTTTCGAAAAGGGAAGCTCAACAGAACGGAATAAACAAAGCAGGTGTGTTTCTGGAACTTCAGTCTATCAACATCAATTATGTATTGAAAAAATTAACTCACTAGAATGTATCTTTTCCCTTTCAAGAATTCTTCACAGTTCTGTCAAAACAGCAAAGCCGATGATTTAGCAAAGTGGCTTTGTATGTTTATAAGCAAATGCATTTCATAGAATCATTGAATTGCAGAGGGCCATCTTCCTGATGTTTGGTTGGAATCTCCTTTCTTATAACTTGAAGACATTGCTTTGGATCCTACCCTCTGGAGAAAAAGAAAACAAGCTTGCTCCATCCTCCATGTGACAGCCCTTAAGATATTTGAAGATGGCTATCATAACTCCTCTCAGTTTCCTCTTTACCAGACTAAACATACCCAACTCCTTCAACCATTCCTCATAAGGCTTGGTTTCCAGACCCTTAATCATCTTGGTTGCACTCCTCTTCACACATTCCAGTTTATCAATATCCTTGATAAATTGTGTTGCCCAGAACTGGACACAGTATTCCAGGTGTAGTCTGGCCAAGGCAGAATAGAGAGGTGCTATGACTTCCCTTGAACGGGACAGCAGACTTGCTAAGACCCCTAGATCCTTTTCACATGTACTACTGGCAATCTGGTTGTTTCCCATCTTATATTTGTGCAGCTATTTCTTCCTGTCGAAGTGTAGAACCTTACATTTGTCCCCACTGAAATCTGTTTTGTTAGTTTTGGCCAATTCTCCAATCTGTTAAGGTAATCTTGAATCCTGATTCTGTCTTCAGCCACGTTAGCTAACCCTCCTAATTTGGTGTTATCTGCAAATTTGATATCCCCTCAATACTTTTATCCAAGTCATTTATAAAGACATTAACAAGAACAGAACCCTGTGACACCCTACTTGTCACTTTCCCCCAGGATGATGAGTAATCATTAGTAAGCACTTTTGGGCCTTGCTCAGTCCACCAGCTACAAATCCAGATCAAGATACACTACATTCAAAGCATTCCTATTATCTACCAAGCTTGTAACTGTTAAAAAATGAGATTCATCTGGCATGACTTACTCATAAAGGGAGCGTGCATGCGTGTGTGTGTATACCTGAGAAGAGAGGGTAGGAGAAGCATTGTAGACAATTAAGGAGCACTCCAGCTTAATGGTGAGGAGATTGTGTTGAGCTTACAGCAAATGGACATCTGTTGCATTCCAGCTTGAGAGAAACAAAGCAAGATGGTTAAGGAAAGCTGTTTCCAGCCATGCAAGTGTCATGATCCCTGATAAGATATGACATTTTTCAAGGACCATTTCCAGCTGTGGAAAGTGCTTACATGTCTTCTCATGTCATGTCCATGACCAGCTCCAATGCAAGGCTCTCCCCTCCCTTTTTTTTCTTTTTGCAGGAGAGACTGGCAGGAAGACCGGGGTAGCTGCAGACAGAGAGGAGCAAATCCTGTTCTGAGTTGAGTCCAAAGAAATCTCACATCTTCCCTGCCTATGATTGCCCCTTCAGACTTGCTCAACGCCCTCCATGGTGCAATCACATCATTCTGAATGGCCATGCATCCCCTTCTGCTTTGTCTCTGCAAACCCTGAGCTATTGTACAGAAGACAGTGGAACTGATATATTGGTTTTACTGTATGGGGATCCCAATTAAATTTTTTTAAAGCCCCAGTAAAGCAGGGGGTGTCTGGGAGAGTAAGAGCAAAGGTCTATTAATTGTACTAGCTACATTGCCATTTGGCACCCTTTTCTTTGTGATGTGGAAGGCATTCAGGGATGACTTGGACAGGAGGCAGGAGAAAAGCTTCGAGCGAGGTGCACCTTGAAGTTGATAATGCAGGAATCCATGGCCAAAACTTCCCATCTTTCTTCAGGCAAAGCTCCTATTGAGTAAGTGCGCAGTAATTGAATGAAAGCTGAATTCCTGCTGTACTGAACAGAGTTGATAGAGGACTTCCAGATTACACAGCTCAATTTTCGGCGTCTTTTTGCAAAGGCCCGCTGTGAAGCAATTAGTGGGGACCCTTTGGTGCCGTGGTGCAAAGGAGGAGCAATGTGCATCTGGTCTCCCTCTAATCTGATCATGCTCTTTTCGGGGGTGTGGGGATAAAGCAATGCTGCTTTGTCACATTCCTTTCTATTTTGATATACAGTGGTACCTCGGGTTACAGATGCTTCAGGTTACAGACTCTGCTAACCCAGAAATAGTACCTTGGGTTAAGAACTTTGCTTCAGGATGAGAACAGAAATTGCGCTCCGGCGGTGCGGCAGCAGCGGGAGGCCCCATTAGCTAAAGTGGTGCTTCAGGTTAAGGACAGTTTCAGGTTAAGAACGGACCTCTGGAACGAATTAAGTTCTTAACCCAAGGTACCACTGTATATGCTCAAAGTCGCTCAGGGGGCAGATTTGCTGTCATCATCTCAAGCATTCAACAAACCCAATATGCGCTTGAGGCATGGTTTTCATGTGCTGGCCCCACACTCCCTACTTCACTCTGATCTTTATGCATTTAGTGCAGGTGAGAGGAACTTCATATAGCCAGTGAGCAGGATCCCAATCACCCACATGGGTCAGGTTCTACAAATGGGTGGAGATTGTCACTTGTCAATCACTTGACATCACAGGACCTGCTTTTGCCTCTTTGGACCTGGGTGAGAAAGGCTGAAACGTTCAGCTAAATGGCCTTTGATGTCTTCTTGCCATTGGAAGTTCTTCATTTTCAGGGTTCCTATTGTGTGGGTGGTACTGTGGGTTAAACCACAGAGCCTAGGACTTGCTGATCAGAAGGTCGGTGGTTCGAATCCCCGCGAAGGGGTGAGCTCCCATTGCTGGGTCCCTGCTCCTGCCAACCAAGCAGTTTGAAAGCACGTCAAAGTGCAAGTAGATAAATAGGTACCACTCCGGCAGGAAGGTTCTCCAGAAGCAGCTTAGTCATGCTGGCCACATGACCCGGAAGCTGTACGCCGGCTCCCTCAGCCAATAAAGCGAGATGAGCGCTGCAACCCCAGAGTCAGCCATGACTGGACCTAATGGTCAGGGGTCCCTTTACCTTTACTATTGTGCAGAGGCTTCTGAAGTTGTTCAGCTCAGGTGATGCAGGGGACATTGTGGGTGAAGCCCGCACATGCACCCCTTGGCTCTTAACACATGATCAGGCTGACCACCTGAAAAGAGCTCATAGCTCCAAGTGCAATGCTGTACTTTCTGCCAATGCCCTCCTATTCCAGAGGAGTAAATGGCAAATGTTGTGAAGTGTCTCCCTGCAATCTGCCTCCTCTAATTTGCTGGCGGGTGAGTTTTCACCCCTAGATCTACCAGTTAATTCTGATCTACCTTCTGACTACCACTGATGTATTAAAAAGCTGACAAGAGCAAAGGCCAGGCAAGTGGGTGGGTGCTGGTGGTAATGGGGATTGACTTCCATATCAGTCTTTGACCAGTGCTAACTCTGCCTTTGAGAAGCTTGTCACCGGCAATGTAACATGAACATGTGAGACTAAATTCAGATTGCCCCCAATGCACAGCTTGTTCCGCCCCAAAAGGTGGATGATAACAAGAATGCTGCCTGCCTGATTAAACTGAGCAAACATGACATGGGAGTCATAACAGAGCCGTATCTATGCACCATCAAGCTGTCACTTTGATAAAACGACTTCTTCCCCAACACCTCCATGTGCCTGAGCACCATTATGATTAGCCGCACTAAATCTCTATCATGGTGCTTGTGCTGGTCTAAGTGGAGCATTTTCATATTTCCACAACTACGGCCCTTGCTTTTAACTTGGCCGTTGGGGTGACAAACCGTTCAAATCACAGAGAGCTCTAAAACCCATGGGGGTTTCTTATGTATCTGTCTGAAACCAAACATTTTTGTTATTGTAGCATGGCAAAAAATATAAATATTTTGATGCAACATAAGGCTCAGCCAGATGAAACTAAACCCTTTAGATGCAGCGGTTCTCAACCTGTGGGTCCCCAGATGTCATTGGACTACAACTCCCATCATCCCTGAGCTCTGGCCTTTCTTGCTGGGATGGTGGGATTTGTAGTTCAACAACATCTGGGGACCCACAGGTTGAGAAAGGCTGCTTTAGAGCAAGGTCACAGTCTAGAACAAGCCACCTCCTGACCCATTACGAACTGGTACAGCAGCAAAGTCAGAGAGACAGACATTGTTCAAATGATCTTCTCTTACAAAGGAGCGAACAGCTACTTGGGTCTCATCAGAAGCCTTTGCGCCAAGGGTCTTTTCATAAGTGATATTCCAAACCTCTTGATTGGTTGATTGGCTGTTTCCATGCACAGAAAATAAGGTGTTTCAGCCTTTTCCAAGACCATGCATATACACATTCTGTGATCACAGATTGGGGGTGGGGTGGGGTTGTAGTCTAACAACATCTGGAGGTTGGGGAAGGTCAAAGAAGATGCAGCATGGCGAACCAGACCCATCAAATTGGGTAGCTTTTGTATATATAATAATTTGTGCCCATGCATCGATGCACATGTGTAAGAAAGAGCTTATCACCACTTATCTAAAACAAAGTAAGCATTACATTCTGTACCCGGTGTTGCCCAGGAATTCTTAGGACCCCCTAAACGCTGAGATAATGTGATTCGTTCCTAGGGCCATGCAGACTGCAGGTATCACCTGCAGACTGCAGGTATCATTCTCTGCTCACCACTTTGCTGGGAACAGGCTGTCACAGTCGAGGGGCCATTTGAAAGCCCAGGTGGTGCAACGGACGTGACTCTTAGGTTTGTACAGCAAGCTACATCTGACTCCATGCAAGACAGCAGAAGTTTCTGTGCTCTTTCTTCCTCTCCCATGATTCCGACTCAACATCAGGAAGAACTTTCTGGCACTAAGAGCTGTTTGACGTTGGAACAGTCACGCTCAGGAGGTTGTGGACTCTCCTTCCCTGGAAGATTTTAAGCAGAGGTTGGATGGCCATCTGTCATGGATGCTTTAGCTGAGATTCCTGCATTGCAGGCGGTTGGACTAGATGTCCCCCGGAGTCATCTATTATGGGTCTATTATTTCATTCATAGTCAGTCTTCACTTCCTAGGGTTGAAGACCTTCACAAACTGTGCACAGAATGGAAAGGATTTAGTTTAAAATACACGCCTTTTTGTAATTGATTAATGTTTTTTAAAATACAAATCACTGTTTTCATTAACTTCTTGTTATTAAAACCAATCGGCTGCATATTCCATTTTTATTTTTTGTTTTGGCAGAAATGAGTTATGGAACCTTATTTTTTTTTCCTGTGCAGCAGCTGAAAAAAAAAAAAAGCAGTTTTCCAAAAGCTGCAGTGATTAATTGTCATTCAATTATTTCCTGACTATGTTCAAATTAGAAAATAGGCTGGCTTAAATCAATGAGTATAAAATTCATCCAGCTATGTCTTCAAGCCAGGAACATTCCTGATGATGATAAAGAGGAGAAGATCAATGACATCAACTGGTCCATCTTCCTGCAACAGGCAGCCTGTAGGCCAGAAGTGACCCATGAAGCAATTTAATCTGTTCCCTCCCTGCAGCCCTATTACATTTAAATCTCTTTTAAGGAAAAGGATATCTTGCTGATATGCAGAGTCTGGCGATATTTAAAAGGAGATTGGCTATACAGCAGCATTCTCTTTTGGCCCATAAGCCACCGCTGATGAAGAGTGGAGGGGAACAGTTCTCTAATTCAGACATACTGTTGGTTTTGCTCCCCTTCAATTCTGGTAGGAAATCTGGATTTAAAATTTGCTGATTTGTTTTGAACTGGTGAGAAATGAGACCTGCTATTGTGATTCATTCTATTCTCTTGTTATGGTGATTTGAAATAATATTTTGACATCAAGTTTGAGTCTGCCTTTAGTATTTTTAGTCCTAGGCTTCGGTATTAATTGGCGAAGAGGTCTCCATGGTGCAAACGCACCAGCAGAAGCTCTGGATTGGTTCCACTGGTAGCTTTGCACTGCACTGACATCCCTGCTGGCTTGCCCCTTCCTGTAAGCTACAACAACCCACATTCCAAGAAGATAGTGTAGTGGCTCCATCCCAGCTGGTGACCCACTTCGGATGCATCTGTTGTTGAAGGGGATGCTTTTCAAGTCTGTAGCCCAATGACACCATTGGGGATGTGATGTTCCACTTACTCAGACTGAGTCCAGTTTGAACGCAGATTAATTTCAAATGTCATTTTGGAAGTGTATGAATTCCAAATACCTGGTGGTGGGGTGCATCCTCCATATCAATCTGTTTTATATGGAACCATTCAGAACCAGATGTTCAAGTCTATTATTTCAGTAGCCATCATGTGCTGAGGACCTTTTCAGAGGATCTAATTCTTAGATGACCAGGCCTTCATTTGTCCATTGAAGGTCTGAAGTTTAAGGAGAAGGAGCTGGGTGAGCATATGAGCAGGGCTCCTATTAGTGGTTATGATCGCTGTGATCAGCATCGGGTGGCAAATTTCCTGGGTAGGCTGGCATGAATATTCTAATTCCAGTTAATTGCCATCAGTCATAATTGGGAAAGGAAATGGCTGTCTGAATCCCGTATTGAAAAATGATGTCAGGTGATGACTATGGAATGCATGGGAGGTAAACGAGATGAGCCATTTCAGGTGATGATAATTGAACAGAAACGAGCAACTGAAGACGAGTGACAGAGGATGATGTATGCTGAGTAGGCAGAAGAAGATAAATAATGTGCAGTGAACTTTGCTAATCAGCTGGGAATCAGAAAAGAAAACTATTCTAGGGCATATTTGTAGGGAGTGTATCTGCACTATGAATAACTCTGCCCGGGAAATACAATGATAGACAGATACAAATTCCACAAAGGAAATGAATGTGCTATTCTACTCTTGGTGACTATAGTCACTCTAAGGGACGAGGAAGGAGATTGTAGGAATCACTGGAGGCTTATGCAATGTGTGATCGGCTGAGTCTCCTAGACCAATCCGTGCACTTTGGCTTATTTTACAGAAGAAATGGAAATAGGCCTGTACGTATGGGTTTGCGCGGGGCTGCAAAATTAGTAGTGTGCACCAAGCACAAGATTCAGATTGAACATGGGTTCAGCACTTTGAAACAGAATCTGCCTCAATCCAGAGTGCTCTGTAAGATGCCCAAACTGGCAGGGGGTCCATCTGAGTCCCTCTTCCTCTCAGTCTCTTGGCTGTTACAGACTCCTCCAATTCACTGATCCCTTATTCCAAGTCATTCTCCAACCCTGCTTCTTCTAGTGCCCACTCATCAGTTGACCCACCACTTCTCAGTGTCCAGCTGGTCCCTGGCAGTAAGTAGGGGAGGTTGGTGACTCTAGGTAATGGAACATGTTGGAACACAGCTTGCATTCATTCATTCATTCATTCATTCATTCATTCATTCATTCATTTATTTATTTCCTGCCCTTCACCTTAAGGTTCCAGGGTGGATTACAGCATTAGACCGCAATATCTTCTTCTTCTTCTTCTTCTTCTTCTTCTTCTTCTTCTTCTTCTTCTTCTTTCAATTTATACACTGCCCTATCCTGAAGGAGTATCTCTACTCCCATCGTTCAGCCCAGACACTGAGGTCCAGCTCTGAGGGCCTTCTGGCGGTTCCCTCACTGAGAGAAGTGAGGTTACAGGGAACCAGGCAGAGGGCCTTCTTGGTAGTGGTGTCCACCCTGTGGAATGCCCTCCCACCAGATGTCAAGGAAATAAATAACTATCTGACTTTTAGAAGACACCTGAAGGCAGCCCTGTTTAGGAAAGTTTTTAATGTTTGATGTTTTGTTGTGTTTTTAATATCCTGTTGGAAGCCACCCAGAGTGGCTGGGGAGGCCTGGCCAGATGAGCGGGATATAAGTAAATAATAATAATAATAATAATAATAATAATAGCAATTTAAAATAAGGCTGGTCCTAAAAGCATACACATCAATTGTCAAAAACCAGGGTAAAGAGGTATGTCTTCAGCCTTCTCTGAAAGCTATATAATGAAGGTTCCAGACACATATCTTTGCAGAGGCCATTCCACAGCCTAGGGGCTGCCACAATGAATGCCCTCTTCCAGGTTGCCATGCCCCAAACCTCTGAGGGTGGAGTAACTACCAAGAGGGCCTTCTTCTACCAATCTCAGTACCCAAGAGGGCGTGTTGTGAAGAAGGTGACATTTGACTTATTTGGGGTCTGAGTCATTTGGGCTTTAAACACCAATGTGAGCACCTTCAATGAGGCCCAGAAACAAACTGGCAATGTGTGTTGCTGTTTTAAAACAGGGGTTATATGAGATCTAAATGGAACCTCAGCCAGTAAAATGGCTGCTGGAGTTTGGACCAACTGAAGTTTCTGTGTCATCTTCAAGGGTAGTGCCACACAGGGGAGGAGGAAGGGGGGTGCAGTAGGGGGGGGTCCACCCCGGGTGTCACTACTGAGGGGGGTGACAAAATGTTGGGTGGCACTCACCGTGGGGCCTGCAGTGTGCCCAAGCCACACATTTCTCCTGGGAGTGACGTGGTAGCTTGGGCACCCACAGGCTCCACACTGCCCCAGATTGTCTGTCCACCACCTCCCCCTCAGCTGTAGGGAGGAGGCAGGCAGACTCCTCAGAGGCCCAACAGAGCGTCCTACCCCTGCTTGCCCTGCCCCGCAGGCGGCTGGCTCCTCCTCTGGGCATGTGATGGCCTGGGATTTGGACTCGGATGCTGAACCTGAGGGATCCCAGCCTGCACAGGATTCCCCGCCTCCAGAACCAGCTGAGCCGGGGCTGGGGCTTGAGCCTGAAGGGTCCTCACCTGTGCTGGATCCTCAGGTGCAGGAATCAGCTGAGTCTGCTCTGGCTCCTGAGGTGATGGAGGACCCATTGCCTGCAGGTGCTCCACTCTCAGCCCTGTCAGAGGAAGCTGAGGTTGCCTCTGGGTCCAGTAACCCTTCAGCCTCTCCTGAGCTGCAGAGGCTCAGGGCAGAGAGACGGAGGGAACTAAGTTCCTGCAGGAGGAGTGCTCGCCTCCAGGGCAGGAGAGGTGAGTCACCAGAGGATCGGGGCCGCCCTATGCCTTGGGGCAGGTAAAAGCCGGCCAGCCCCAGTCCCAAGTTGCGGGTGCAATATTGTTGGTTGCTAATTCCTGCCTGAACCCTGCCCTGCTTTCCTGCCTGAGCTCCTGACCTGCCCTGGCTCCCTGCTTGCAAGCCTGTTCCTGACTTCACCCGACTCCCTGCCCTGCACCCAGCTTCAGCTACTACGGACTGCCTCCATGTTGCACCTTCGACCATGGAACAGACTTGGACCTTGCCTCTTGGGTAACCCATGGGACCAGCACAGGGCACACATGCCGACCCAGGCACCTGATTGGCTTGCTCTGCCGCTGGCCCCACATAGAACACATTGCAGTAATCAAGTCTGGAAATCACCAGAACATGGAGTACAGTGGCCAAGTCATGTCTGATCCCAAAGGTCTCATAGTTGGAGAACCAACTGGTAAAAAGGCACTGCTAGCCACCAGGCAGCCCTGAACTTCCAACGACAGGAACTACAAGGCCATTTTGCATTTCCAAGCTATATCCGTGGGTTGTGGGATGAGCGCTGAGGATGAAGCCTTAGGCACGCATATTACACAAATATGATGTAACAGCTTGAGGATTCCAGTGGCTCAGTTACTGTTGAGCATTGGCGGCAGCGCAGCTAATCAGGAAGTTTCACGATGTTGTCAGCCCAACCTTGTGATTGGTTGCCTATCCGCAGTTGGCGATGCAGCTGTAAAATACAGTACGACTAAGCAAAGTGAAGTGATTAAAAAGTTTGGGGGATTAAATGAAAAGTAAAAACCTCAGCGCTTTGGCTTTGTGATTTGCTGCCTAAAAGGCGTGTTGGAAATGAATGCCTCTCTCACATTCTCTATGAAATTGACTGAAATGGAACATGATTCTAGTGAGTTCTGAAGTGATTAAAATGTTCTCTCTCATAGCGATTGATTAAATACAAAGTAAACCTCAGCTTTGTAATTTGCTGCATCTGTGTGCATCTCTGGCCCAGAAGAGATCAGCTAACAGCCCCTCACAGCCCACAGTGTGAGGCAGAGGCATTTGCATTAGAATCCGCGTTCCATTTCATATTCCTCTCTAGGAGAGATTGCAATAATTGGAATGCCATTGCACATCCCGGTGCTCGCTAGTTAATTAACATCCCCTGGGGCTTCCTTGCACCACAAGCCATTGCCACATAGCAATGACTGCAGTATACTTCCTGCTGTGCATGCAGTGTGGTAGATACAGTGGTACCTTGGGTTAAGTACTTAATTCATTCCAGAGGTCCGTTTTGAACCTGAAACTGTTCTTAACCTGAAGCACCACTTTAGCTAATGGGGCCTCCTGCTGCTGCTGCACCACCGGAGCACAATTTCTGTTCTCATCCTGAAGCAAAGTTCTTAACCCGAGGTACTATTTCTGGGTTAGCGGAGTCTGTAACCTGAAGCGTATGTAACCCGAGGTACTACTGTACAATGCAACGATGCCCGTGAGTTTGCGGGGCTGGATCCATGTTTTGTGCTTTATAAAGGCAGCTTAATAATAATAATAATAATAATAATAATAATAATAATAATAATAACAACAACAATAATTTATTGTTAATTAACTCCGCCCATCTGGCTGGGCTTCCCCAGCCACTCCGGGTGGCTTCCAACAAAGTATTAAAATACAGTGGCCTATTAAACATTAAAAGCTTCCCTGAACAGGGCTGCCTTCAAATGTCTTCTAAAAGTCTGGTAGTTGTTTTTCTCTGACATCTGGTGGGACGATGTTCCACAGGGCGGGTGCCACCGCCGAGAAGGCCCTCTGCCTGGTTCCCTGTAACTTGGCTTCTCGCAGTGAGGGAACTGCCAGAAGGCCCTCTTTGCTGGACCTCAGTGTCCGGGCAGAACGATGGGGGTGGAGACGCTCCTTCAGGTATACTGGGCCGAGGCCGTTTAGGGCTTTAAAGGTCAGCACCAACACTTTGAATTGTGCTCGGAAACGTACTGGGAGCCAATGAAGATCTTTCAAGACCGGTGTTATGTGGTCCCGGCAGCCATCCCCAGTCACCAGTCTAGCTGCCGCATTCTGGATTAGTTGTAGTTTCTGGGTCACTTTCAAAGGTAGCCCCACGTAGAGTGCATTGCAGTAATCCAAGAGAGAGATAACTAGAAGGAGCTTATACCGTTGGTCCACCTCACTCAATATTTTCTACACTGGCTAGCAGTGGTTCCCCAGCGAGACATGAAGAATTGTATCTAGGCATTTCTGCTGGCAAATCAGATGCTCTATCACTGAGCTATGGCATTTCCTAGTTTAGCAGAACAAAGGAGTGTGATAGTTTGGTGATTGTTCCTAGAGGAAGGTTCTAGGGAGGGCTGTCTACTGCATAACAATGGCAACACAGAAGGACCATGGCACACTAGTAGAATCCTTGCTCTGGATGAACAATTTTCATCCCAGTATGTTTCCGAGCACAATTCAAAGTGTTGGTGCTGACCTTTAAAGCCCTAAACGGCCTCGGTCCAGAATACCTGAAGGAGCGTCTCCACCCCCATCATTCTGCCTGGACACTGAGGTCCAGTGCCGAGGGCCTTCTGTGGTTCCCTCACTGTGAGAAACCAAGTTACAGGGAACCAGGCAGAGGGCCTTCTTGGTAGTGGCGCCCTCCCTGTGGAACACCCTCCCATCAGATGTCAAAGAGAAAAACAACTATCTGACGTTTAGAAGGCATATGAAGGCAGCCCTGTTTAGGGAAGTTTTTAATGACTGATCTTTTGATATATTTTTAATCTTTGTTGGAGGCCACCCAGAGTGACTGGGGAAACACAGCCAGATGGGTGGGGTATAAATAAATAAATAAATAAATAAATAAATGCACATGACTATCTTTGGAGTAAAGGTTTCCATATCAAATATATGCTGTGCTTCTTGAGACATCTTTACCAGAGCTGAACGCTATCCTCCAAGAAAAAAAGTTCTCACTAACGTCTCTGGCAGGATGGCCAAATGACCTCCCATGGCTAACTCATAATAAGATCCCATTAATGGAGCCCAGCATGGCGTTGGCATCCTTTGCAATGAGACCATAATGCTGACTCATATTCAGCTCATCATCTGCTGTCTTGTTACCTCCAGACAGATGGCTGCAAATTGTGCCCAGTTCTTGCATGCATTTTCTCCTTTAGGTTTACCATCTTTCCAACTTCCTGGTTTTTTTATCTCCCCCTCCCCCTCCCCCTCCCCCTTTAACAGAGTGCATTTATTAGGCTGAATGGTTCTGCTATCTGCGGGGCTGTGATTAATTCTACCTTGTGGTTCACCTGGGGATGGAGCGGAAGGGAGGTTTTTAACAAAGCTCCTTGGTTTCCAGTGAAAGGCAAAATTCCACCACCACCACAAAAAAGCCTGACTTCGACAGATTTTCACCCCACTATGATTTCCCTTTGGATGGTTGCTTTCCTTTCCTTCAGATTACAAGACAGATCTGACAATATTTATCCCAGCACCATTTGTTTACAAAGATGGGTGCCTGGAGCTTATGATTTGCAGTCTCCTGACAGGTGCAAGAATGTGTGTGTGTGTGTCAACTTTTCTTTCTGGACCTCTGCAATTATTTTTATCTGAAGGCTCTTTTGTGGGAGAAATAAAACAGCTCACATCAAGCAACACATCTGGTGTAGTGGTTAAGAGAGGTAGTCTCGTAATCTGGGGAACCGGGTTCGCGTCTCCGCTCCTCCACATGCAGCTGCTGGGTGACCGTGGGCCAGTCACACTTCTTTGAAGTCTCTCAGCCTCACTCACCTCACAGAGTGTTTGTTGTGGGGGAGGAAGGGAAAGGAGAATGTTAGCCACTTTGAGACTCCTTAAAGGGAGTGAAAGGTGGGATATCAAATCCAAACTCTTCTTCTTCTTCTTCTTCTTCTTCTTCTTCTTCTTCTTCTTCTTCTTCTTAACTTTAGTCAGGTTATACCTAGGCATTTGGAGAACACTGGTGTCTGTCTGGGTTTTTGATGGAGTTTATCCTGCATGGTGTGTATTTTGTGGTGTTTTTGATGACATTTGTTTTGGACTCAGACTCTGAGGTGTCTATTTTTTTATTGATTTATTGAATTTCTTAGGTCTTTTGCTATTGTAACTCACTTTGGGAGATGGATGGTTGTGAATGTCCTTCAGCTGTGTGAAGTGATGTGTATAAGTACAGCTTAGTTTAAGAACAACTTGGATTAAGAACGCTGCAATCCCGGAAGTAGGTGTTTTGGTTTGTGAACTTTGCCTTGGAAGCAGAACATGTTCTGCTTTCTGTTGAGTGTGTTCCATTTGTAAATTGAGTCCCCCGCTGCTATGGGAAAGCATGCCTTGGTTTAAGAACGCTTTGGTTTAAGAATGGACTTCCGGAACAGATTAAGTTCATAAACCAAGGTACCACTGTATATTATAACCCAAGGTAAGGTTAGCTAAGAGCTCTGCCCCCCCCCCCCGGCTATCACCTCGAAGGAGATGTCATGAAATATTCCATATGATCCTGTGGTACACCGTACATGACCTAGAAACTGAGCCTTGAGTGAAGGGCTAAAGTTCGGTGATTAGAGCATTGCCTTATAGGCAAAGATTTCTCCAGGACTTTAAATAGTAACATGAGCACCTTTAAAAACTCTTATTGGCATATATTTATTTCTAACATAATAAAGTATAATAACAGATGCCAAATAAACTCAATTAAAAGTAGAAAGGGAGATCCGGAACTAAAAATACAGGATGAAATTTTTGTACCAAAATCGAACATAATAAATTAACATCACAGGATTCCAAGTAAACACAGGCACAAGGTTTACCTCATCTTGTACTTTATTACTCCCGTACATTATAAAAAAGATGTCTTTATCGAGAAATGATGAGCACATTTAATTGGGCCCGAAATTAAATTGGTGCCCAATTCAGTTGTTTTAGAAAAAGGGGTTATAATAGTTCTAAAGGCAACCACAGCTGCATTTTGGACCAGCTGAAGTTTCCAATGTCAGGTAACGATGCACGTTTTCTAGTTCATGAGATTTGAAGCTCTGTGCTCTACTGTGGCACTCCCAAAGCACTGTGCGTTGCACTGTGCAATCTAAATTAGAGTTCAGAGCATGCTCAGAAACACCATTTCAAGTTCTGAAATAGGTTGGGACCACACAACTGTAGCAGTGAGTACAGTGGTACCTCGGGTTAAGTACTTAATTCATTCTGGAGGTCCGTTCTTAACCTGAAACTGTTGTTAACCTGAAGCACCACTTTAGCTAATGGGGCCTCCTGCTGCCGCCGCGCTGCCGGAGCACGATTTCTGTTCTCATGCTGAAGCAAAGTTCTTAGCCCGAGGTCCTATTTCTGGGTTAGCGGAGTCTGTAACCTGAAGCGTATGTAACCCGAGGTACCACTGTTTTTGTGTATTAGTTAACAGATAAAAAGTGCTATGGAAAAAAACATTATGGGGGTGGGGGAAGCCCCCAAGGCAATCTGCCATTAATTTCTGAGGCCTTCCTTCATGTGCTTCCTCCTTGAGAGGTCCAAAGGGTAGCAACACGAGAACAGGCCTTCTCTGCAGTGGCTCCCCGTCTATGGAATGCTCTCCCCAGGGAAGTTTGCCTGGCGCCTTCATTACGCACCTTTAGGCACCAGTCAAAAACTTTCCTTTTTAACCAGGCCTTTGGTTGATCTTATTGACATCCAACACCCTTTTAGAATGTGGCTTTGTGGGGGGGGGGTATTGGGTTACTGCTTTTGGTTTGATTTTATATGTTGTGGTCTTGTTGTGAACCACCCTGAGACCTCTGGGTGTAGGGCGGTGTATAAGTTGAATAAATAAATAAATAAATTTTGGATTCTGCTATACAGAGCCATCTGCTGCCACATTTTTATAACACATTTTTAACGTTATAAATTGACCTGTGTAGCTGAGTTCTTCCGCTTTCTCCTTTTCCCAATCTGAAGTTCCGTTCTCTACATCCCCACATCCATTTGCGATTATTAGTCTTATAATTTAGTCCCCATAAAAAAAAAAAAATCTTTTTTGGGGGGCATGGATTACTTTGCTGGAAAACTGTATTGTAAAATCGAGAGGGTTGGCTGTGTTTCAGTTTGCAAGTTTGCATGTTGCTTGGGGAAGTGCAAATTATGTTGGTCCTCCTTGAAATACCAACTGAACCAAATCTCTGTGTTTGAAGCAAGCCACACTCATCTGCATGAGCTGGGCCAGCTGGCACAAAACTGCTGAAAATTGCAGTGAACAGGAAGCCATTTCCAACACACATGAAAAGGAACAGAAAACAAGGTTTTCTCCATTTCTGGCTCAAGCCTGCACAAGACCAGTGTTCTGGGGAGAGGCTGAGACATAGAAAATGCCAAGTACATGTGGCTTTCAGTAAGTTATTGACTGTGGCGTAGAGTAGAAATTTTATAGCACCCTAGGAGGGTTATTTTTCATTTTGGTAACTAGCCTTCATTGGGTTAGATTGCCCCTCTTGGCTGTCATTCTGAGGATATGATAGCTAATTAGGAAGGAAATAGACAGTGTTTCCTCTGCTGCTGCTTTTTCTACTTCATATTTTGAAAAGCTGTTTGTCACTTTGCTATCCATTAAAATAGCCAAATATTAAAATAGCTCCCAGTATGTTTCCGAGCACAATTCAAAGTGTTGGTGTTGACCTTTAAAGTGCTAAACGGCCGCGGCCCAATATACCTGAAGGAGCATCTCCATCCCCATCGTTCTGCCCGGATGCTGAGGTCCAGCGCTGAGGGCCTTCTGGCGGGTCCCTCCCTGTGAGAAGTGAGGTTACAGGGAACCAGGCAGAGGGCCTTCTCAGTAGTGGCATCCGCCCTGTAGAACGTCCTTCCACCAGATGTCAAAGAGATAAACAACTACCTGACATTTAGAAGACATCTGAAGGCAGCCCTGTTCAGGGAAGTTTTTAATGTGTGACCTTTTAATGTATTTTTAATCTTTGCTGGAAGCCGCCCAGAGTGACTGGGAAAACCCAGCCAAATGGGCGGGGTACAAATAATAAATTATTAATTATTATTATTATTATTATTATTATTATTATTATTATTATTACTACTTTTGATAGCTCCTGGGATCAAGGAGCAAGTTTTCATCTGCATTTGGATGCAATTGGACACTGATGGCAGACAGAACCTTTCAAATCTGTGTTAAATTCAACCAAATTTTGTGTAATTTTTCCTGAGATCAAGGAGCAGGGTTTTTTTGTCTATGTTTGGATGCAATTGGATGCCATTTTGAATCAAGATGGTGGGGTTTTGGCCTTTCAGAATTATTTCACCCACTGATTACAACACTGATGATTTTTGTTTCTTTGAGCTCCTGAGCAGTAAGACTGCTACTATATCATGGAATAAGAAGTGAGGGTTTGTTGTATTGCAGATGCTCCTGATTCCACTGGCAGCATGGTTCTTCGGATCAAGAGCAGGCCCAGTACAAGAAGACAATATTATGACAAGTATCATTCACAAATCCTTGCTGGACCTGATCTATCACTATTGCCCACCTCTAACTCAAGCAATGAGGACTATCACTGAGTACTGTTGGCCATATGAGCAGGGCTATGGAAGTCAAGAATTATTATTATTATTTATTGAATTTACGACATATACCGCCCTATACCTGGGGGCCTCAGGGCGGTTCACAGAATAAAATCAAGCTATAAAACCACAAAATACATAGTAAAAATAAAAACAAAAACCCAATAGCCGACACCCCTGAAAACGCATTTTAAAAGGGCATAGAATGTAGATCAGATCAACCAAAGGCCTGGTTAAAAAGGAATGTTTTTGCCTGGCACCTAAAGGTATATAATGAAGGCACTAGGTGAACTTCCCTGGGGAGAGCATTCCACAGATGGGGAGCCACTGCAGAGAAGACCCGGTTCTCCTGTTGCTACCCTCCAGACCTCTTGAGGAGGAGGCACACGAAGAAGGGCCTCAGAAGGTGATCTCAGGGTCCAGGTAGGTTTGTATGGAAAGAGTCAGCCCTTGAGGTATTGTGGTTTTGAGCTGTAGCTGTTTAAGGCTTTTTAAGTCAAAACCAGCACTTTCAATTGGGCCCGAAAACTAATTGGTAGCCAGTGAAGTCAGACCAGGATCGGTGTAATATGCTCAAACTGTCTTGCTCCGGTGAGCAATCTGGCCTCTGAATTCTGCACCAGCTGAAGTTTCTGAACTGTCCTCAGAGGCAGCCCTTCGTATAACGCATTTCAGTAATCTAGCCTTGAGATTACCAGAGCATAGACAACAGTAGTTTGGCTATCCCTGTCCAGATAGGGGCATAGCTGGGCCACCAGCTGAAGCTGATGGAAGGCACTCTGGGCCACTGAGAATAAAGGCTATTGCCCTGTCCAGAGGCACCAATTTATGAGGGAGAAGGTGGGGTTATAATTATAATTATTCCCATCAGAACACTGTGCTGGGCTATCTGTGTTTAAACATCTCTGCCCACCCTGTTCAGTGCCCTCTTAATTTTTGCTACTGTGTTTGGTGGGGCCTTGGAGTGGGCAGAAAATTTTGCTGGGTGGGTTGAGGGTTACCCATCTCGGTTTTATGGCACCAGCACCAAGCCAACTGCTTCTCTCCACACTCCCTCTGTTTTGCTTAATGTCTAGTCTGATGAAGAGTCTTGGAAGTGTCAAAGCTTGCTGACATCTTTGTGACATTTTGATGCATCCTAACAGAGGACTCACTTATCTTGAGTATCTTGCATTTGTCATTGAGCCCTAGCCAATGAATACAGATACACAGTTCTGAATATGAACTCTTATTTTCTTATGCTCATTGGAAGTACTTGCTCAGCTACAAGTGCATTGATTGTATGGTTCTCCAGCAGGCAATTAGCAGTACTTTAATTACAAAGATGCAATGTATTTGAAGTTGGCAATCTTATTTTTTGCACTTTGTTCTCTCCTCTAGTAGTCTACCCACCCCCAGTTAATGAGTTTCTTGAAACCTTCCCTTAATAAGTTCCTGTTTAGTTTGCCCTCAGAGATCCGACACTAATTTCGACTTTTCAAAATGCAAAAATTGTCATGTCTGTTCCTTGCAAGCTAACTGACCTGCTGATTACAGATGAAAAGAAATGTGGACCCAGTGCATTCATCACCTTAATTAATTTAATTGCTTCATTAAGATGGCCTGCGCCAGCATACTGGATGGAAAGACACACCACTTGTGGCAGAACGTCTTGCCGAAATCATAACACAGCCATTGTATATTAATTTATGAACTTCCAAATTAAAAGGAATGATTAGACAAATACAAATATTATTATGCGGAGAGCTTCAGGGCTCTCTGAATTCTGAGAGAATTTGGGGACTCTAATAATTGGATCATTATAAAGTGGCTGCAATTCAGTGCACAAACACAGCTTATGGGCTGACCAGAATAGGAAACTCCATCGATCCCATCCCTTATCCCTGGAACTGGGCTCTGATGCTGTTGAATCTGCAAGTGAGGACAAACTCCGGGTTTGACAGGAGCCCTTTGCAATGTTCCTTGTACAGTGGTACCTCGGGTTACATACGCTAACCCAGAAATAGTGCTTCAGGTTAAGAACTTTGCTTCGGGATGAGAACAGAAATCGTGCCGCGGCGGTGCAGCAGCAGCAGGAGGCCCCATTAGCTAAAGTGGTGCTTCAGGTTAAGAACAGTTTCAGGTTAAGAACAGACCTCCAGAACGAATTAAGCTCTTAACCTGAGGTACCACTGTACATCGTTGGGCTCCCAATGAGTGGCATCAATAACCGGCTGCCATTTTAAATTCCCCACAATGTCCCAGAATACCTGGAATGGACTACATTTGCACCATACATTTCATTATCATCACCATTTTATTTGGATGCCACCTTTCCATATTTTAAATCACGCTCAGGGAGGCTTACAACAAGAAAGGATTTGCATGATTACAAAAGTAGCCATAAACAATAATTACATATAAACGTTTTTTTTAAAAATCATAAACCACAAGCTCTGAAAATGAAGGGACAGAAATTAATATCAGTAACAGCAGCAAAATAACCCATCAAAATTTCACAGCCCATGAGTCTGTTCAGCAGTCTCAGCTTTCGTAGCTGGAGTCAGTCCTACCCATTCAAAGCATGACGATACTGCTTCAAGCAGGCATGGCTTCCCTCAAAGAATTATGGGAACTGTAGCATGTTAAGTGTGCTGAGAGTTGTTAGGAGACCCCACTTTCCTCCCAGAGAGCTACAATTTCTAGAGTCCTCTGGGAAGAGGGATTGCTTGCTTTGTGAAAATAAAAGAAAATAATAAAGAAAAAGAAAAAAGGGGGATTTGCCACTCTGGGAATTGTAGCTCTGAGGGTAATACAGGTCTCCTAATATCCATGCCTTGTTCTGGGTTTTTTCCTCTCCCTCCCCATGAATTTCCAAGGTTGCAACATGAGCACAACATTGTGCTAGCAGATGTCCTTGTTTGGACTTCTGCTAGTGGACATAGTTAGCTGAATCCTTCCCCGTCTTTTTTCCTCATGGTGTATATAGGCTTGCCATATATCAGGAAAATTCCCGACATGTCCTGGTTGTCGGGTGTAAAAATGGCGTGCGGGGGGATTTTGCTGAACTGGCAAAATGTCAGGGAAAACCCAGGTGTATGGCAAAGCGATGAGCAGAAGAAGAAGAAGAGTTTGGATTTGATATCCCGCCTTTCACTCCCTTTAAGGAGTCTCAAAGCGGCTAACATTCTCCTTTCCCTTCCTCCCCCACAACAAACACTCTGTGAGGTGAGTGGGGCTGAGAGACTTCACGGAAGTGTGACTGGCCCAAGGTCACCCAGCAGCTGCAGGTGGAGAAGCGGGGAATCGAACCCAGTTCACCAGATTAGGAGACTACCGCTCTTAACCACTACACCACAGTGTAGTGGAAGCAGCTCAAAATGCTTAAAACCACTATTTTAGGGTTAGCCCCCCCCCCCCCAAAAAAATAGCTCAACAATTTGGGTTTGTTCCTAAAAACAGCTCGACAACTTTGTGGGTGTCAGGAATTTTGCTTTTTGAAATCTGGCACTACTAGACTTATGTGAATTTATTAACGTTGTTATTTTGTTTTGTTTTTTTACTGTTTGTCGATTTGCTTTGTTTATAGTTGGCATTTTTAATTACTGCTTTTTAAAAAGGGAAGAAGTTGTGCTTTTTATCTTTGCATACTGATTCCCGAAAAGCTCTCCAATTTGCACACCTCTAAATTCAACCTACCAATCAGCCCTCAGTCTCCAGCATTGCAAATTACTACTCACTTTTGTCATATAATGGTATCATTTTCTCACTGGATACCAGAAGCGCTTGAAATGATGGCATGTTTCCAAAAATGGAGGGAGGGGAGGATTTGTATTAAAAATTTTTAAAAAGAGAAGAAATTTGAATGTCTTTGGCAAAGAAAGAGAAGACTGTAATTTTACTTTCTACCTCAGCAGAATACTCGTGAAGCGGTGTCAGGAAATTTCACTCTCCTTCTCTATAAAGTTCTATTATCTAAAGAATAATAATCAGAGGCAATGAGAAATATATGCACGGAAGAGCCCTGAAAATTCATATGGAATGGCATCAGGAAATTACTGATGGAAGATTTTCTTCCTGGCAGAGCATCACACTATGACCAAACTTCAGCAGGGCCAAAAAAAGTTCACTAATTGCTAAAATGCAACAACAACAAAAAAAACCTTATGTGTGTTTGGATGGTCATCTGTTATGGAGGCTTTCCGTTGAGATTCCTTCCTTGGATTACATGACCCTCGGAGTCCCTTCCACCTCCACAATTCTATGATCCCATGAATCTATGAACATCTATAAACTGAGGTCCTAAGCTTCTGAATGGGGCCCTTTATATGTCCAGCTGTCCTTCGTCAACAACAAATTGCCGCTGGTTTTTTGTGTTGAAATCTGCCCTTAGTGCTCACTGGAAGGACAGATCGTGAAGCTGAGGCTCCAATACTTTGGCTACCTCATGAGAAGAGAAGACTCCCTGGAAAAGACCCTGATGTTTGGAAAGATGGAGGGCACAAGGAGAAGGGGACGACAGAGGACAAGATGGTTGGACAGTGTTCTCAAAGCTACTAACATGAGTTTGACCAAACTGTGGGAGGCAGTGGAAGACAGGAGGGCCTGGTGTGCTCTGGTTCATGGGGTCACGAAGAGTCGGACACGACTAAACGACTAAACAACAACAACATCATATGCTGTATAGTATTTTATGGACCTAACTGTCACGCAGTGGTAAATGAATCAAAGCAGAGTCTTCTTCATAAACAGAATAAAACTTTTACTTGAGGAAAATAAAGTTGTTCAGAAACAGCATAGTTAAAGAGCATACACAGAGTGCTCATAGCAGCTATCTGACTCTTCACACAGGCAAAGTCATAGTTATAGTTGTACCTCCTTTTGCGTCCGGGATCCGTCCTCTGGCTGGGTCGGGATGGCATGGGGATGGGGGACCAACTCCCTTCTCTTGCGGGGCCCCAATTAGTGCCAGTGCCTTCCGTTAAGAGTTTGGGTGTAATCCTTGACGCCTCCCTTTCCATGGAGGCGCAGGTTACAGCTGTTGGCTATTTGCAATCTAGTAGCGCTGCAGGGAGCTTGGGGAGACCATGCATTAAAAAGGGACTCAAAAATAACTTAAACAAGGTTTTAATAACAAAAACAAAAACTCCTTTTATACTAAAGATAAAAAACAAACATGACCCAACCACCATCCCCTAGGGTAATGGGAGAGCTAGGTGCTGCTCCTTATATACTATACCCAATTTCTGACACAGCTTGATTAACACAACTCAGCAGCACCTGCTATGTTTCACAGCTGCAAGACTGGGTCTCGTTATTTGCCCTGGCCCTGGCCCTTAAAGACATGCACAACTTGTGAAACAATAATGAACCTTCACATTTTAAAGTGACCATTCAACAACAGCAACAGCTAAGGCGACATTTTTCCACCTTTGCCGCATTAAGCAGTTGGTCCCTTACCTTTCCCGCCCCAATCTGGCCACAGTGATCCATGCAACGGTCACCTCCAGGCTTGACTACTGTAATTCACTCTACATGGGGTGCCCTTGAAACTGTCCCACAAACTCCAGCGGGTGCAAAATGCTGCAGTGAGACTCCTCACGGGATCCCTGCCATGGGAGCATATTCAACCAGTGCTTTACCAGTTGCACTGGCTCCCGGTGGAGTATAGGGTCAGGTTCAAGGTGCTGGTCTTGACCTTTAAAGCCCTTTGTGGCTTAGGGCCCTCGTAATTATGGGATCACCTCTCCTGGTATGCCCCGCAGAGGACCTTAAGGTCCATGAATAACCATAGTTTAGAGGTCCCGGGCCCTAAGGAAGTCAGACTATCCTCCACCAGGGCCAGGGCCTTTTCAGTGATGGCTCCGACCTGGTGGAATGCTCTTTCCCATGAGACTAGGACCCTTCAGGATTTAACCTCCTTACATCGGGCCTGTAAGACAGAGCTATTCCACCTGGCCTTTAATTTGATTTCAGCCTGATCTTTTATTTCCCTTCTATTCCCTCCCCCTCCCCTTTTATGAAGATTACCCGCTCTGAGACCCCACAGCTAATTCTCCGCTGGCCTCCTCGCTGGCCCAAGTAGGACCAAGTCAGCCAGCTAGCCCTGGGGATTATCTAATGCTTATTTCCCCTAAAAAAACCTAGATCTTGTAACCTTTCCTCATAGAGGAGTTGCCCCATCCCGTTGAACATTATCCACACAGCAGGCAAAAGTGATTTAACACACATTGTTCATGCTTATATGAATCATTTATACAGGGATGCCACATTAGCTGTAATATTTCCCTGCAATTCTCTCTCTCTCTCTCTCTCTCTCTCTCTCTCTCTCTCTCTCTCACACACACACACACACACACACACAATCTCCATTCGCACAGACATTTTTCACTACAATCTTTTTAAAGATTCCTTTGTCTCCTTAAGGGCTTCAGCAGGTGCAACATTTCCAGAATATTCTAAAGGGAGGGGCGGGAATGGCAGAGGGTTGGATGGACTTTGTAAACCTTGCCTGGATAGTAGTGAGAGAGTTTTGCTAAATTGTACAGTCATCCCAGCCAGATGACAGGTGCTGTTATTTTAAACGCTTCTCTGGCTCTGCGGTGCATTAAGTAGTTCTGCCTGTTCATGCAAGGTATGAAAAGGATGGGTTTTTCTCTCCACGCCTTCCCCAGTAGTGTCTCATTAGCAAAAATCATTGGAGTGCAACGTGAATTTGGGACAAATTTTCCCAGCATTTTTCTATCCGGCAAAATCAGGCAGAACTGTGGAACAATAGTCAACGTGCACAAGCAGCCTCTTGCTCTTGCCTTGGCAGGGGAAATCAGCACGTTGCAGATGTGAAAAAAGTGGCAACAGTTATTGTTGTTTCCCTGGTCCTGAATGGAGCAACTGTGCCCCTGAAGGACCAGGTGCGTAGCCTGGGAGTCATTTTGGACTCACAGCTGTCCATGGAGGCGCAGGTCAGTTCTGTGTCCAGGGCAGCTGTCTACCAGCTCCATTTGGTACACAGGCTGAGACCCTACCTGCCCGCAGATTGTCTTACTAGAGTGGTGCATGCTCTAGTTATCTCCCACTTGGACTACTACAATGTGCTCTACATGGGGCTACCTTTGAAGGTTACCCGGAAACTACAACTAATCCAGAATGTGGCAGCTAGACTGGTGACAGGGAGCGGCCGCCGGGACCACATAACACTGGTCTTGAAAGACCTACATTGGCTCCCAGTACTTTTCCAAGCACAATTCAAAGTGTTGGTGCTGACCTTTAAATCCCTAAACAGCCTCGGCCCAGTATACCTGAAGGAGTGCTCCACCCCCATCGTTCAACCCAGACGCTGAGGTCCAGCTCTGAGAGTCTCCTGGCGGTTCCCTCACTGCAAGAAGTGAGGTTACAGGGAACCAGGCAGAGGGTCTTCTCGGTGGTGGCACCTGCCCTGTGGAACGCCCTCCCATCAGATGTCAAAGAAATAAACAGCTATCTGATGTTTAAAAGACATCTGAAGGCAGCCCTGTTTAGGGAAGTTTTTAATGACTGGTGTTTTAATGTATTTTTTATCTTTTGTTGGAAGCCACCCAGAGTGGCTGGGGAAACCCAGACAGATGGGCAGGGTATAAACACCACCACCACTACTACTACTACTACTACTAATAATAATAATAATACAGTACAGTGGACGCTTGGGTTGCGAACATGATCCATGTGGGAGGCACGTTCGCAACCCGCAGCGCCACGCCTGCACAAGCGTGGGTCGCGATTCAGTGCTTCTGTGCATGTGCAAAGTGCAATTTAGTGTTTCTGTGCATGCACGAGCACCAAAACCTGGAAGCAACCCGTTCCGGTACTTCCAGGTTTCGGCGCATCCATAACCCGAAAATGCACAACCTGAAGCGTCTGTAATCCGAGGTATGACTGTATTCTCTCCTTACTCCTCAAGTAGCCCGAAGCAGCAATCATCAAAATGCTATTAAAAATAATAACATCTAGAGCTGGAAGAGACCCCAAGAGCCATTTTGTCCAACCCAGTGCAAGGCAACAATTGCAACTAAAGAATCCCTGGCAGATGGCCATCCACCCTCTGCTTTAAAATCCCCCAAGGAAGGACTCCCCACCACCTTCCAAGGTAGTCAGTTCCACTGTCAAACAGCTCTTACCATCAAGAAGTGCTTCCTAATGTTGAGTTGGACTCTCTTTTCTTGTATTTTGAATCCATTGGTTCAGTTCCTACCCTCTGGAGCCAAAGAAAAGAAGCTTGCTCCACCTTCCATGTGACAGCCCTTAAGATATCTGAAGATGGCTATCATACCTCCTCTCTGTCTTGTCTTTTCCAGGCTAAACATGCCCAACTCCATCAACTGTTCCTTATAAGGCTGGGTTTCCAGATAGCTGAAACATAGATGACAACCTGCCCCTTGATCTCAGGAATAATAATAATAATAATAATAATAATAATAATTTATTATTTGTACCCCGCCCATCTGGCTGGGTTTCCCCAGCCACTCTGGGCGGCTTCCATAGAAACAAAAAATACAGTAAAATATCACAGATTAAAAGCTTCCCTGAACAGGGCTGCCTTAAGATGCCCTCTAAATGTCAGGTAGTTATTTATTGCTTTGACATCTGATGGGAGGGCGTTCCACAGGGCGGGCGCCACTACCGAGAAGGCCCTCTGCCTGGTTCCCTGTAGCTTTGCTTCTCGCAATGAGGGAACCGCCAGAAGGCCCTCGGCGCTGGACCTCAGCGTCCGGGCAGAACGATGGGGGTGGAGACGCTCCTTCAGGTATACTGGGCCGAGGCCACAATGCAAAATTTTGTTATGCTATCTTAAGAGGTGTCCAAGTGCATACTAAAAAGACAAACTTTTAAAATACAGTGGTACCTCGGGTTAAGAACTTAATTCATTCTGGAGGTCTGTTCTTAACCTGAAACTGTTCTTAACCTGAGGTACCACTTTAGCTAATGGGGCCTCCCGCTGCTGCCGTGCAATTTCTGTTCTCATCCTGAAGCAAAGTTCTTAACCCGAGGTACTATTTCTGGGTTAGCGGAGTCTGTAACCTGAAGCATCTGTAACCCGAGGCACCACTGTATATAGAAGAAAACAACAAGAACCTCCCACCACCTGATCATTGGCCATATCGGCTGGGGCTGATGGGAATTGGAGTCTAGCAAATGCCACTCAATTTATGCTGCTGTGAACTATGTGAAGAAGTATCAATTCTAGTAGCTAGGCTCTTTCTATTGCTCACATTAATATGAGAGGTGCAGATCAGGACATACCATATGGGACTTGGCAAACATCAAAATTCCTCAAGCATCCCCCATTGCAAAATCATATCAGTCGCCCCCATTGTGGTTATCTACCCTGGATCAAGCTTCTTAATCCCTTTCCTCCAAGAATGGGAGCCGAGCTGTGAAGTGATGAGAAGCAAATCTGTGAGAGCCATTGTATGAAAAAGGAAAATACAGCGATATTATTTTAAGATCTCTGTCATCTTGTGCTTTTTTTGTGCGGTGGGGGGGGGGGGAAGAGCAGGAGTCGTTTTCAAGCGCCGCAGAAGAATGAAGATTCACAGCTGCCTCGGTCCTGAGAACCATGTCTGCCACCCTCTCTCCTGAAACTGTACATTCAGTTCTAGCCGGAGTGCATTGACCCTATGGCTTGTCATTCAACAAGCTGATTCATAGTTTGCCTGTGTGGTGTGGTTATATATGAATTTGGTATGATGAGGGTCCAAAATGAGCTGACCTTGTCTCTATGGGAAGTCCTGACTCACATTTCAAGTGCCTTGGCTAGAGAGTGTTTCCATCAAGCCCTGCTGTGAATGTTCTGTTTCCTCGTCTCAGAATAAGCCTGCCCATCTGAACTCCAGCTCACTTTAGCTGAGTCATGTTCAGCTCTCCTTCTGCTATTATGGTGAAGTCCTCCCCCCCTTTTTTTCTGCTGTGTGGCTGCCTATCATGTTATTACCCCCTGCTTTCTTACCTGTGATTCACTCCTTTCCCCTCTGTGTCTCATCATTTCTTGTGTCTAATCTCATGTTCTGAGCAGAAAAAATCAGGAGACATTGTTCAGTACAGACTTAGCAGGTGAAAGTTTAGTTGCCGTTTCTTGGGGAAACTATGCAAGCTTATAGGATGAACGAGGGAACCATTGTTTCAAGAAGACAAAACCTACCAGAAATAAAAGTACTATATACTCAAATTAAAAACAACAACTATGTTATAGAAGCAGGGAGTTTCCAGTCCCCTCTGCTTTGGAATGCACCCTCCCCTTCATTTTGGTAATCGTTTCATAGGTCAGAATAGGTATGGAGTGAGATTTAACTTTACAATCATTGTTCTAGTTTGTTGGTAAAGAAAGAAAATTGTATGTATCTTTATTGTTGGAATCATATACCCTTGCTTGCTTTGGTGTTCATCTTTTTAATAATAATAATAATAATAATAATAATAATAATAATAATAATAAATAATAATAATAGTAAAATTCTATTTATATCCCGCCCTCCCCAGCCAAAGCCGGGCTTAGAGTGGCTAACAACAGTAAAAATAGCACAGTTTGCATAAAATCACAGTCAATTAATTGAAATACATTCTAAAATCAGTTCAGAATCAAATTAATGGCAACCATTGGGCTAGAGTTCTATAAGGATTACCAAAGGAGGGGGTCAGACTGTGCCTTGGCCAAAGACCTGGTGGAACAGCTCTGTCTTGCAGGCCCTGAGGAAAGATGTCAAGTCCCGCAGGGCCCTAGTCTCTTGTGGCAGAGCGTTCCACCAGCTCGGGGCCATGCGTGAAAAAGCCCTGGCTCTGGTTGAGGCCAGCCTAATCTCCCTGTGGCCTGGGACCTCCAAGATGTTTTTATTTGAAGACCGTAAGGTCCTCCGTGGAACATACCAGGAGAAGCGGTCCTGTAGGTACGAGGCTGTATAATAAGGTGGGGCAGGACCTGTCCTTTAATGGTATTGCAGGATGAGCACCTTTAGAAAATAAGTAAATAATGTTGCATTATTTTGACGTTGTCTGCAATCTTTGCATTTGTGTGTTGTTGTTGTTGTTTACACTTTGAGACATTTTATGTAGTAAGCGATATGGCTGGCTTCCATCTGTCTTGGGAGGCAATGGAAGAGAGAACCTTTGGGGGTGAAGTCAAACAGTTGGTGAGCTACAATGCCTGCTATGGCTGTAGAGAGCTGTTTTGTTGCAGCTGGGGCAGATGAAGGCATCCTGTTGTGCTGATATAGATGCACCACAACATCTCTCCTTTCTACTCTTCCCAGTGGTCATTCTTTTTCTGGATACTGCTGTTGGTGCACAACCTGACTGTTTGTCTCCAGGTGCTGCGGTCGTCTGCATAAGGCCTAGGACCCTCATACCTATGGGACCGCCTCTCCTGGTATGTCCCACGGAGGACCTTACAGTCTTCAAATAAAAACATCTTGGAGGTCCCGGGCCACAGGGAGGTTAGGCTGGCATCAACCAGAGCCAGGGCTTTTACGGCACTGGCTCCAATCTGATGGAACGCTCTGCCACAAGAGACTAGGGCCCTGCGGGACTTGACATCTTTCCGCAGGGCCTGCAAGACAGAGCTGTTCCACCAGGCCTTTGGCCAAGGCACAGCCTGACCCCCTCCTTTGGCAATTCTTCACAGAACTCTAGCCCAAAGGTTGCCATTAATTTGATTTAAACGGATTTTATAATGAATTGATTTTAGAATGCTGTATTATTTTACTGTTGTTAGCTGCTCTGAGTCTGGCTTCGGCTGGGGAGGGTGGGATATAAATAAATTATTATTATTATTATTATTATTAATAATAATAATAATAATAATCCCATACAGCAGGGTCAATGTTGCCTGCCTTCATTTCACATTTTAAGACATCTTTGTAACACAGAGTTGGTCTACCAATGGTCCTGGTGCCTGAAGACATCCTTGTTGATTCTGCCATCTTCCATTCTGTGGACATGACCAAGTCAGCGTAGATGTCGCTGAGACAGGAGTGCGAACATGCTGGGAATGGGGGCTTGGGAGAGCACATCGTTGTTTGAAATGCTGTCCTGCCCAAAATCTTCCTGACACAGCGCATGTAAAAGGCATTGAGGCATTGCTCCTGGAGGGTGTAAGTTGCTCACGTCTCTGCCCTTGGCATTTCTCCTGCAGCTGACACAGTGAGAAAATCATGTCAACTGTTGACCTCTGAGCTCTAAAACCATGTTGACCCTGTCAGCAAGTGGCTGTAATCTGTCGAGACTTAAGCGGGCAAAGGCTTTCCCCACAGCGCTCAGCAGGGAAATTCTACGGAAGTTGTTACAGTTGTTGAGTGATATAGTAAACAGAATTATTCCTACTAATTTATTAGCCTTATTGGTTGCCTTATACAAATGGCCTCAAGGTGATTTACATAATGTACTTTACAAAATCAGAGGTTAAAACCAACACATGTAAAACCAAATCCAGTGAAGAATTGGCTGGGTGCCTGAATTCTAAAAAGAGGGCTAAACTCACTCTGCAACCAAACAGAGCAGAGTTTAAACTCACAAGTCAAGCAGTAGTATAATATTATGAATATAGGTTCTTAGATTGTTTTATTCCATTTAGTCCGCTTACAAACAGTGCTACTTTCTTGCTACCCCTCTTGAAATGAACAGACCGCACACTGTTAAGTAAGTTTAAAATGCTTTACTTACAAAACGTTCCAAAGGTCAGATTCAAGCATTTATTCAAGCAGTATCAAGGACAACACAGGCAGAGTATTACTGGGTAGAGAATACAGAAAAATAGCTTCAGACACATGCTGTGAGCTTGGTGCTTGCTTAGTCATGTCTTTCTTGGTCAGTTACATGGCGCAGAGTGGGGAAAGAAAATAGAAGGTTTCACTTCCTCTCTCATCGGAGAAGAGAAGGCATAACCTACCCAAGTCTAGGAACGCAGCTCACTTGTCTTAACCCCATCATGCACTAACTAGCACTCATGCATAATTATGTTTGATTGCAATTTCCCACACCCTCCTTCCAGCAAACATGACATGATTATTAACAACAACAACAACAACAACAACAACAACAATGGAAATCCCTATAGAGGGTCAAGGATAATTTAAATTATAGTTATGCTAATCTTGAAGGAAATGCCAACCATACTTAGGACATATCTTGCCTTCTGAGTAGGGATGAACTAAAAGTAAAATGCTTTCCACAAACATTTTCAGTAGCATAAAAAATACACTCCCTTTTCTGGTACTTTTCAGAGATTGCATTTTAAAGGGGCAAATGTGTTTGCCCATTGAGAATGAGATCTGTCTATACTTTCTGAAGGCTGCCTTGCCTTCTTTCAATGACACCGGCATGTTGTCGTATCTTACAGACTACAAGTGTATTGACATCCCATGTATTATGTTGTGATTGCTTGAGATCACCTATGTGACTAGTTCAGGCTGCATCGCCCTTTCCCTTCATGGGTTCCACTTGCTCTCAGCGATGCTCTCATGAAACCAGATATGACTGGCATTGTGACATCATCCCAGACATTATGCAATCCCTGATTGGCTGGGTCTGTTGAACTCTGAAGAACATCAATGATACCAAAGCAGCTGCAGCAGAGAGAAAACAACAGTAATTAATAGGCTAAAAAACCCTCCTACATCTCTCAACATTACGGCCACCCCCTCCCTGGAAATCAGTTGCCTCAAAAGCAGCACTTTCCCCTTGAACATCAAAAATGGGTGAACATTGACACAGCCCTAATTCAGACCAAATGAAATGTTGCTCCTAGGCAGGCGTGATGCTGTTCTAATTGAGGTATCTGATGCATAAGACAGAACCATTCTTCAGTGGAGATCAATGCCTCCAAGGACAAGAAAAAGGAAATTATAGGTTCTTTCAGTCATTCTCTTCCCTCTGCCCAGACTCCTTGCTTATTACAAAGCAAGACAGTTTGCCCTGGGCAAAGCAAGTTGCATGCTAGCACCAGTTTGTAAGGAGATGCACTGGATTAACTATTTCAAATGATTTCTTTTTCTCCTCTGTACGCTATAAGGGAAAAACTCAAGACAACATGGTTGCAACTTGGGTGAAAATCAAAAGCTGCCATATATATCGTCATCATAAACATATATATCTTCATCATAAACAACCACAAGGTGAGTTACAAGAAAAACAATTACATCCAAATTTGTAAAATTATTCAAAATAAAATGCACAGATCAGTAGAAGCTGTAATCTACTGACATATATTATACAGGCAAGACATCTAATATAGTCATTGTGCATCTGGTCCTTGTTTATTTCAGATGTGTTGATTCATAAATCTGTTCTGTCCCTTTTCTGCATTAATATGACATTAGAAAAATGCATATGAAATTTTGCATTTAAATTTTATTTAATTTAAATACATATCTCATCACACACACACACATTATCTCAATGAACATGTTTCTAAATATACTTTGTCCTGAAATATATATTTCAAACACAATTTTGGAGCTGAGAACGGCACTATAAAATTAAGAGAAGTGTGACTTCTAAAGGATATTTCTGTTCCAGTTAGGGGTGAAGGAGAAATTCAATTCATATTGCATTAAATAATTTACAATTTCTGAAACAATATGGGAACTAAAACTCAGCCATCCTTCCAAATGTAGTTAACCCAACCAAGCAATGCTTATAAAATTGAATTTATCAGGCAAAAAAATGAATATACTAGTGAAAAAAACATACAAAAGAAATTGCTTGCAAAAATATGTACATTAGTGAAAACTGCATACAAAAATGTGTGTATTAGAATAGATTTGCACTAAAACACTGGAGAATTTTCATGAGGATTTTTATTTTTTAAAAATCACTAATTGCTGCAAAATGTAGAGAACTGAATTTAAGACTGGAAAAATGGGGAACTGAGAGAATAAAAATTCTTAATTGGGAGGATACCTAGGATAATAGAGAGCTAAAGCAGCCACAAGAGATGACTGTCCAATGTGAGCCTCTGCTTTATTTTTATTTTTAAAAAATGCAAATTTCTGCAGAAAGGTGGAAAACTAAATTTAATATTAGAAAACCAGAAACCAAGGAAGTTGAAACTGACAAATCCTAATTCCTAATCCACACTTTAATCCAGGAGGTGCAGATCATGACCATTCACACTGAAATGGACAGAAATCACATTATTCATGCACAATTCTTACTGAATATTGCCAAGGCGGCATGCAACTTTGAGGCAGACTTCAAACAAGTGCATATTAGAGTTCTTGAATATTTGGCCTATCTCATCTCTGCAGTCTCTGAACATGGATGATGGGAGTCGGGGTCCAACAATTGTTGTAGTCCCTTAGGCTCCGTATCTCTGTAAGATAAACGATTCCTGATTAATTTTCCCTTCTTACTGTGAGGAGCCTCAATTGTGCAGGAGATTGTCATAGACCTGGTTATTACTGGAGCTATCAAATTTCTCCTCATGTGTCAGAGCTCTGCACTTCAAGGAAGCCTTAAAAAGTACACTCACTGCAGGTTCCAAGTGATCTTAGCTTGGATGGGTAGTTCATTTATCTTCCCACTGTGTAAAATAGCCAACACAATTCCTTCCATAAGCCCAGTTGATCTGAGTCTGTGGCTTGATTTGAGATACTTCCTGCTGGTTCACACAGAAGAAAACTTGAACTTTGACCC